>NC_132970.1:671666-991250 GCF_047496725.1 Anoplolepis gracilipes | reverse complement strand
GAGCTTTCTCGATTTTGAACCGTCACATTACGACTTCAATAATATAATTAAGGCCAGCTTCATGTTAACTGACGAGCTTATTTGGAGCCGTGGTTCGAGCCGTGGATTAATCTTTGTTGGCGATACCACTGGCTTATCATTTGGGCATATAGCACGTCTAAATCTAATGTCAATAAAAAAACTAGCGTATTATATACAGAATGCTTTTCCGGTGCGTCTAAAGGCAATTCATGTCATAAACATGTCGCCAGCTGTCGAAGTAATATACAATATGTTTAAGCCTTTCATTAAAGCGGAATTGCTAGATTTGGTAAGATTTTATTCGACATATTTTTAAATAATTGTCTTTTACTTAATGCATCAGTAAATATAGATTCTTTAGTGAAAAAGCTTTACAACTAAAAGATTTATATATATCAATGAATGAAAAAAATAATTTTTAACTGAAAATATTGTTTCAATTAAAAATAATAATTATATATATATATATATATATATATATATATATATATATATATATATATATATATATATTGATTTAATTTAAAAATTCAATTTAAAAATTATTTTTTTCACTCAATAATATATATATTTTGAATGAAAAAAAATATATATATATACATTACATAATATATTACGTTGTAATTTAATTTTACTAGTTGAAGTATGAGGTTTAATAAAATATATTTTTTTCAGATATATTTTCATTCATCAACAGAGAGTGCAAGCAAATACTTTCCAATAGAAGCACTGCCCAACGAGTTTGGTGGGGAAATTGGTCCCATTAAAAAATTAGTAAACACGCAAGTAAAGAAGATTGAAAATTTCGGCGAATGGTTTTCGGAAGATGAAAAAGTCAATCGAGTAAACGAATCATTACGGATCGGCAAAAGCAAGACTTCCAACGATTTGTTCGGTATAGATGGTAGTTTTAGAAAACTAGAAATAGACTAACAATAAGACAATAAATAATTTTAATGCATGAATATAAATTGTGCTCTCTATTATTATTGTATTAAAAAGATATTTTTCGGGAAAAGATGAAAAAATTTTACGTGGATCTTTCAAAGTAAACTTACAATTAGTTTAATTATAATCATAAAGTGCACGGAAAAAAAACATTTGTAATTTAACAAATAAAAATTATTGTAATTAATAAAGAATAATTATTGCATTTTTTTACTAAACTTTGATCATAATATTCTACAAAAGACAATTTAACAATAGCTGATAACGCCAAATGCAATATATTTGCTAATAACATAAGCAGAGTTAGGAAGTACGCGTTACTTGTAACGTCGTTACCATTATAGTTACTATTTTTCCATAACTGAACCGGTAACAGCGTTACAAATTTTGTTTGTAACGGAAAAAGTAACTTTGTTACATTTTTTGATAACAAGTAACGAGAAATTAACAGTTACCTTTATCGTTTACTTTCCAGACAGCACATGTCTTTAAAAGATGCTTAAAAGACGTCGTTTTATTGTCTTTTAAATATCTTTAAGATAATATAACTTTTAACTAAAGATAATCTTTTAGCCTTTCCGTGTTTGGGATTTTTTTCGAATATAATTTTCAAATAAAGACACATAAATATTTATCCTTTCATGCATATGCGCGTATTTTATATAGTACATGTAATCCATACAGCACAAAAATTTGAAATAATGTTGCTAAAATGTTGTAATGTTGAATATTTTCACAATATAGGATTTATATTGATTCTTACCGTTGCTACAATGTTGAAGCAACATTTAACAAATTATTATAAAGACTTGGGAGATGTCGATGTGCATTCTTGCACTATTAATATGTTGAAAAAGTTGATAACTAATTCTTTGGATGAAATGTACAGTTTGGCTGAAGCAGAAAAGAAAAAGCTTTTCAGGATTTGATTTTATATAAAATCATACTTAATAAGTATTATATTATACTATTACAGATTTTTCAGACTTAATTTCTCCTTAATTATGTGTCAGCCTCTCATAAAGTGACAATAATTTGTTTCTCTTTATTTCTTCAGCCAAGAAGGGACTTGGTTGGTGGTTACAAAAATTTTCACTTATCCATCCGTATCCGTTCATATCTTTTACAATAATTAAATTTAATGTAATATATTATATAACATAAAACATAACATCTGCAGCTTAACTTAACAGCCATCTAATCACAGTTATTTATATCTTTTCCTCCTCTCTTTTCTTTTTCTTTCCACTGCCTTTTCAATATCTTTCCTTTCTTCTCATACAATTCTTCGTTCTATATCTTAGCTAATATTTCCTCTCCATTATTACATAAATCACGAAACCAATCTTTAACTACACAACATTCTATTTTTAGTTTCCTAATCCTAATTCTCTTTTTTCCTGTCCCTATTAAATAGAATTTTCGTTTTATCTGTACTTAATATCATATCCCTACTTTCCAAGAATCTTTTAAGAGTTCTCATCATGTCTACCAGTGCTTCCATATTTTTTGCTAATATAATCACATCATCTGCGTAGGCTAATGATCATATTCTTCCCTTTTCTAAAGTTACACTTCCTACCTCTCTTTTTTCTAATTCCTTATCCAAATCCGCTATATACAAGTTAAATAAGGTTGGACTCAGCACACAACCCTGTCTGACGCATTTCTCTAATGTGAAACTTGTGAACCGTTCGCACACACGTCTTTACACTCTCAAGTCACCTAACCAAGTCCTAATAATTTGTTACTAATTTTATTAAATTACAAATAGAAACTGTCCGCGTTTATTACAAAGATGTAACTGAGACGGAGATTGGCAAAATCATCACAAAACGGCTAATACAGGCCAAAGCTCGTCGAGAGAGAAAGCAACAAAAAATATGTATATGTTCATAATTTTTTATACGTATAAACAAAATATATACATAATGTATAGTTATAAAATTCACTACTGTAATATGTTTTTAGAAAATATTCGCATGTCGAAGAAAATGTAGTAAAGAAAGCGACCTCATCATCATCACATAATTCATAATAATATTTTATCAATATGTCTCTCATTATTAATATATGTAAGTTTATGTATTAGTTATTATTAGAAAGTTCTATATTGTATTTTAAATAAATCATTTTTATACAAATTTGATATTTTATGAACTGTGAAGTACATGTTATTTATGAAATCAATGGCTGTGTTTAGCAGAACGTTTATTTTACAACTGTTGGAAATTTTCTGAACGAAGATTAAATTAATCTTTTAGATCTAAAAAAATCTAATCTCAAGACAGAAACTTTTTAACAGTTGTAAAAAAAATGTTCTACTAAACGCGGTCACCGATGAATCAATATTTAATAATGTTTTAAATAGTGAATTGTAACATGTACCAGACATTGCAATTCAGCGGACATTAGACGTTTCTGTAATTTATTTTCAACATTGAATCTACATTTAATAACGTTGATGCAACATTGCAATATTGCAGTGGTATGTTTCTGAAATGTTGATTCAACGTTTGTGTGCTGTATGGGTAACATATACTATAGATACATGGGCAGATATGCGTGAAATGGAATTTATTTTGATAAGAGTATTGAAATGCAGTATCACGTAGAAACTGCTAAAATCTCTTTTTAGTATCTTTTTACTTTGTAAAAAAACATTTAAATAAACAGATAATTCAATGATTAATTAAGAATTCGATATTATGAAAATTATCGTATTCTGTTAGAATTTTAAAATAAAAAGAAATTGAAGAGACGTGAAGAAAGCGATTGTAACCATATTTACAAATCTATTAAAAGTAAACTAACAATAAGCAAATTATTTTATTTACATTTACAGAATTTAAAAGTGTTTAAGAAAGCTTATTTACATTTTTTTTTCAAAAGTTTGTCTTATTTAAAATAATTTATTATTATCAAAATTATTACACACTTTATATCAATAGTACTATTAAAATTATATCACATTTTGATTATACTTTAATGTAAAATAATGTTTAAAAGTTTTTAGTGTTTAATGTAAAAATTTAATCTTATATTTAAAAAATTTTTATGTAAAGTTTACATTGTATACAAAAAAGTAACGGAAATTGTAACAATTTATTACTTTTTGAGTAACAGCAACGGTAATGAGTTACTTTTTAAAATTAGTAACGGTAACGAGTTACTTTTATAAAGTAACTCTGAATGCTTCCATCGCTGTTGTTAAAGATATGACCGTTTCCAAGTCGTGTTGAATAATCGCTAAATATGTCGTGAATTGCAATACAAATTAAAATTTTGTTGCATTCGTTTTAATACTCATTTATCAATGTATAATAATGCAATCCTTGGCACGCCAATGACAAACACTATTTTCACATAATACTTTTGTATTTTTTAATGTCATCCTAATAAATTTGTTGCGTTTCACTTTTGTGAGAAACACGCTTCTAAAAATATAATATATAATCATGCGCACAATGAAACATGCTAGGTAATTACTGTACGTAAAATATTACATGTATATGTATCCAAATAGTATGAATTAATTATTGACATTATTATAATGATAGCGTAATTATTACGATAATATCGCACATATATATATATATATATAATTTGTACCACTTTCAATGTCCTAGGCAAATATCTCGAAAAATAAATCGGAAGAACGTTTCAAATAAAAGTTGTTTGGCTCGAAAGAGAACCTAAGATGTTGCCATTGAAAGTAACTCTTATATAATCTTCAAATGATTATATCCAAGGTTAATAGCGTAGATCCTCTTTAAGATCCAAATAACTTACATCTGAAACATTTTTTCATATTTTTCGTATTATTTGAGATATTTAAAATGGCATATTTTATATATTATAGCGGACATGTTAAATATTTCAAATAATATGGAAAATACGAAAAGATGTTGAAAGAGGAAACTTGAAAGAGGAAAATAATAAGCATATAAATATAGATATATATATATATATATATATATATATATATATATATATATTATTTTCCTCTTTCAAATCTCTTAAAATACATAATGTATGAGAATGTGTAAATATACATATTATAATAAATCTGGCCACACATGTTCTTCTTTGAAAATTACATGTCTTGTTTCTGCTGATTGGTAAACTACGTACATTGTCATTCTTTTAATGTCTAATCTAATGCAAATGAATTTTCCGCGTATTACTTCCTTATTACTCATCTAAAAAATAACATGTCACGTACATTTAAAACGTACTCAGCTGTCACGCTATCAATTTAAGTGATTTAAAAAGTCTATATCCGAACACAAATCTCAATCAGTACTCTTTGAGTTGCGAAACGGAATCTTTTTGTCTGTTAAATATACATACATAGTTGAAGTGAAAGCAGTTTATTGGATTGTGCATTATTCGTAAATAAATTTTGAAATTTTAAAGAAATTAGTGAGCTATATAATGTACAGTTTATGGTCTATATAATCTAACAATATAGTGTATATTTACGTATATTACGTATATACGTATTAGTTATATTTTCTATAATATGTATATACAGTTAAGATAATATATAACCATAGCCAAAATTATTAAGCATCTTTAAAGTTTTCTTATTTCGCAGTATGTAAATACTAGAAAAAAAATTATATTCTATAGGACAAATCTTTATTTTTAACTCACAAAAAATTAATAATTATTTTATATTTTAAAAGGCTAAAAATGCTTTGTTCAATGTTAAATTCATGAATTCCAAATTAATAACTATTGACATTAAATATTGTAATTTCTCTGTTTTTCACATACACGTACAAATAAAAACACTTGGACAAATCAGTTTTGATCTAAACAGACTTTTGTTAAAGATTAATATGTTTAGTTTCAGTGAGCCCTTTCTACAGGAAAAGATCGCAAAGTGGACCATGGCTTCGATAGATTTAGTGCCGTTCGAAGAAGAACTAAAAAGAAATCCTGAACTAAAAGAAGCTGATATACAAATGTTAAGAGAATGGTGTGAGAAACAGCCTTATTTGCCAAAGATATCAGACAGCGAACTAGCATTGTTCTTACATAGCAATTATTATCGACTTGAGCCGACAAAGACCACAATCGATACCTTCTTCACGGTTAGAAGTCATGTACCCGAGTTCTTTTGCAATCGGGATTTAATAAACAATAAGGAGCTCAAAAAGTCCATACAAGTTGTGTAAGTATGAATATGTGCCTACACATTTATGATTTTGTATTATTTTATATTATTCGTCATCTTATATATATTAGTTAAAAGAAAAGGAAATACTTGTTATATCCTATAAATTATTCTTATTTTTAAACTATTAAAACTTGATGAAAAATCATTATAGATAAAAAATTAAAAAAACATTTTAAAATTTGAAATTTTTTTATTTTAACATGTTATCGGTAGTTTTTAAAAATTTTTTATTTTTTCCTTGTTGCTTTGAAAAAGAACATATTATGTTTTTTAAAATTATACATTTTTAACACTTTACAGCTCAATAAAAAAAATTTCTCTCGAAAAACGACATCCATAAACTACAACAGTTTGCCTATACAAAACATTTTATTACAATTTATCTTTGATCTTTTGGCCAAGTTATACATTTTTGAAACTAAATCTATATTTTTGAAAATGAGGAAATAAAAAATTTTTTTAATTATTAATAGCACGTTAAAATTGAAGCTTTAAAATGCTTTTTTAATTTTTTATCCACGATAATTTTTTGCCAAGTTTTGAAAAATAATTTAATTGTAAAATATAAAATGTTTTCTATTTATTTTTGAGTAGTGTATATTATATATACAGATATATTAAATGTCCCTTACATAAAAAGGGATTTCGCATATAAAATCGATTTAATTATCAACAGAACACATCGAGTTTTGGCAGGAACTACTAAAGAAGGCTACAAAGTCATCTATGGCAGGTTATTGGATGGCGAGCCATCGCACTTTGTTTACAACGACGTGTTGAAATTGTTAAATATGACTATAGATTTGTGGCTCTATACAGAGGGTACCTGTAATGGCCACGTGATATTATTCGACATGACAAACGTTGCTTTCGGCCACGTCGGCCGTTTGAGTCCCATGGGACTCAAAAAATTCCTTTACTATTTACAAGATGGTTTACCTGTCAGACTGAAGGGTCTTCATTTTATGAACGCTTCTCCGGTAGTTGATGTCATTCTGAATATGATGAGACCCTTTATGAAGAAACAGTTGATAGATATGGTAAGATTTAAACCCAATTATATATATACAGAGTGTTCATTTGAAAAGTTTCCAACCTGTTTATTTTGTGACCGATTAACTTTTGCGAAAAATACCGAAAGACGTCAATTTTGTTTTCGAGCGGGACGTATCGTATAAATACGATAAATGCAACGGTATTACTTCATCGCCTTCGCAGGAGCAGCTATCCTTTCAAAAATCTTAAATGGCAATAGGGATCAAATGGCATATCATTTTAAAAGTTTTTTGATTCTCTTTACAATCGTGTTCATTTCTTTTTTAATTTAAGTGTATATTTTTCGAGAAATCGTACTATAAAGTTTCAGGTATAAAAAAACATTTTAGATGCAAAGATACAATTTAGAGTAAATTTATTTATTTTACATATTATTTTAAACGTTCAAAATGTTCTTCGTTAATTACTAAACAATAATAATAACGATTTTCAAACTCTAAGCGAACTTTTTTTTTAAATATCTTCTGGAATGGTTCTACATTCCTGCACAATTCTTCGATGCAAATCATTTATATTTTCCATTCGTGTTTTATAAATATACAACAGATTTTAGGTATCTCCACAAAAAGAAGTTCAGAGGAGTTAAATCTGGAAATCTTGGTATCTCCGCTCGAGTGGTCACCAAGGTCTCCGGATTTAACTCTTCTGAATTTCTTTTTGTGAGGACACTTAAAATCTGTTGTTTATAAAACACCAGTAGAAAATATGAATGATTTACGTCGAAGAATTGTACAGGAATGCCATTCCCGCAGGTACCTTTAAAAATGTTATATATATATATATATATATATATATATATATATATATATATAAAATAAAAACAATACAGTAGAAAGCAAATTATGTATCGTATAAACGGAACTAGGTAACAATTGAGAATAATTGAATCTGTAAGTATAATAGAATAATATTTAAGGTAATGACAAATTTTAATATATTACTATTGGACGAAATCTACGCATGTGTCGTGAATTGATATAGTTCCAAAAACATATAATCACAAAAAAAGTAATCGCAAGAAAATAATAAAATCGAACGTTTCAAGCTGAATTTGAGTCTTCTTCAGCGTAAATTAATAAATATAATTAATAAATAGAATGTCGGTTGCAGTATAAATACATTAAAACTATAATTGAAGATAAATAAATGGAACGTTAGCAATGTTTGAGCAGTCTTCAAAGAATATTTTTCAAGATGTTAAGCCAAGATGATAATTTTCTAAATGTAATTAGTATCCCGAGAATAGTGACTCGATTACAATGCCAGTTGAATCCTGGAAATATTATAGGTGCTCGTATAGAATAATTTCGAACAATCAGAATCACCGATCTTCACTTTAGCAATTATCAGATGGTTACTTACGATGTAACAGTATTCTAATCAGGTGTTCGAAAAATCTTGACTAAAGTAAATGTGTAATTTGGAGGTGGATCGGTTACTGTCAAACCAAATAATAAGATACGTGTTTATATAACGTGTTCCTACTACTATATTTTTGGGAGGGTGTTAATGACGTCATGATATACGCTCGGTAAACTTTCAGTGTCCGTCTATAAATTCAATCCGTTCTTTTGTCTTTCTAATATAAAAAGCATCTCTGAGATAAGTCTTTTAGTATAAAACGAAACTTTATCAAGTATTTTAACATTCGTCCAATCAAAGTCATGATTATATTCCAGTCTGTGATTCGTGATTACAGAGTTATTATTGGTATTTCTATTGATATGTCGTTTCAATTATAGTTTTAATGTATTTATACTGCGACCGACATCCTATTTATTAATTATATTTATTAATTTATGCTGAAGAAGACTCAAATTCAGCTCGAAACGTTCGATTTTATTATTTTCTTGCGATTACTTTTTTTGCGATTATATGTTTCGATTTTATTATATATTTTTTGCGATTATATGTTTTTGGAACCATATCAATTCACGACACAGGCGTAGATTCGTCCAATAGTAATATATTAAAATTTGTCATCACATTAAATATTCTATTATACTTACAGATTCAATTATTCTCAATTGTTACCTAGTTCCGTTTATACGATATATAATTTGCTCTCTACTGCCTGTATTGTTTTTATTTTGATCTTATTTACACAGACAGCCTTGATACTACTTATTTAAATATATATATATATATATTCGTTCATTAAGAGCTCCGAAATTACATATTAAAAAAAGCAAGAAATTAAGCTTTTAATATTTAATATACATTATTTCTTTTAAAAAAAATGTACATTTTTTAATACAATACAGCACTTTACATGATTAAATGTATTACTGCATAAATTGTATTCTATTTTTTTAAATCATCTTTCTTTTATGGATAAATAAAAAATGAATATTTAATTTTTACTACATCTTTCCTAGTTATTGTTAAAAAATAAAATAAGTAAAGCAAAAATATAAAAAGCATATATCTCATTAACTGTGTAAATTCTAGTTGCATATACATACTACAAGCGACACTCTGGAAAAATTCGTACCACTCGAAATTCTTCCGAATGAATCGGGCGGTAAAGCCGGTCCAATATTAGAGTTACATAAGGACCATGTAAAAAATTTAGAAGATCACGCCGCTTGGTTTCAAGAGGAAGAAGCTAATCATCGCGTCAATGAAGCGCTACGACCCGGCAAGGCAAAGACTGCGACGGATTTATTTGGCGTTGAGGGAAGCTTTAAGAAACTCGAGATTGATTGATAGGATAATAATCCTTGAATCCTTTACAGTGTCAACAATATCTTGAGTTAATTTCAAGATACAATAGTCCAATGTTCAAAAATAAAAACAATAGTAACAACATGTTTATCAGCACTAAATATATAGCAAATTTCAATAGTATTAAATGCAAGTGTGGTGATAACAATACGTGTTATTAGTAGAAAAATTATATTACACATATAATAGATGAACATATTACAATTGCACTAAAAGTTAAATTATATTAACTATAAAAAGTTTATATTATATGTCATATTAATATCTCATATTACTTTAATCAGATTTCTTATTTACCCCTTCTTTATATACGTACAATATGATAATTAGATTTGATTACCTAATCAAGCATGAAAATAAACTGTCTTGATAAAATTTTTCTGTTGATTGCTACTTTTAAGCAAAATAATTAAGATTGACACTTTATCATAGTAATATCAAAAACTTGTTATCTTAAAAGAAGCATGCTTTTCTTACATATATTAAAAATACTTATCTTTCATTTTATATCTTGTGGCAATATAACAGAGAATTATATATAATTTTACAAATATTATTTTTACATAATTAAATGTATAGTTAATGATAAATCATTGAATAAAAAATATATTAATATAAATATATATACATATACACATTATATTAGCATTATTTATATATTAATAATTTACTATTAATATTAATGATAATGATATATTAAGATATTATTTATTCAATGTGATAAATTAATTTTGTTTGAAATAGTGCGCTTCCTCATATAATGCATGACATTTAATAAAAACGAAAGATGTCGCAATTTTTATATCGTGAGTCCTATATTGTAAAAAATTAATGAATAATGTATGAAATACACGGACATTAACGCATAATCAAGTACATATAATAAACCCGCGTTTAAAGTAATTAATGTAATATGGATATAGCCAATTTGATGTAGACAAAAAAAATATGAACGTTAATAAAAAAATGAGCAATAATTTCTCCTATATTTATATAAGAATGCTGACAACTTGCACTCTTTTCTGCATTATACAGTTTTATAACAAACAAAAAACTAGTACTAACTAATAACGTAATCAGTAAGCTATTAAAAAAGAGAAGATTATCATAAAAATAAATTGGCAATTAGAGTCGCTGCTAATATTCTGATTAATCTATATTTTATTTATATATAAAATTATTTGTTTAACTGACAGAAAGATTTGTATCTTCATACACACACACACACCTACACATATATTTATTTATAAGTTATATTTCGTTCACATGTGGGTTAAATTTAAATATATAGAAGTTGCATAGTGTAAAGAGATCTTTACAATCTCCCTTTCCCAAACCTCTTTTTCGACAGTTTTTTATAATACTTTCACCATCAAATTACTTTCGTAGTAACCGGCAACACGCGCATGTGAACATATCGAGCAGAAGAATAATTTAGACTTATAGGCCACCGCCGTATTGATTAACATTTGCTTGGCGGATGTACTTACTTCACCGAAATATCAGACAACGACAACACTACTTCCAAAACCACATAGCTTGCAATATAAAGCAGGTCGATACTTAGAACACATTGATCGCGTTCATCAATAAGTTGGAGAAGAAGACGAAATTATTTATGGTAATCGCACATTTATAAATGTATTCTGTTCATTGTTAAAAACACGTTATATGTCAGGGAAAATATATAGATGTCTATATTTATCTCTATATATATATTTATATCTACATCGATCTCTTACTTTCTTAATACTTATCAGTCTCAATCATTTCACTAGCTTGTTAATAAATTACTTCCATATTAAAATGTATACGTTATATATATTATATTATGATTTTCCCTCAATCATGAACCTATTTGCTTTTATCCAGTAAAAACTAATACACGTATAATAGCTTATCACTTATGCAAGTTTAAATTTGTATTAAAATAAAATAATATATAGCGTTTTACATTTGTTCTTCTCTTTTTCTTTCTTTGTAATTTTTGTTTTTTTTTTTCTTTTTTTCGTCCTTTTTATTTTTAAAAAATAAATTGTAACATATAGGAAATTAATTCTAATGCAAATAAATGATAGATTCAGGATTTTAATAGGCGGGAGAAATCTTTAATGATATAATGTTATAATTAATGAAAAGATTGTAGTGGTAATTTGTACAGTCGATAATATAACCGATTTAATATAACCGATATTTTACCACAATATTCCAATAAACACGAGTGTATTGTGAGCAAAATTTCTAAACGCGTTATATTCTGTAAATCATAAAACAATAGATTAGAAGATGATCAAAGATGCTCGTTTCAAATTATTAAATAGGTCAAGCACGAAAATAAGAGAAGCTTCTAGATCTTAGAATCCGTCAATTTTTGAGGACAACAAAAGATAACAAAAAAGCGAGTGAACAAGAGCGAAGGAGCGATTCTGTACCCATCTATTGTGCGAGTAACTTCTCTTTATTATTATATCATTCGAATAAATAATATTTGTTCCATTTTAACTTAGCAATATTCCACGTTATCGTTCATATGTAATTTTTTTATAGCATTCTTTATGATCATATTCATATGTCCAAAGTACAAAGTTCGAACAGTTTAATATTCTGCTGACAAAAGTGGATTTCATACTTTGATGATATTTTCGCTCAACCTGCCGATTCAAAAGCTGTAAGAATGACCAAGGAGAAACATATGCGTGTTTATCAAAAGATCGCAGAACGCAAACGCCCGTAACTTTGCTACAAGTAATTGATTAATAATTCATTAATATAAATCAGCAGAAACAAGAAACTGAGAATTTGACTTTCAAATTATAAACAAATTTTCGAATTATAATTTCTAAACAAATAAAAATTCTATACAAAAACTTGTCGACTATTTTTGACTCTTGCGACTCTTCCCTTATATAATATTTATTTTAGAAAATTATATCTTATATAATATTTATAGATACTAGAAAATTATATTTTATGTTAATGTCTTTTTTTTCCTTTTTTATTTTTTTAAGATATTATTATTTATCTTAATACACGATTGTTTTGATTAAAATTATAACAACAATTGGTTCTCTTAATATTGTAATCAGTGTCAGTTTTTTAAAACTAACATCACACTATATTTCTAATAAGATAAATATTCGTAAATATTTATTTTTTTGTAATATTATATCAATATTTTATATGTATTTTATATACATAAAAAAATCATATAAACTGTATTCAACATACATATTATTAAAATATAAATAAAATATTTATATAATATTTATGATAAAAGTAAAAAATATATGTTTGTAATATTTTACTAATATTTTTCAAATATTTGTTGAAATACTTATGATAAATCTTTACGATCTGTCCAATCTAACATTACAAAGATATTTAAAAAATATTTAAATAAATTATTACAAATATTTTATATGTATTTTATAAATATTGTGTGCTATCTAGAAAGTCGACAAAATGAAGAAACAATTTAATTATTTTATTGTGTCTGAATTCGGTTGTGTCTATTGCCTTTCGAAATTGAGTCGCACTTCAGAGACGCAGCTGATTTCTAAAAATGTAAACAGTCCCTTCAAGTAAGTCATAAGTTGTTGTCGTCTGTATGTCATTTGTAAATAATTTGTAAGTAATCTTATTTATAAGTAAATAAATATTATCAAGGTTCTCTTAAAAAATAAAATCTAATCACTTAACAATAAAGGCAATGGAGAGCAAATATATCGTACGAACAAGATAGGTAACAATTGAGAATATTAAAATTAAATCAATAATACAGTGTAATTGTTGTACAGGCCAATATTTTATATAATAACAATATTAAGTCGAAGTCATACATATGTCGAGATTGGTAATAAATCGACCTTAAGAAATAATTAGGTATGAATTATTATCGGGAGTATTTATCGTAAACACGCAAGATAATCGCAAAATCGGCGAAAATTCTCCCGAAAATAAACAACAATGTAAAGCGAATTAAATTCAATTAAATTAAAAAGCGAACGTTTCGAGCTCTATTTGAGTCTTCATCAGCGCAAAGAATT
Organism: Anoplolepis gracilipes; assembly: GCF_047496725.1. Classification (NCBI taxonomy): domain Eukaryota; kingdom Metazoa; phylum Arthropoda; class Insecta; order Hymenoptera; family Formicidae; genus Anoplolepis; species Anoplolepis gracilipes. The sequence goes on along the minus strand of NC_132970.1, from coordinate 977,264 downwards.
AATTATAAATAAAATGTCTTTTGCGAAAATATAAATAAATATTAAAACTATAAATGAATTAGACTATTAACAGTGTTTTTTTGGACAGTCTCCGACGGTTGTTCAGTTTAAATATGCAATCAAGCAGTCAACATTAAAATAGAGTCACTACTCCGAGAATACTGAATCGAATACAATGACAGTTGAAACCTGTGAATATCAGAGGTGTTTAAATGAAATGAATAAAACAATCAGATTCAATAATTCCCAAGCAATTATACAAAGAGGCTTCTCTCTGAGATTCTTTTTATTAAAAGATAAAAGAATGGACTGAATTTACAAACAGACACTGAAAATTTACCGAACGTGTACCTTGACATCGTTAACACGCTCCGAAAAATATAGTGGTGGGAGCACATTATATATAATACGTAACTTGTCGTTTATTTCGACAGTATTCGATAAACCGCCACATTACACCTTATTGAGTTAACAATTACGATCAGCCGTCACAGAATATTGTTAAATCGTGAGTGACCATCTAATAGTTATTGCCTTATAAATAAGATCTAATCACTAAACAATAAAGGCAATGGAGAGCAAATATATCGTACGAACAGGATAGGTAATCCCTTAGCTCTTAAGATATTTTATCTTAACAGGCGATGAAATAGATAAAACTCTATCTATATTTAATATATCTAAACGGTCTTATCAAGTCACGTAATAGTGAGCCATCTTACCCCTTCTTCTTCTCGATCAAAACCTGTTGTGTAAAGAAGACGTTTCCTTGGTGGTACTAATTGGTGAAAGTTCAAAAGGAACGCATGTATAATAAAAAACATTATATTCTACAGGGCAAATCTTTATTTTAACTCACAAATTAATTAATAATTATTTTATATTTTAAAAGGCTACAAAAAATGCTTTGCTCAATATTAACTTCATGAATTTCGAAATTAATAATTGTTGATATTAAATGTTGTAATTTCTCTGTTCTTCACATACACGTACAAATAAAAATGCTTGACAAACCAGTTTTAATATAAACAGCCTTTTGCTAAAGACTAATATGTTTAGTTTTTGCTAATATGTTTAGTTTTAGTGGGAACTCCCTACAGGAAAAGATCGGAAAGTGAACCATGGCTTCGATAGATTTAGTGCCGTTCGAAGAAGAACTAAAAAAAAATCCTGAATTAAAAGAAGCTGATATACAAATGTTAAGAGAATGGTGTAAGAAACAGCCTTATCTGCCAAAAATATCAGACAGGGAACTAGCATTGTTCTTACATAGCAATTATTATCGACTTGAGCCGACAAAGACCACAATCGATACCTTCTTCACGGTTAGAAGTCATGTACCCGAGTTCTTTTGCAATCGGGATTTAATAAACAATAAGGAGCTCAAAAAGTCCATACAAGTTGTGTAAGTATGTATATGTGCCTACACATTTATGATTTTGTATTATTTTATATTATTCGCCATCTTATATATATTAGTTAAAAGAAAAGGAGATACTTGTTATATCCTATAAATTATTCTTATTTTTAAACTATTAAAACTTGATGAAAAATCATTATAGATAAAAAATTAAAAAATCATTTTAAAACTTGAAACTTTTTTATTTTAACACGTTATCGGTAGTTTTTAAAAATTTTTTATTTTTTCCTTGTTGCTTTGAAAAAGAACATTATGTTTTTTAAAATTATACATTTTTAACACTTTACAGCTCAATAAAAAAAATTTCTCTCGAAAAACGACATCCATAAACTGCAACAGTTTGCCTACAAAACATTTTATTACAATTTATCTTTGATCTTTTGGCCAAGTTATACATTTTTGAAACTAAATCTATATTTTTGAAAATGAGGAAATAAAAAATTTTTTTAATTATTAATAGCACGTTAAAATTGAAGCTTTAAAATGCTTTTTTAATTTTTTATCCACGATAATTTTTTGCCAAGTTTTGAAAAATAATTTAATTGTAAAATATAAAATGTTTTCTATTTATTTTTGAGTAGTGTATATTACATATACAGATATATTAAATGTTCCTTATATAAAAAGGGATTTCGCATATAAAATCGATTTAATTATCAACAGAACACATCGAGTTTTGGCAGGAACTACTAAAGAAGGCTACAAAGTCATCTATGGCAGGTTATTGGATGGCGAGCCATCGCACTTTATTTACAACGACGTGTTGAAATTGTTAAATATGACTATAGATTTGTGGCTCTATACAGAGGGTACCTGTAATGGCCACGTGATATTATTCGACATGACAAACGTTGCTTTCGGCCACGTCGGCCGTTTGAGTCCCATGGGACTCAAAAAATTCCTTTACTATTTACAAGAAGGTTTGCCTGTCAGATTGAAGGGTTTTCATTTTATGAACGCTTCTCCGGTAGTTGATGTCATTCTAAATATGATGAGACCCTTTATGAAGAAACAGCTGATAAATATGGTAAGACTGAAACCAAATTATATAATATATATATATATATATATATATATATATATATATATATATATATATATATATATACATATATATCGTAGGCAAGTGTTATCTGGCTGGTCAATTGGCTTTCATTCGTTTATTTGTGTTCAAATGCTAGTTTCCTAAGCAAACGGCATTTGTCTAAACATTATTTAGGAAAATAAAAATAAAGATTATTTTGTGAAGCAAAAATAATGGAAAGATTCGAGTATTTCGATTTAATAGGATTAATAAGATAATTAACTGAAATATACTGAAAATCAATCCAGAAGTTGAAAATTTATAGAAACATGCTATAGGTAATTATTAATGTGCTTATGGGGACAAAATGATATATATAAACCTAATCAATCCAGTATCTAGTAAACGGCATTTGTCTAAACATTATTTAGGAAAATAAAAATAAAGATTATTTTGTGAAGCAAAAATAATGGAAAGATTCGAGTATTTCGATTTAATAGGATTAATAAGATAATTAACTGAAATATACTGAAAATCAATCCAGAAGTTGAAAATTTATAGAAACATGCTATAGGTAATTATTAATGTGCTTATGGGGACAAAATGATATATATAAACCTAATCAATCCAGTATCTAGTAAATACTTATTTATTGTTGTGTAATGTTGTGTTCTTAAATATTTTATATAGATATTTACATAGATATTTTAAGAAATATCAAAATTCTGTATTTTTCAAGAGTATTATTCTTTCTAATCAATTAATTGATAAAACAAAAAATCTTAATTTAAAAAAGCATAAATGGAAAATTTTTGCAATAAAACATGTTTATCATGAACTGTCACTGCCTTTTTTAAATGTGTTATTAATTTGTACTGTGAGGTTTTTATTTTTTATATAATATATATTATGTATTTTAAAACAAGACTATGCATTAGGGTATTGTTTGCATAGAAGTAAAAAATATCAAAGTAGTATATTTTTAAACATACTAAATTTTTATTTTTAAATATCCACTATTTTTGCTTTACAGAATCATTTTTATTTCTATTTATCTAAATAGTGTTCAGACAAATGCTGTTTGCATAGGAAAATAGCATTTGAACACAAATAAACAAATGAAAACCATTTGATCAGTTAGATAGTATTTGCTAGATTGTATCAGCTAGATAGTCAAAAGTTATTTTCCTAAAATAAATAACCATTTATTTACCACGTATATACATTTGTTAAAAGCGGAATTGCATATTAAAAAAAGCAAGAAATTAAGCTTTTAATATTTAAATACATAAATTTTTTTAGACAAGATGTACGTTTTTTAATACAATGCACCATTTTACATGATTAAATGCATAAGGACTATTGCACACAAAATGCATAAGCTACATGTGCATAGCATAAGATCGTATAGACCAATAAGCATCGAATATTAAGTCGCCATATTGATTTACATAATATTATTATTGGTCCATACGATCTTCTGCTATGCACATGTAGCTTATGCATTTTGTATGCGATAGCCTTTACTGCATAAATTATATTCTATTCTTTTAAATCATCTTTTCTATTATGGATAAATAAAAAATGAATATTTAATTTTTGCTACATTTTTCCTAGTTATTATTAAAAAATAAAATAAGTAAAGCAAAAATATAAAAAGCATATATCTCATTAACTGTGTGTAAATTCTAGTTGCATATACATACTACAAGCGATACTCTGGAAAAATTTGTACCACTCGAAATTCTTCCGAATGAATCGGGCGGTAAAGCCGGTCCAATATTAGAGTTACATAAGAACCATGTAAAAAATTTAGAAGATCACGCCGCTTGGTTTCAAGAGGAAGAAGCTAATCATTGCGTCAATGAAGCGCTACGACCCGACAAGGCAAAGACTGCGACGGATTTATTTGGCGTTGAGGGAAGCTTTAAAAAACTCGAGATTGATTGATAGGATAATAATCCTTGAATCCTTTACAGTGTCAACAATATCTTGAGTTAATTTCAAGATACAATAGTCCAATGTTCAAAAATAAAAACAATAGTAACAACATGTTTATCAGCACTAAATATATAGCAAATTTCAATAGTATTAAATGCAAGTGTGGTGATAACAATACGTGTTATTAGTAGAAAAATTATATTACACATATAATAGATGAACATATTACAATTGCACTAAAAGTTAAATTATATTAACTATAAAAAGTTTATATTATATGTCATATTAATATCATATTACTTTAATCAGATTTCTTATTTACCCCTTCTTTATATACGTACAATATGATAATTAGATTTGATTACCTAATCAAGCATGAAAATAAACTGTCTTGATAAAATTTTTCTGTTGATTGCTACTTTTAAGCAAAATAATTAAGATTGACACTTTATCATAGTAATATCAAAAACTTGTTATCTTAAAAGAATTAAGCTTTTCTTACATATATTAAAAATACTTATCTTTCATTTTTAATTTTATATCTTGTGGTAATATAACAGAGAATAATATATAATTTTACAAATATTATTTTTACATAATTAACTGTACAGTTAATGATAAATCATTGAATAAAAAATATATTAATATAAAAATCTATACATATACACATTATATTAGCATTATTTATATATTAATAATTTACTATTAATATTAATGATAATGATATATTAAGATATTATTTATTCAATGTGATAAATTAATTTTGTTGGAAATAGTGCGCTTCCTCATATAATGCATGACATTTTAATAAAAACGGGAGACGTCGTAATTTTTATATCGTGATTCTTGTACTGTAACAAACAAATGAATAATGTACGAAATGCATGAGACATTAACACATAATCAATTACACTCGCGTTTAAATCTAATCAATATAATGAATATAGCCAATTTGATCTAGATAAAAAAATATGAACATTAATAAAAATAATGAGGAATAATAATCTTCTTTATTTATATAAGAATGCTTGCATTCTTTTCTGCATTATATAGTTTTATAATAAACGAAAAACTAGTACAAACTAACTAATAACAAAATCAATATAATATTAAAAGAGAGAAGATTATCATAAAAATAAATTGACTATTAGAGTTGTTGCTAATATTCTGGTTAATACATATTATATTTCTATATAAAATTATTTGTTTAACTGACAGAAAGATTTGTATCTTCACATACATACACATATATACAGGGTATTTGGTAATAATCGCCCGACCTTTAATGGGCTGATAGAACAAGTAAAACTGAACATATAATCCTCTACCATTTTGCGATTTTCGCAATAATTATTAAAATATTAATTAATAATTATTCGATTTTTTTTTAAAGAAACAACCATGTATTTTCTTTATGATTATTATTATGTGCTAAAAAGTATTAAAATAAGATAATCGAAAAAATAATATTTTACAAGATATTTCGTATTTGGTGTCAAAATATTGGAATTTTCAAGCCTCATAACTCGAAAAATATTTAATCAAAAAATTCAGAAGGTATATTAGTTAAGTGACCAAACTGGCACAATTAAGTTTATATTCATTTATTCGATGTTAAAACAAGCTTCTCATGATAACGACGACGACGTTTCGACCTTTGGTTTAAATCCTTATCTAGTCTAAAGTTTAGAAATTGAAAATTTGCGTAAGAATTTGACGTCGTACACGTGTTTATATATATATATATATATTTGTTTATAAATTTTTTTATAATATAAAAATGCTAATGTTATTTGTATCTATATAAATAAAATGCATATACATAATATATATATATATATATATATATATATATATATTTATTTATAAGTTATATTTTGCACACATGTTGTGCCTCAAGTTTGAATATATAGAAGTTGCATCGTGGTGTGGAGAGATCTTTATGATACCTCCTTTTCGATAGTTTCTTATAATACTTTCACCATCAAATTATCTTCGCAGTAAACGGCAACACGCGTACGTGAACATATCAAGCCAGAAAACAATTTAGACTTATAAACAATTCAAACATTGTTTGTAATGAAACACATAATTGTAAGTATATATGTACACAAATTTACAATTTATTAAAATGATGTAAATATTCTGAACAAATCTTTACGTCTCTAATTCAATGAGTAGATATTTTTCTTGTGATTTTTTTGCATGTATAAAGAAAATTATTTTGTATATATATTTCGTTGTATATTTATTTTGTATATATATTTCGTTGTACGGTTGAATGCAATGTTTTTCTGAATAAGCGAGAAATTATTTAAAATAAAGTAAGAAAATGTGAACATTATCAGACTAAATATGGTCCTATGAAAAGATCCTTGAAAATATATAGCGATGATCTTCACGATGAAACAACCGGTTGATTTCACAATTCGCCTACCTGGAATTTTAATGATATGTATTCGCTATGTTGTTGCGTTTCTTATAATGTAATAAATAATATGAGATATCATTTACTATAATAAATAGAATAAATCATAAAAATTTTTAACGATTTTGTTGCTGTACCGCTTGATCAGCAAAATAATTATACATGTATGTAGAATCTAAAACTGTAACCAAAAAAAATTTTGTGTGAGAATAGACTTTTTTAAAATTATTTTTTTATCAAAATTAATAGATTTATTTAGAAAGAAATTAATATATTTATTATAAAAGAAATATATTAAAATATTGTATAAATCATTTTTGTTTTTAATTTAATCTCAAACTTTGATGCACATCTACAGATTACATATGATTAAGATCTGTAATATTATTGAAACATTTATTACTATGTTATACATTAAATTGTAGATAGCCACCGCCGTATTGATTAACATTTGCTTGGCGGATGTACTTATTTTACCGGAATATCAAACAACGACAACACCACCTCCAAAACCATATAGCTTCCAATATGAAGCAGGTCGATACCCGGGACATATTGATCGCGTTCATCAAGAAGTCGGAGATGAAGACGGAACTGTTTACGGTAACTGCAGTTTATGTATTCTGTTCATTAATTAAAACACGTGTTAAATGTCAGGAACGATATAGATTTCTATATTTATCTCTGTATCTTTATTTATATCTATATTTATATTTTTCTTTCATAATACTGATCTGTCTCAATCATTTCACTAGCTTGTTCATAGATTACTCCCATATTAAAATATGCTATATATATATTATATTACGATATTCTATTAATCATGAACCTATTTGTTTTTATCTAGTGAAAACTAATAGCTTATAACTTGTACAAATTTAAATTGATATTAAAATAAAATAACTATATTGTAGATTCATCATGAACGTCTTACATTTCTTCTTCTCTTTTTCTTTCTTTGTAATTTTCTTTTTCGTTTTTCTTCTTGTTGTCTTTTTTATTCTTAAAAAATAAATTGTAACATACAGGAAATTAATTCTAATGCAAATAAAGGATAAATACAACATTTCTTAATAGGCGAGAGAGATCTTTAATGATATAATGTTATAATTAATAAAAAAATCGTAGTGGTAATTTGTGCAGTGGATAATTTAATAACTGATATTTTGCCACAATATTCCAATAAATACGAATGTATTTTTTAGGAACATATTCGTTTGTCGATCCAAAGTACAAAGTACGAACAGTCCAGTACACGGCTGACAAAAATGGATTTCATCCTGCTTTGATCAATTTTGATGATACTTTCACTCAACCTGCCGATTCGGAAGCTGTAAGATTGGCCAAAGAGAAACATATGCGTCTTTATCAAAAGATCGCAGAAGCAAACGCCCGTAACGTTCCAGCAAATTTGCCACGGGTAATTGATTAATAATTCATCGATATAAATCATCAGAGACAAACAACTGAGGATTCGATTTTCAAATCATACACAAATTTAAAAATTACAATTTATTAGCAAAAAAAAAAACAACTCTATACAGTCTGTCGACTTTTTGACTGATTTTTCTCATATATAATATTTATATAGAAAATTATATTTTATATTAACACTTTTTTTCTATATTTTATTTTTTTAAGATATTTTTATTTATCTTAATTCAATAACGAATGTTTCGTTTAAAATTATAACGACAATTGTAGGTTCTCTTCATACTGTAATCAGTGTCAATTTTTTAAAAAGTGAAGTGAAGGTAACATTTCACTATATTTCTAATAAAATAAATATTCAGAAATATTTACTATTTACTTTTTTAATATTATATCAATATTTTATACATATCTTATATATATTTTTAAAAAAATCATAAAAACTGTATTCGATATTATATTTGATACATACTGTTGAATATAAATAAAATATTTATATAATATTTATGATAAATAAAAAATACATATTTGTAGTAATATTTTGTAAATATTTCTCAAATATTTGTTGGGTACTTAAGATAAATCTTTATGATCTGTCCAACCTAACATTAAAAAATATTTATGAAATATTTAAATAAATTATTATAAATATTTCATATATTTTTTATAAATATTATGTGCTACTTAGAAAGACGACAAAAATGAAGAAACAATTTAATTGTTTTATTGTATTTGAAAAATACATCCATAATACATTTTCCAAGAATTTAAATGATTTTTTTTTTTGATAAAGAATAATTTTAGTAAATCGTTCGCGCAATTTTACGTTTTTCCTTTTTTATATTATCTTTTCTTTTCTGTTGCCTGACTTAATTACTTCGCAGGACTCAGCTAGCGTGGCAAGAGCGAAGAACAGGCACAATGAATTATACCACAAGATCGCGGAACAACACGCAGCGATCGCCGCGCAAAGGGAAGCTGAACGACTGGCTTACGAGGCGACTTCCGTTGCCAATGACATAGATAATCATCGGACATGTTAAAAGCATGTTGTGCACAAGCGTGTCGGCATCACGTTTGGCACGCGTGGTATATACTTTAATATTAAGAAATATCTATATGGCGCATCATTTCTGCGCGGATTAATGCTTAATTTTCTGATTCGAGCAATGAAGAAATGTTTTCCCTCAAAAAAATAAAAATTTTTAATCTTTGCTAATCCATAGCATAATAATAATGTGTGCTTGCTATTGATTATACCTAGACAGTGATTATGATAATTGTTATAATTATTCATACCATAAAAATATTTTTACTATTTCATAGTAAATATTTTTACTATTTCATAAATATTTTTACTATTTATGTTTTGAAATAAACATATAAATATTATACATATACATACACATATAAATATTTTATACATTAAAGAAAAATTCATAAAAATATATTCGACATATTATTAAACTATAGATTAAATATTTTATCAAATATTTGCTTGGATATTTTGATATATTTGTGATATGAATCTTTACGATCTGTTCAATCTAAAATTACAAAAATATTTTGATAAAATATTCTAAAATATTCAAATAATTATTATAAATTATTAAGAATAATTATTATTCATATATATTTTATAAATACTGTGCTGTCTGGATAAGACTATAGTCACAATCCTAACATATTTGAATAATAAAAAGTACTTTAGAGGTACAGAAAGAGAAACAATATAAAACAAATATCCTATAATGAAATAATTGTACTTATACAGATTTATAGAAGCATGCCAGATAATACGAGAAAAATAAAAGCTAATATATATACATCTATAATAGCAAACTAAAAATCTTAATAAAAACTGTACAATCAAATACAGAATTAAAGAGTTTTTATACAAATTCGTCTTTTTATTTTTTAAAGCAAAAATTTGTGGCAGATAAATATATATATAATATCTTACTAGCTGTTCTAACTTATTATAAAAATTTCATATACTTTCATACAAAATATGATTATTATTACATAAGTGCTTCTTTACATAATAATTAATAAATAATTCTATCAACAATTTTTATTCAAATAAATCATTCAATTCATTATTATAACATTAGGATTATTATTGTTTATTATTGCAATTATTACGTATACTATTCGTTATCTTTTCTTTCGTATGTCAATCTGTTTACATAATTACAAACGAGCAGTGTGTCAACAAAATGAACAAAGCGTTAAAACTCGTTGTTTTAAGTGCCGGAAGTGCTATCGCGTAAACAAAAAAATTTTCGATGAAAGATACACAACACACACAATCATATTTTAATGGTATAAAAACGACTATGCAATATCGTTCACGATATTAGTTCGAGCGAGTACTCTGATGAAAGATGCAGTTCTTGAGCAAACTACTCTGTTTCTTTTTGTTGTGCATCGTGGTAAGAATTGTGACATAATTCAAAAGTATAAATTAAGTATAAAATTCTAAGTACTTTTCAAAAATTCTAGTAAAGTAAAATTTCTTACATGTATGTACGTCAAAATCTCTGAATTGCTAAAACTTTTTAAATTTATTTCTTCGATATATAACAATAAACTATAGTTTAAATCGTCTCTAAAAAAATTAAAAAATGAAAAAACAATTAAAAGAATAGAATAAGTTTTGAAGATGTGTTTTGCGCGCGTTTCTATACATATATCTCTCAATCTTTCAATTCATCTTAAATTGTTGGTATGTATATGTATGTTTGTGCGCATAAAGTATTATATAAATTTTATATATTAAATATTAAAATATTAAAATATTATATATGTATATTTGATATTTTAAGAATAGTATAAAAATACGTGCATACGTATATCTTTAGAATGTGATTGGAATACGCAATATTTAATGTAAATGCTTAAAACAATAGAAGAAATTATATATTGCTATATGTATATAATATATTGCTTATAACATATTCTTATATTGTTTACTTCTTTCTCTTAGGCAACGATGTGCATGAGCATTAATAGAGATCCAATTTCTGCGCTTGTAAGACAAGGTAAAATAGCTTGCGGACAAACAACTCCCTCCAGCACCACCACTGCAGCTGGCTAAATATGAATCTGCATAAATAGGTAAATAAAATTAATATATGTAATATTCTTTAATATATGTAATTATCTGTTATAATCTAAGCGACTAATTTATACGAATTTTTTTTTTCTTTGCTCTTTTTTCCTCTCCCTCCCCCCCCCCCTCTCTCTCTCACTAGTTGTTTACATTTTTTATTATCTCTAAACTTTTAATCAAGCAGTGCCTGAAATTATTTTTCCATAAAAAGCATTTTACAGAAAGCCAAATTTACGTGCTTGATTTATGTTTAAACATTCAATATCACTCGTACTAACAATTTTTCTAAACTTATTTAAAAAATTATTAAAAGTATTCATATTTTACAACTTTTCATTCAATTTCTCGTTTTGTTAATTTAATCTTCTATTAATGCACAAGTATATATATTTTTGTGTTGACTTAAACGCTTATCGAACTAAAACCTATTTGTGTGCAAAATTATGCAAATAATCTTCGTGCACCATAACATTTTCGATTCTTTTATACTGACACTCGTATTTTTAATTATTCTTGATTGTATTGATTATTATATTATTATTATTCGTAATATATAAAAAAATTATTTTATTATAAATATATTATATACACAATATATATAATCTCTTTAAGTTGGAAATGGAATAAAAATCTAATTAATCATATGTTTTAGGCAGAAAACAATGAAATAAGTTTATGACGATGGATTGAAATACCAAGAAGAAATTTGAAATTATTACTTCATTTGTTGTGATTATTGTTATTATTATTATTATTATTATTATTATTATTATTATTATTATTATTATTATTATAATATCTCTCTATTGCCTACATAAATTACTTCAAAAATTTCAAAAGTTTTAAAATTATGTACATAAGACGAATAAAGTAAGTCGATCTATATATACTTTTCTAAAGCCACAAAATGTAAACATAGATCTGATAAAAATCTTTACCATAAGCTTTATATCGTAATTTAAAAGCTATAGTTATATATACAATAACATGAAAGTTAAACATAATATGTGACTTGAAAATTACTTGGGCAAAAGAGAGATAAAAGAAACAAAATTCACATTTTTGTAATAATTAAACATTTGGCTTGCTAAATGACGAAGAAATATAAAATTGTATGGATTTTTAATAAATAATTTTGGCAATTGCATGATAGGTGTACTTACAAACGTATATATTCTTCTTGCATCTATATTAATGTAATGATATATATTTTCTTCCACATAAAATTGTTCATAATCTTAATATCTATATATAAAAACAATAAAAAAAAGACAACATTGAAAAATTGATAAATTATAAGTATACATAATTATTGTCTAGTCTATTCTATTGCTATTGCGTTTTGATTTATAAATCAATTATAATTACTTTTTATATATATATAGTGCATATATGAACTATTTCTAAACTATAAAAGATTTAAATCATCTGTCTATATGAAAAATATATGTAGAGATTCATGTCAATTACATATCGAGCATTTTAGATATCTTCAGAAAAAGAAATAAATCACATGTAAATATTATATAATTTATGCACAATATAGATCCTTTTTTTAATTACAGATAATTAAAATAATATTCACAATCCTTCTCATTGTTATATAAAAATGTGAAAATGTGCATATATACATATATATATATATATATATATATATATATATATATATATATATATATATATAATAGATAAAAATCATATATTTTTATAAAAATCATATATTTGCATATTGATAACAAATAAAAAAATAAATTTGGAACATAATTATTGTAAATATATAAATGCTTATCACAGAAAGTTTTCTCTTAAAAAGCTACAAAAGCTTGAGAAACAATTAAAATCTCTTGTTATATTATATTCATTTATATTTGTATTTTATATTTGTATTTGTATGTACATATGTACAGAAAGTATTTATGACTCTTTCTGTACATTGTATAAAGATATTGCATGTGTTTTTATAGTATCAACAATCATTCACACAAATTGAATTCCTTTCCTATAATAGATGGTGTATTGATAGTAGATTATCCTATTATTGTATCATTATATTGTAAAGATTGCATAATCACTTTATGAAAAAGTCTATAAACTGTTGCATAATGTAATGATCGACTTCACATTCATCAGTATAAATCAATATCTCAAAGATTCATTTCACTATATTATGTCTACACTTTGTAAAAGTATAGTTAATTGTATTCTATTATAAGAGAAAAGTATGACAGTTTCTTAACTTATTTCTTCAACAAGTGTAACATGTCTTTATTTTGTTGTTGCAACATTATATCTGCATTTTCAGTTTTATCGGTAATATTATCAATCAGATCATTTTGCGAGTCTATTTCTTCAGATAAACCAATTGCCAGATGTTTCAGTCTTGCCAATGATCCACTCATCTCATTTAGATTTTGTTCTAAAACTTTGGTTACTTTGTCACTGGGAGGTCTAACATCTTCATAATTGTTATCATTGTAACTTTCTTTTATCTTTGTCGATGAATATGAATTGCTAATGTTACTTTGTACTTGTTCTAATGTATTGGACAATGCAGGAGATGTTATAGACCCAGAACTGGAAGACTCTGATAATTTTGTAGATGGTATTGGAGCATCCAGAGATTTACCACTGAGATAATTTTTCAGACTACCAAAGACACTCTTTATGCCCTGTATATGTTTTTGACTAAATCTTAATGTACTATTAATATCATCTAGTCTCTTTTCTGTTCTCTGCAATTGTTCTCTTTGTCTGATTAATTCCTGAAAAATTTAAATATTATTATAATGTATCATATGTCATTGATCATACAAAATGCATTATAAAAAAGTTGAAGTTACTTTATCTCACATTTATTGCATACATTATCACGTAAATGTTCACAAGAAAAAGCAATACATTAAGCAGCTTATGCATAATTATAAATTGTAATCCAGACAACAATAATCATATAAAATATTTATAATAAATATTCATAAATATCAGTATTTATTTTTTTGAAATATTATATTAATATTTTATATATATTTTATATATTAAGAGAAAAGTCATAAAAACTGCATGCAACATATTATTAAAATACAAATTAAATATTTTATATAATACTTATAGCAAATAAAAAAATAAATATTTGTAATAATATTGTAAATAATTCTCAAATATTTGCTGAAATATGAAATCCTTATGAACTGTTCAATTTAAGATTACAAAAATATTTATAAAATATTTAAATAATTATTATATTTAATATATATTTTAGAAACATTATATATTATTTGGAATATATCAACGGTTGTCGTACTCTACTAGTGATATGATAACAGACTGCTATATTATTACCTCAGCTGTAGCTACGCCAATTTGCTCAGAGTCTCTCAGAAGCGAAACGGACCTTTCCGAAGATTGTATCGTGCGTTCTTCTATTTCTTTTTTACGTTGCAGCAATTGTTGACGTTTCTGCGTCATATCATTGTCAAAATTCTGATAATGTCCAGTGGAGAGATTTCTGGCTGGCGCATTCTTCAGAAATGTCTCATCGTCCACGTCGTCTTCCAACGAAAAGAATGGATTCCTTGGATCGCTCAAATAATTATGACCTGCCATTTATTCGATTCGACTTTTCGCAAAGCACGAAATATCTTTGGCGACTTGTTGGCCGATTTTATTTTCGACGCCCCTTTATCCTTCTTCGCTTGCTGATATGCTGATGACTACTATATAGCAAATATGAATATATACATATATACATATACACACATACACACATATATATCACGAGATGCGTGACCCTCACACGAATAAAGGTGCCTTTTCATGTTGACGCTCGACGCTCATTTTGGCGTCAAAACAGATCACGTGATCAAAATTGACGAATTGGTATTTTTAATTTTGGTCACGTGATGTCTCTTGACGCTGAAAACGAGCGTCGAGCGTCAGCATGAAAAGCCACCTTAATGTTTCGGTTGAAAAAAGAACTGCGCATGCGTCCGTAATTAATGTGCAGCATCCATATCTCATTAAGGTGCAATCACAGTATATATAAGGCCGGAAACACACAGAAAAACAGGCTGGTTTTACATAGAGTCGGAAGTCGTAAGTTTGGTAAGCGAATCGACCAATCATAGTTGAATTTAGAAAAGAATAATTAAATATTCTTCTCTAAATTCAACTATGATTGGTCGATTCGCTTGCGACTTATTACTTCCGACTCTATGTAGACCAGCCTAAAGGCTTATCGCACACAAAATGCATAAGCTACATGAACATAGTATAAGATCGTATGGACCAATGAGCATCGAGCATTAAGTCGCTATATTGATTTACATAAAATTATTATTGGTCCGTACGATCTTATGCTATGCACATGTAGCTTATGCATTTTGTGTGCCGATAGCCCTAAAGGCCGCAGCACACACTTTTGCATAATGCATTATGCGTATGCATAAGAAATTCGATTGGTTGAATTCCTTATGCATGTGCTTATAGACCAATCAGAAAGAAAAAGATAAACTCTGAGCTAGTGAAGTCAGTTCAGCTAAAAAAACAGACCTATTGTGTCCAATTGATATACACCCGCCAGTTGCTAAGGACGGCAACTCTAGTTATATTTTTAGAAGAATCGTTATGATAGGCCAATATTAAATAAACGTATTTAATAAACATATTAAGTGCTTGATGTAAACTAGAACAATGTGACTAAATTTTATTACTGATTAGCAGGATATTAAAATTTATTATATAATATTATTATATATGATAATTATATCGTCGAAAATTTATTCTGCAAATTAATCAACAATTAAATTTAATAGGTATAGAGATAGTAGATATATAGACGTATACAGTGTTTAATAATAAACAAGTTTAATAAATAAAACAATATTCTTTGAAAAATATATATACTGTTTGGGTTAAAAATTGATCAATCGACACCTTTTGTCTCTTGCAATGCTGAAAATAAATTTTTCATCTTGTATAAAAAAAAAATCTTTTTCTATTAATATTAATAAACGTCTAAAACTTTATTACTATAAAATATTTACACAGTTTGAGTTTGTGTGTACGAGTTGCGTTGTATGAAAAGATAAGTTCTTATATTTTTCATATTTGCAATATGTGAGTTCATTAAAAAATTTCATCACTTTAAAATCACACAGATATATCGACGTATGTACTAACGTAACTCTTTTTTTCACACTATTTATAATTATCACAGAATTACCGTAAATTTGAATTACTATCACGATTTTATTCGCGCGTCGCGCGACAACGATGAATTCTCCAGTCAAAACGAAGCGCACGTGTGTGTCCATACATGACGTCAGACGACGCTGCCGTGGCGTCACGAGAAACAGCCGTTTAGCGTCGCGCCGATTGGCCAAGCGCGGATGGTAAAGCCAATCGTCGGCGCGGTTTGTCCGCAATGGTCGCGTAAACTTTTTCCGGCCATCTTGTTATTATTTTCGAAAATCTTGAGGTTGGATTTTCGCGAAGACGCAGTAGTAGTAGGTGCGAACGCCTTTGGCGCTTTGTTCCGGGCGACTGGCGAGATTAAAGACGCGGCTCGTATGAGGTCAAGAGCACAGAGTTACGACGAGGAACGGTTTCGGTGGGTATCACGCAAACTTCAATCTCTCCTCGCTACTGACCGTCGCAAAAGTAGCAGAGAGACAGAAAAGGGAGAGAGAGTACGTGCGTGCGAAAGATAGATAGAGTGGGAGAGAAGAAAGAAAGAAAGAGAGAGCGCTAGAGAAGGAGGGAGGGAGGGAGAGAGAGCGAGAACGATATGGTGAGGAATGACTGCGTTGGAGTGCGTGAAACGAGGTGCGAAAGTGGTCGTGCGCGGGAATCGGCGATTGTGTATATATTTGCCGCTTACGGCTTGTGATTTTCATCGATATACCCTGATCGTCCCGTGTGAAACGTGTGCTTTTTTTTAATCCCCGAACGGAGAACCGTCGTGCATGAGAGTGAATACGGTAAGTTGGCGCGTTGTTCTCGCGACTCCTCACCGACTCGTTGCTTGTCGTTGACGACGCAACGCTCGGTGCTCGGTTAGTCGAATACTCCCTACCCTGGGACGCCAAAACCAAACTGATTTCGCGGACGCAGTTCGCTCGTCCGCGCTCCTCCTCGGAGTTTGCTAACGAACCAGGACATTGTTTACCTTTCCGTGTGATAATTTACGTTCGCGACGATTCACATAACCTTCTTTCCGATTGTCAAATGTAGGTTAGATCGGACGGAACGGTGACCTCTTCTGCGACGCGTTGATAAAGACGATCTGTTTTTTTTTTTTTTTTTTTTCTTTCCTTTTATTCGACTTTAATTCATATTTATCTTCATTGCACGTGCTTTCCATACGTTCTACGATCTATTTTGATTCATTATTTAATTCAATACGGACACGTGCGACAAACCTTCGACTCTAATTCATTCTTTAAGTTTTCTCGAACGTTTCCAGCATCCTGGTTGGATCTAACTTTTATCACTTTAATATCGCACATAATCGCAATCAAAACTTTTTTACGCGCTAAATTTCTAATTAAGCACGATAGGATTTGTATTCATTCAAAAGCAAATCTTTTACGTGTATTAGAACTTATTACTTGTTTATTAAGATTATACGTATCCAATTTTCTGCATTGTTCCCATTTTAAGGTTTATATGATAATAAAAGTTGAAAGTTTAGAATTTTCAATTTATAAAAACAAAAGTTATATAAATATACATATATATATATATATATATATATATATACATATAAAATGCAGCACACTCTCATACACACACGTACACACGTTTATATACCAACTGTGTGCATACAATCAACATGTTATGTGTAAGCATTTCATTATTAAAAATAATCTCACATGTCTCTCTTTCTCTCTTTCTTTCTCTCTCTCTCTCAATTTTCCATTTAGAGGATAAAAGGTACAGAAGAATATATAATTACACGATACAATGGCAACTTTGGCTGAGCAAGCATCTAAATTATTGGACTTCAACCAGAAATTGGATATAACGCTTCTCGACAATATAGTAGGATGTATGTATACTGGGATAGGCGAGCAACAAAGAGTCGCTCAAGAAGTATTAACAACCCTCAAGGAACATCCAAATGCTTGGACACGAGTAGATACTATTCTAGAGTATTCACAGGTAAATGGTCATATTTCTTGTCATTGTTTAACACCAATATTTATAAGTATATTTATAAGTGGTTCAATCATTGTGCTATTGTACAGAATCAACAAACAAAATATTATGGCTTGCAAATATTGGAGCAAGTTATAAAGACACGATGGAAAGTACTACCGAGAAATCAGTGCGAAGGTATAAAAAAGTATATTGTAGGCCTTATCATAAAGACGAGCAGTGATCCCGAGACGTTGGAAGCTTCCAAAGTTTACCTTAACAAACTCAATATGATCCTTGTGCAAGTGAGTAGCCAAAACTCATTTATATTTTGTGCAAGAGATATCAATATTTGTAATTATATTGTACAATATATTATCAATAATTATATTATATAAATGATAATTATTGATAATTATTATTTATATAATATAATATGAAAATTATTGATTATTATTCTTTATTAGGTATTGAAACGTGAGTGGCCGAAAAATTGGGAATCTTTTATCAGTGATATTGTCGGCGCGAGTAAAACTAACGAGAGTCTCTGTCAAAATAATATGGCTATCTTGAAACTTTTGTCAGAAGAAGTATTTGACTTTTCTAGTGGCCAAATGACTCAGACAAAAGCGAAACATTTAAAGGATACAATGTGCAGTGAATTTTCACAGATATTCCAGCTTTGCCAATTTGTGATGGATAATTCTCAAAATGTTCCATTAGTAGCGGTTACACTAGAGACACTACTAAGGTTTTTAAATTGGATACCTCTTGGATATATTTTTGAAACTAAATTGATAACTACTTTAATATTCAAGGTAAAGAACTTGTACATGTTTCCTTTTTCTTCTCTCTATTTATATTTGAGATATAAACTGCATTCTCTCTTCTGTACTATATTATCATTAAAATAATAATCTTTACAATATGTTTGTAGTTTTTAAATGTACCAATATTTCGGAATGTCACTCTGAAGTGTCTAACAGAAATTGCGGCTGTTACCGCCACCGCACCGAATTACGATGATATGTTTGTCATATTATTTATCAATACGATGCAGCAATTGGAATTAATGCTCCCATTAGAAACTAACATACGCGAAGCATATGCAGCTGGCCAAGACCAAGAACAAAATTTTATCCAAAACTTAGCTATGTTTCTTTGCACTTATCTCAAAGATCATGGCGAGCTGATAGAGAAGAAACAGTTGAATGAAACATTAGTGAAGGCATTACATTACCTCGTTCTCATATCTGAAGTTGACGAGGTGGAAATATTTAAAATCTGTTTAGAATACTGGAATGGATTATCCGCCGATTTGTACAAAGAAAATCCTTTTGTTACCTCTTCGCCACTTTTCATGTCTAAGAACATGACGGTTCCTCCTCGGAGATTATTTTACGGTCCGGTTTTAACAAAAGTACGATATATCATGATCAGTAGAATGGCGAAACCAGAAGAAGTGCTTGTCGTAGAGAATGAAAATGGAGAAGTTGTCAGGGAATTCATGAAAGATACCGACTCTATAAACCTCTATAAAAATATGAGAGAAACTCTTGTGTATCTTACTCATCTCGATTATTTGGATACAGAAAGAGTAATGACAGAGAAATTACAAAATCAAGTTAATGGAACAGAATGGTCTTGGAAGAATCTCAACACGGTAATTTTCTGTCTTAAATGCATGTAATAAAATGTTAAGTGACATATGTATATCAATGATGTTATATATTTTATTTGTTTATTAGTTATGCTGGGCAATAGGCAGTATTTCGGGCGCTATGCACGAAGAAGATGAGAAACGCTTTTTAGTAACTGTAATCAAGGATTTACTTGGTTTGTGTGAACAAAAAAAAGGAAAAGATAACAAAGCTATAATTGCTAGCAATATCATGTATGTTGTTGGCCAGTATCCACGGTTTCTTCGAGCTCATTGGAAATTTTTAAAGACTGTTGTAAATAAACTTTTTGAGTTCATGCATGGTAAGAATAATATATATTTTCTCTTTCTCCCTTCTCTCTGCCCTTCTTTTTTCCTCTACCTCTTTTCACTCCTCTTTCTCTAAAAGAACCTTTTCTTAATTGTATAATGCATTCTGACTGTACAATTAAATTAATTTTTTTTACATTATAGAAACGCATGATGGAGTGCAAGATATGGCCTGCGATACTTTTATTAAAATAGCACTGAAATGCAGACGACATTTTGTTACAATACAAATTGGAGAAGCAATGCCGTTCATTGAAGAAATTCTTTCCACAATAAGTACCATTATATGCGATCTTCAAACACAACAAGTAAGATAAAAACCATTTGTCTTGTATATATAATTATGTATAATATACTGTATATAGAGCTATATATGTTACATAATATAATATATAGCATTTATTTTATTTATATTCTAAAATAGATTTATATCATTTATATTCTAATATATTGATATGTACTTACTTTCTAATATAATATTATAACACTGTAATAGGTACATACATTCTATGAAGCAGTTGGTTATATGATAAGTGCTCAAGCTGATACTGTAATACAAGAACAATTGATTGAGAAATATATGCTTCTCCCTAATCAAGTTTGGGACGATATTATAAGTCAAGCATCCAAAGTATGTCATATTATTTGTTCATAAATCATCAAAAAATACTTTATATAACTTATATATGTATACATTTATGTCTATGTATATAATATTTGAATAAAAATATTTAATTTTTTATCAGAATGTGGATGTCTTGAAGGACCAAGAGGCTGTAAAACAACTCGCCAGCATCTTAAAAACAAATGTTAGAGCTTGTAAAGCTCTTGGACATCCGTACGTGATACAATTAGGGAAAATATACTTAGATATGTTGAATGTTTATAAGGTATGTTTCTCTTTCTATTTGTGTGAAAAATTTTTCAAAAGACAATAATAATAATTGATACACTGACCAAGCGTAATTTACTTTAGGTTATGAGTGAAAATATAAGTGCTGCGATATCTGTAAATGGTGAAATAGTAATGAAGCAACCTTTAATCAAGAGTATGAGAGTAGTGAAAAAAGAAACTTTGAAATTAATCTCAGATTGGGTGAGCAGGACGAATGATCATCAAATGGTAAGTTTTTTTAGTACAATATTGAATTTAACAAGCATTTTTCTTAAAATTCCAAAAATATATTTATTTCTTCATTTTATTTCATATTATGATACAAACTATGTTTATTGAGATTTCTTTGTTTGTCAGGTGTTGGAAAACTTTATACCGCCATTGTTAGACGCCGTTTTGTTGGATTATCAAAAGACGAATGTTCATTGTGCTAGAGAGCCCGAAGTGCTTAGTGCTATGGCCACCATAGTGAACAAACTAGAAGCCCATATCACTAGTGAGGTTCCCAAAATATTCGATGCAGTATTTGAATGTACTTTAGAAATGATAAACAAAGACTTTGAAGAATTTCCCGAACACAGAACAAACTTTTTCCTTCTCTTACAAGTAAGTACATGTTTCAATTTGCATTTTTTATATCATAAACTATATTCTTAAGTTTCTTCATTTTATCTTCATTTTTTTTACTTTAGGCGGTGAATGTTCATTGTTTCCCTGCATTTCTTTCAATTCCGCCAGCCCAATTTAAGCTGGTTCTTGACTCAATTATTTGGGCCTTTAAACATACAATGAGGAATGTAGCAGATACAGGATTACAAATTCTTTATCAGCTTCTGTTAAATATTGAACAGCACGAGCAAGCGGGTCAAAGTTTTTACCAAACATATTTTACAGATATCCTACAACATATATTTAGTGTTGTCACGGATACATCGCACACAGCAGGTAAAGAATAACTTTATAGTTACACAATCGATTAATTTATATGAATTATTATTGATAATTATTTAATTTATATTTGATAATTATTTGTTATTGATATAGGCCTTACAATGCACGCTACAATTCTTGCTTATATGTTTACGCTGATTGAACGTGGGAAAATCCAGGTGCCACTTGGCCCTGTACCTGATAATACTTTATATATACAAGAATTTGTTGCAAGATTGCTTAGAGCAGCCTTTCCGCATTTAACTGATAATCAGATAAAAATAACTGTGCAAGGTTTATTCCATCTTAATCATGATATCACTGCGTTTAAGGAGCACCTCAGAGATTTTCTTGTGCAAATTAAAGTAAGTAATAATGAAACAATATTTGTTTCGAAAAGTATATATTTTAATGATATAAAAAAAGTTAACAGTTATCACATTTGGCTCACAAGTGTTTTTAAAACAAAATTGTTATAATGCATTTCTCTTCCTTCATCCAGGAATACACGGGTGAGGACGATTCCGAGCTTTACTTGGAGGAACGAGAAACAGCTTTACGACTAGCCCAAGAAGAGAAGAGGCGACAACAAATGGCTGTCCCAGGCATTCTTAATCCTCATGAAATGCCAGAAGAGATGCAGGACTGAATTAACCATAGTCCGTATCCTATCATTTTATGCACATTTGATGAGAAACACTCTGTTAAAGGAATTCTTGTATCCTTTGAGCTGTAATTATCCCTGCGACATCACCATCATCACCATCATCAAAAATAGATAAAATATTAATTACTTACTAAAACCGAGTCTGCAAAAGTATATCCTTGTTAAGGAGATAAGCCCGAAATGTGGTGACTGTTTGTTTGTCTGTTATAGGATTTTAAAGAAATTCGAGTTTCTGTTGTGGATATAATGGGACAATTGCCTGCTAGCGATGCTATTTCATGTAATGAGATAAAAAGAATTGCTTCTCTCTCGAGAGAATCAATTATTTAAGAAACCGATACTTAGGATATAAAACTTTTACAGATTAATTCTCATTAATCAGAATTATAAAAACGGTGAATATGGCAAAAGTAACGTTACCATTCTTCAGAATTATCCTCAAAAACGACTCGATATATTGTATGATAAATTTCTGTATAAGGGATTTCTACACAAAACACACACACAGAGATACACACACACACACACACACACACACACACACACATATATATACACATGTGAGAGATCTATAATACTATTATATTAAGTTTCGTTTTAGCATTTCTATGCGAGTTAAGAGAATGCCTGTAGTCCACAGAATTGTTTTGTGCACACTTTTGGCCATTTAAATTTACCGTTGAATGGATATGAATATGTATGTATGTATGTAAGCTTACTTGTGATAGCTTATACTAATGTATTGATACATGAATTTGTTATAATATAAATAATACACAAAATTTTTTCCTGTTCCATATTTTTTATTCAGCAAAATGATATATTCTTTCTCTCCGTATAATTGAAGACGTATTATTGTTCAGCTATGATGCCAATAAAATAATTTCTATTTTCAAAAGGTAATAAATAATTGATGGAATACATTTACAAGTGCTCTGAGATAGAATATACGCGCGGATAATAAAATTTACATCTACTAGATGAAGATAAATACATCATGTCTAACGATTTGAATAATTTAAAGCCATGTGTAAAAAAATAAATACATATATATATATATATATATATAAAATATAAAATAAAACAGCGACCTATATTTAACTTGTTAGATGACTAATGCATTTATATTTGATCATTATAGATATAATAAGATTTCAATGAATATTTGGTAAAATATTTGGTAGTGTATTTTATTGGGTGTGAACGCGCGAATAGGAAATCTTTGGTATAACGCAAAATGCAGTATGTATAAGACACTCTTGGTGATTTGACTGATATAAAAATATAATTCTTGCTGCAATGAATCGTACAATGACTGTCATATGTATATTTAAATCAGTGTAGAATGCGCGCGCTTTAGAACTTAATACTTAATTATACATGATTTAAGAGCCGATTGTTCCGACTTTATCATAGATTTATCCGTTAATCACTTATTATTAGATAAATATATTTATTATTACCAAGAGGTAATTTTACTACTCCAACCACCGAGTAAAATTACCTCTTGGTAATAATAATTTAACCCGTAGGTAAACTTTACCAATAGATAGAAATAGTATAAAAGGTGATAATAGATAATTGACAGATAAATCTTTTAAAAAGCTAGAACAACCGATCCTAAAGGATTTAAACAAATTTTTAAATATTTTATGAATAATTTGCATAAAATAGTATCGTCGCAGGCTTTGAAAATGATGTGTAAATGTGTGTTTTTATCTAATGATCAATGAGCAAAGTTGTAAAGTAATATCATTATTATAATTATAATTATTATAATATGAGCCATACACAGTGGATATTTGTAAATTAAAATGATCGCAACATACATTTAGCGCTTAATTAGGTTTCACCTTTTTTTTTTATTTGTGTTCCCAAATATAGTTTAGCAATCATATAAAACGATATTAAAGAATCTTTTATCACTGAACACAAGAATTATATCGAAAGAAACAGTTACGTTTTTTTAATATGCATTCTGTGTTTATATATAAATCATATTATCGTGCTATTAGTAATATATGTGACATTCTATTACACGGTTTTTTATCGAGTTGTCTAATGACAAATTCAAATAAATGATTTTAGTTCATTAAATTAGTATTGCCTTGTCTTTATTATTTAAAACATTAGCGCTCTCTCTCTCTCTCTCTCTCTCTCTCTCTCTCTCTCTCTCTCTCTCTCTTTATCTCTCTCTTATTTATATGAAGAAATTTTTAGTTTCAATAATAATGTTATTACATCTTTAATTCTCACCAACAAGAGAAAAAGAAGAAAAATAAATGATAAAAATAATATGAAAATACAACAAATATTTTAAACGTTACATTGATTTAAAAACTAGAAAAGATATATACATTTAATAATTATATTAATTTATATATATGTATATATATATATATATATATATACAATATAGGGTGTCCGGTAATTTGTAAAAAATCTCTCGTGTACAGATAGAGCGGATCAAACTGAATAAAAAAGTCCCTTACCATTTTGCGATTTGCGCAATAATTATTGAGAAATTAATTAAAAAATATCGAGCAACGCTCTATCCATACACAAAAGATTTTTTACGAATTACCGGACATCCTGTATATATACATATATATTTATAAAAAAAAAGAAATTTTAAATAAATTTTTAATATAATCTAGATAAAATCACAAACTGTATTATTATATTAAATCAAATAAAGAGTAGATTTTTAAGGTAAAATAAATTTTATGATTTTTAAGCTGGTCGCATTTCTAGCAAAAAGAAATGCTTAGATTCCTAAAGTGATATATTTAATATATGTATATCAAAATATAATTTATAGAAAATGTGAGAAAAAAATTATTATATTATATATATATATATATATATATATATATATATATATATATATATATATATATTTATTATATAAATATAAATAATTCTCGTGTATTTCTCTATAAAGAAAAGCATGCTTAAAAAATTCCGTTGTAGATTACGAAATTTTATAACGTTTGATAACCAATCAAAGTAAACTTTGCTTTTCTTGTTCTGATTGGTAAAATTTTAATCTCGATTTTCATTGCGCAATCTGATATGTATATGAATTTTATTAAATATTCCGTAAACTTTGACCAATCAGGATAAAGATATTTTTCTTTCTTTTTTTTTTTTTTTTTTTTTTTTTTGTTTCTCTAGTAACGGTTTCAATTGAACAGATTTTAATCTAATTCACTCAATCAATTAATCACTATTTTATTACTATAATTTCAAGTATTTTATTGGCAGAGGCAATAATCGTCATTAATCGCTCTCGGAGTAATTAATTAATCAAAATGCCATTTACATATTAATCAATCAAATGCTTCGAAACATTTGTAATGTCAAATGGAATGTGCTCAAAACATAAAGTGTAAAAAAGTGTTTACAGCATCAAGTGTACCGTGTCCAAAAGTCACTAGTTCGTATAGTCTGCTACGTCCGCTGTCAAAATTACTTGTTCACGCGTGTATGTAGTACATATATATACATATATACGTGTGTAATTAATAGAGTAAAGTCATCGCATAAATAAAGCTGTGAATGCTATATAAAATGGCTATTTGAAGTATTTTACTAAATTACATATTAAATATGCGATATATTAACGAGTAAGAATATACCTTCGCGTATAACGGCTCTTTCGTACATCTTTTACTTTACGTATGTATAGAGTGAAATGTATTATAAGTGTGATTATAAAGAAAAATTAGATATATCTATAATATCTATTCTCATCTAAGCCATTTTTGTCTACTGATTTTAATTATCTTCTATAATGCAATAATTCTATAAGTTATCAATCTTAACCCCTTGCCGTACCATTTAGTTCGACGAAATCCGTGCCTGACTCGTGATGTTTACGTTTGGTCCGTATTTGTTTCCACGAGTGTTACTATTCGTGATATTCATGTTTGGTCCAAAATTGTTATCACGAGTCTGACTCGTCAAAGTACGGCGAGGGGTTAAGATGCAAT
Source organism: Anoplolepis gracilipes (assembly GCF_047496725.1). Taxonomy (NCBI): domain Eukaryota; kingdom Metazoa; phylum Arthropoda; class Insecta; order Hymenoptera; family Formicidae; genus Anoplolepis; species Anoplolepis gracilipes. The sequence continues at coordinate 950,291 of NC_132970.1, read as the reverse complement.
CTTTTTTAACCTTATCGTTCTTTCTATTTTGTATCATTTTATTATTTAATCGTTAATTGTGTGTGTGTGTGTGTTCTGTTTGTAAAATATTATATTGCAATTATACACAAACACACCTATATATTTATAAATTCATATTTACAAATAATTTAATGTTATAGATTTTTAGCTCCCTTTAATTTCGTTGTTTGTATGATCTTTTAGAGCTTTCAAATATGTTTTGAAAAAAAAAGATGCCATCTGAAACAAATGCTATGGGCAGTATTTCTAAGCAAGAGGAGGATACTGAGAAATCTAATGAACAATCTGTTACATTAATGACTTTAGATTCTACGAGTCAAGAATCAAACGTATCTACAAAACAAGTAGATACTGATCTAGCCAATGTTAACAGCGACAAAGTATCCACATCAGATCATCAGATCAGAATTAAGAACTTAAACTCAACTGAAGATGCACTTTCGTCTACTAGTTCTATAACAACAAATGATTTATTAGAAAATTTATGTCTTCAAGATAAAATAACAGGTAATATTATTGTTAAACTTGTAAATTGTTTGTAATTTCTTCTACATTTCAAAGTATAGAAAATATAAATTATTAGAAAGTATTTTTAAGTAATTTTATTTAATTTTTATTTAGACACAAAGCATGATAATAAACATATACCTTCAAAAATTACAGAAACTAATACATCAATATTGGTTAAACAAACTGAGGAAAATAACGATATAAATACTACATGCAACAATATAATAGAAAACTCTAGTCAAAAGTCAATTTTTCTTGGTCATAAAAACTTATCTAGAAAGAAATGCTTATTAGCAGAGAATATTCCTGAAATTTCTAACACTTCAGAATTAACAATGTGCCCTGACAATTTTTTAGATGAAAAAGCTTATAATCATGAGATAAGTCACAATATTATTGACATAGAAAAACAAGATCATGAACCAAATACAGGGAATTTATGTAATAATAATGATGATAATGATGCTGTAACATTGAATGCTAAACACAAAGTAATAGAAGATACAACACTTTTGCATACTTGCAAACAGTTGTCTCTAGAAGATGATGATTCTGCTACAAATTGTAACAGTCTTACAAATATATTATTAAAAACATCTAGCGATAATGCAAAAGACTCCACCGTTGATTGTGACATTAATTCATCAACAGATGAGTTAACACCTCTGCCTTTCCATATGTCTAAAAAATCATCAAATTTGCAAAATGCTTCAACCTCGGCAGATTACAATGACGTAATTGATGTAAAAATATCTTTAAATCAATTAGAGAATAATCATAACAGTTCACTTAATGTTGAAAATGTAATTGATGGAAATGAATCATCCATCTCATCTGAACTTGTTTGTAAAGAAACAGCAATGTCGCAGAGAAGTACTTCCTCGTGTTACAATGACTCTGCAAGCACAAGTAAACCGTTTAAACTGCCAATTTTAGAGAAGAAAACTGCCAATATTCAGCAATCTGAAGTCGAGGAAAATGCAGTGGCGCTTGCGGCGTCATCATTTACTGAACAAAACCAGTTGGAAGTAGTTCGTTGTTTAGACTTGGAACCTCGTTTGTCTAATAGTAGTGAAGAAAGTAACTCAGATATAGAATCTCAGCAAGCAAGTACAAGTCACGACGATATTAAAAGAGTGAGTAAATTCAGTTTATTCTTGAAAATACCTTTGGCGTTATTTAATCTCTCTAATATAAAAACAATTGTCTAATGGATTCGATAAAGGCGAGACTTTTTTCTTTTAGAGACAATGCAGACCTAATGGGGTTGTAACAAAAGAAGGAGTGGAATATTATCAGTTGTGGCGTAGCACAGGTGGTCACTCGTCTCCTGAATCTTTGTACGAAACTCTGTATCCAATGCCACCTCCGCTTCCACCAAGAGCAGCGCATCGACCATTACATAGAAGTAATGCTTTACCAAGTGGGGCACCAGAATTACCTAAACGACATCCTCAGAGGCATCCTACGCCATTTCTCCCTGAGGATTGTTTTGGATTTGAAATTGTAGACGTTGATGAAGCTTCAAATCTTAAGGTTAAAAGATTATTGTCGTGCTGTCATTACACTCAATATATACTTTTATACATATAGAGACAATTATGTACATTATTTAAATTGTTAAACTTCTTTTTCTTCAGTTAAGAACAGCAGTTACGAAGAGTATCGCATTATTGAGCTCTCCGAGATCGCACAGACAACGAGAGAGACCAGAATCGGCACTAGCTCAAATGGAGTGTCCGCCTACACCGACGCATCGACCCAAATCTTTGTGTCCGTTGCCTGTATGCCAAACATCGAACGTATCTTTATCATCGGAAGAACCCTTACCTCCATGTAAGCTAATTAATATATAGTTTCCATGCTTTAATGCTATAATGTATTACTACAAATTTTTCTTCTTTTGTGATTTCGATTTATTGAGATTAATTTATCTTCATTTTAGCATGGGAAGCGAGGATAGATAGCCACGGTCGAGTATTTTACATAGATCATATTAATCGTACTACGACGTGGCAGAGACCAAACTTGACGACACGTAATATCGGCTGTGATCTACGAAGACAACAGTTGGATAGGCGTTATCAGAGTGTACGACGAACTATTTCACGCCCCGATAATATAGATCGCGAACCTAACAGTTCAAACGGCAATCCTTTCGAGAATACCGAACGACAGAGTGATTCTCGTACTGACAGGAGCGAATGCGAACCATTCGACATCACCATGATACCGCCAGTATTATTTTTAACACGGCCCGACTTTTTTACCGTGTTGCACACCAATGCGGACGCTATGGAGCTATACAATCGTAATCCAAGTCTAAAACATATGATCAGCAGAGTTAGAAGAGATCCAATAGTTTTTCCAAGATACGAACACAATAGAGATTTAGTCGCCTTAATTAATTTCTTTGCCGATGCAAATAAGGAACTCCCAAGAGGATACGAATCAAAACTCGATAGGACGAGTAAAGTAAGTTTTCCATCACATAATACATAAAGTATAATTCTCTCTAAGAGAGAGAGAGAGAGAGAGAGAGAGAGAGAAAAAGAAAGGCAGCACATATACATATACGTTATCGGGAGATATTAAGAAACTAAGCATTTTTTTATTTTAGAGATTTTTCATATGTCACGCTAGAAAAGCTACATCTTTCATCGATCCACGGTTACCTACGGAAGCTGCTCATGCACGTACGTTGTTAGACGAAGCTCCCGTTCCACCGCCTAGACCACAGCAAGCATCTGTAACTGCTACTCCCGACATACCCGTGGCCTACAATGACAAAGTGGTCGCTTTTCTACGTCAGCCTAATATAATGGATATTCTAAAGGAAAGACATTCCGCATTAGGACAGAATATTGCGCTTCGTGAAAAAGTTAATACTATAAGAGTCGAAGGAACCGCAGCGTTACAAAGATGGGGCCACGATGTTCCTTTAGCATTATTGCTAAGGTAAGAAATAGATATTCAAAAATTTTATATAATACATTATATAATACATTATATATACATACATTATATAACATTACGTAATTATTATTACAGTTTATTCGAGCAAGAAATAATGTCATATGTACCTGGTAGTATGGGTAGATCTCCACTTGGCAGCCCGCACGCATCACCTGGGCTAACAAGGGCTTCCGCTAGAGCTCCAGCACCATATAGAAGAGACTTTGAAGCAAAGCTTCGAACATTTTATCGAAAATTGGAAAGCAAAGGTTACGGGCAAGGACCGGGTAAATTAAAGTACGTCTCATACGTACATCTCGAGTGTATACATATATTCGCAAATACATTTAGAAATTTTATCGCACAGTTTTCTCATATATCATATATATGTATATTTATATAGATTACACATTAGGAGGGAACATTTACTCGAAGATGCTTTTACGCGCATAATGGCCGCATCGAAGAAGGATTTGCAGAAAGGTAAATTAGTAGTCATTTTTGATCACGAAGAAGGACTGGATTACGGCGGACCATCCCGAGAATTTTTCTTTCATTTATCGCGCGAGCTATTCAATCCTTATTACGGATTGTTTGAATATTCAGCCAACGATACTTATACTGTGCAAATCTCACCAATGTCAGCTTTTGTGGACAATTATCATGATTGGTTCAGATTTTCTGGCAGAGTTCTGGGTTTAGCATTGGTCCATCAGTATCTGCTCGACGCATTCTTCACGAGGCCATTTTATAAGGCACTCTTAAGGATACCGGCGAGTTTGAGCGATTTAGAAAGTTTAGATCAAGAGTTTCATCAAAGTCTAATGTGGATCAAAGAAAAAGACATCAGTATTGAGCCGTTAGAATTAACCTTTTCAGTAACGGAGGAACTTTTGGGACGAGTTGCCGAACGCGAATTGAAACCAGGTGGAAGAAATATCGCGGTCACTGAAAAGAATAAGAAGGAGTATCTCGAAAGAGTGGTACGTTGGCGTCTTGAACGTGGCGTTGCGGAACAAACGGAATCACTGGTTCGTGGATTTTACGAAGTGGTGGATCCACGTTTAGTATCCGTTTTCGATGCTCGTGAATTGGAGCTGGTTATCGCGGGTGCTGCTGAAATCGATCTTAACGATTGGCGAACGCATACCGAATATAGGAGCGGTTATCATGATGCGCACCCAGTAGTGGAATGGTTCTGGAGCAGCATTAGCCGATTCACCAACGAACAACGTTTAAGATTATTGCAATTTGTCACTGGAACTTCGAGTATACCTTATGAAGGATTTGCAGCCTTGCGCGGATCCACAGGACCGAGGAAATTCTGCATTGAAAAGTGGGGCAGGCCAAACAGTTTACCTAGGTAAATTTGATTCTCTTTCAATTCTGCTAGGCAATCATTTTATATTAATCCTACTTTTTCTCCTCTTTTTTTCTCTTGTATAAATTCTGCTTCCTTCCCTACTTATGCCGCTTTACAGCATCATTATTTTTATTTGTTTCAGGGCTCATACATGTTTTAATCGCTTGGATCTTCCACCTTATCCTACGCCCGAGATTTTATACGAAAAGCTGCTGTTGGCTGTGGAGGAGACAAATACGTTTGGTATAGAATAAAGACAATTTAATGACGTGAATTGGATTTATAATTATATAAAAAATTTGTACAGTTGATAGAGAGAGAGAAAGAGAGAGTGCATTCTATGCACTTTCTGTTGAAAGATTTTTTATAGGCCTAACAGCTTATAAGAGATGTGTAATTCGTTACACTAATTCGATTTATTCACATTAGTTATAGAATGTAAATAATTGAACAATTTGCAATCTTTCAGAATTTTTGATCGGACAATGTAACATTGTGTGCAAAACAAAAAAACTAAACATTTCTTTCTTCAACCTTTCATTTTTTTAAACGACTACTATTAACTTACCATTAACCCTAGAAGTTTGCACACTTGTTAATGCAATCATCAAATACACATGAGATCTCGCAAATTCACGTCTTCTCTTCCGATTTATTATTATATTAGAACAGAGAAAATTCTATTCAATTTTCTTTTTTCTTCTCTTCTTTGCTCCTCTTTTTTTCTTTTTTCTTTCAGTTTTCAAAGACATACATTCGATATTTATTGAAGTATTTCTTATTCATGAATACATCTTAATTTATATAATTACAAATAACAAATCGTACATTAATTTTAATAACAATAAACATATTTAAAAAATGATTATATTTCTTCAAAGTAAGCTTCTATGGAAGAAATCAGTTCATAAATATAAAAGAAAAATGTATGCTGTTGCCATTACTATTATCGCTCTATTACTGAGACTACTATCAATATTAATTATTAATGTGACTATTAATATAGCTTACATACTATTACTACTACTACTACTACCACTACTACCATCATTAATAATAATAAATGTGTGCTAATCATGATTATTATTTTTATCATTAGTATTATAATTATTGTTGTTTTTGCTTACAGTTGCGCGGATCTCAATATGGCGATAAATGTAATAATAAAGATTATAATAGTTCAGTGTTATATATATATATATAGCTTTGTTGATCGAATTCCATATCGCGCATTAATAAATAAATCTGAGTTTCGTTATATATGTCAATATTTTTGATATCGCCATTTCGTGTGTAGTATAAACATCGAGATCCGAGTATGCTGCTGTTGAGACAATGTTCAATTATATGACCATCACCCGTTTCTAGTCCACAAGCTAAAATTTCATGCGCAGCTGCCTTTTAATATATTTTAACATTCCGAGGATTCTTGTTAGTCATATTTAGAAGAGTTTATTAGAGCAAATGTTTATGCAAAATATAAATATCAGATCTGTGCAAGTTGGCTGTTTTAAAAAGCTCACTAAAAAGAAGCACTTTTATCTTACTTCTACTTTCTGGTTAGATACAAGATAATGTATAGATTCTTTGACAACTTTTGCACATAGTAAACAGACATTAAGGAATATCATAATTCGTACACGAGAATTATAGACTTATTACAATAACTTTTTACTAAGTAATGTTATTATTTATTATTAGATTTATACATATATATATATATGCTATATATATATATGCTATATATACATACATAAATACACACACATACATGCATGCGCACACGTACATACACATACACATGTATCAAACAAAAGTTATGTATTTGTACAGCTGTCACATATAATTGTTATATATTAGCCATAAATAAAATGCAACAGAGAAATAACGATGTTTTCAACAAATAAGCCTTAGCTATTAAATCTATTTTTAATAAAAATATTATTTTATAATATATATATACACATGTGCGTGCGTGCGTGCGTATGTGTGTGTGTATGTGTGTGTATTAACGAAAATATCTAATTTTATCATTATCTTTATTTCTAAGCAACTAAGCAACATCTTTATTTCCTTCAACTGGATTTAATTGTTGTGATTTTATTTTTAGCCTAAGATTTTTAATATCATTATGAAATAGATATTTCTGCCTCGTTTGATTTTCAAGAATTTTCTCCAACTTAACTATATCACTTTTATATTTTTCTTCCAATTGCAGCATTTCCTCCTGCAACGTAATGATATTGATAAATATATGAAAAGCGATGAAATAAATATTTAAGGAATATAAATGTACGTGGGGTTTATATACATCTGACATGATGTGTTGCTTGGAGAGTTTTTGAAGTTTTGATTGTTCTTCTACTAAAATTGTTAGAAAGCTTAATTTTTGTGTATGTTCCCGAATCAGCTTGTTAAGTATAACTAATTCTTCTGCATAGCTTTCTTTGACGTCTGTAATAAAAATGTAAAATACAAGGCAAAATAAATATAAGGATTAAAAAAGTAGATTATAATATATATAACTTACGCTTGATTCGTTTGATAAAATACATTCTTGTCTCATTCAAGTTGGCTTTAATATCATATACCATCCGACGAAGTATTATTTCGTATAATTTATTTAACGATATATTCTGGCCAAATTTATTTATTATCTTTAACTTTATTTCATTTTTTAAATTTTTATTATTAACACGCATATGATTACAATCTAGCTTTATTCTTTGGAGATGCATTCGAGCACGTCTACAACATGTATAATCCATTTTAATAAAAACCAAAAAATATATATATATATATGTGTATATATGTATATATAAATGTAAAACACACATGTACGATAAATATGTATACTCACTTGTGTTTGGCATGCAATTCAAGTGTCTCTTCGTGTAACTCTCGTATTCTCGCATATAAGCTAGATAATTTATTTTTATCGAATAGAACGCAATCGTGCAGTTTGAGTGGAAGTTCAGATTTTTCAAAATATTGCAGCTGATGCAATTTCATTATTACTGTGACATCTACATTGTTTAATTTTTTTTGTTTCTCGAGCTATTGGACAAAATTTCATTGTACAAATGATATTATTCTTCTAATAGATAAACATTAAAACGTAAATAATACCATAAACATGTTTAAATCATCCTCATGTTTCTTCAAATTATTCTCCATAACTTTTAGCTTTTTTGTGTGAATTTGAATTTCTTTATAAAAAATCTCCATAGTTTGTTGTGAATCTTTGATATGATGTTCGCACGAATATCGTTTCTCTCTCATCAAAAATGCCAAGTCGTATAATTTTTTGTCACATCCTGGAGGACATACGTTTTCATCGAAATAAACTAATTCACCAGTATCGATACTATTCGTTTCATCTGAACTCGTTTCAGTCGTCGTTGTCGTGGTGGTTTCTAAAGTAATAATAAATGATTTTTTTTCAATGAAATTTCCTTGAAATTTAAGTTAAATAGTGCTCTGGAGCACTCTCTAAAATGCTTTTTTTTACCGTCCTCTTCCTTCGCTTCTTTGTATTTTTTTTTAAATATTCTACACAGGAAATTACGAAACTTGTTATCGTTTATCCTACTCATGTACTCGGTGAACATATTTTTGATCTGGTTACGTAATTTTGTAATTTCCTTATTTTTAATATCAATTTTGTCAGTAATTATTTGGATCTGAAAATATCAATATTACTATAAATTACGTCTTTTTTTATACATACGTATGATTGTTGAAAATGATATAAAGCTAATAAAATTCGTCAACTTTTTGCCGTATCGTTGCAACCTCTTCTAGTTTACAATTAACTTGATTACGCAATATATTTTCTCTTGTTTCGTACTCTCTTAAAATAATGTATTCTTGACGAAGTGTTAATAAAAATAAATTGATATTGACATTCTCGGCGACAATATCCAATCTATCGTATTCTAATTTGTTCAACTTCTTGTCCAAATTTTCACAACTAGTTGTTACGTATCTTAATATGCAATCTTGTTTGTATATTTTGTATAATACACGAGCAGTTTTCATTTCTCGTTCCCATGGGCTGTCGATGTCGTCGCTTAAATGAAGCGACATCATATTATCTTGAGCACCAGATTGAATTTTTAATTTTTTTTCGAAAACAGAAAATGACGCCAATGATTCGCTAGAGATTTTTTCATGCTCTATAAATTTTTCATCTAAAAGTAATACTTCGTATTCCTCATCTGAACAAATGGGTATTATCATCTGTTCAGGAAGAATTGATGATAACCGTCTCTGTGCTCTATCTGCTTTCAACTCTGTATATTTTTCAATCTATATATGCATATGTAAAAGTATCAAGGGATATAATATTATGTATATATGTTATATCAAATTTAAATTTACAATTTTATTGCTTTGCATTAATAAAATATATTAATATACATACCATCATTTTCCTCTCGGGAAATTCTACATTTATATTTAATGTAGGAATATCCGGCAAAGATTTTATGTTTTTCAATGGTATTTCAGCATGAATATCTTTGAGAGATTTTTTTAAGTGTGCAATTTCTACAAGTAATTGTTCTTTCTCTGTTCTTACAGCTTTCAATCTCACGTTGAAAGCTTCTTGGAGATAATAAAGCTATAATTACATAGATATAAAAAATTTTTTTAATTAATATTTTTTTCTATTTTTTGTGTAGGTATTGTAGATAAATAAATATATATAATTAAATTAAATACATGTAATTAAAAACAATGTGTTTCTAAATTTGCGATACTACGCACAAACCTTTTTTCGACAATTTAGAAGTTGCTTATATTTCAAAAAGAGAGTCTCTCGTTCTTCCGATAGCAAATTAAAAGTTGACGATGTCTTTAATTTGTAATCACCAATAGTTTTTCTTGCTTCTTCTATGACGAACATGTCATGCATATGATTAATAGATTTATCTGGTTTTTCGTTGTATATACTTTTCCACTAAATAAAACAAAATTTTGGGTTTAAATTACACAAAAAATAAGAACAATTTGGTATGTTACATCAAGATTTTGCGAGATTATACTAACTTCTTTCTCGCGTTGCTCTAATTTAGTTTTTCGTAAGTTATATTTGTTTAACATTTGATTTAATTGAATACCCAAGCTGCTCTCTATGTCTTTGTGCTCTATGCCCTTTAAGAAAACCGCAATCGGTTGCTTTTGCATTTGGCTTATCTCTTCTTCTACTTTTTCTTCTTTTTGTTTATCTCGTTGTCTTTCTTCATGTTGCATTTTTGTTATGCTAGTATAAAAGTAAATAATTTTACACAGATATATAAGTTGCTTTCGAGATCAATATATTCAAACGTATTACCTATCTCCAATATCGATGTATGGTGCCTTGTATGCATGCACATGTTTTATTGAATCTCTATGTGATAAAGTAACATCAATATCCAAAATCTGTTGACGCAGAGAATATACTACATTATCTGGTTTCCTATATATCAGTATAGATTATTGATGATAATGATAAATTTTTCAAATAAATTATTAATAAATTGATATTTTTCAGATAACTTTTACTTACGATATTTTGCAGACGGCAAACGGTAAATGTGCGATAGGTTGAATAAAGTACTCCAAAAGCTTTTGCAATCCAAGTTGACTCTTTTCTATTTTAAAAGCCAATTTTTCTCGCACTATAATCATTTCTGCTTCCAATTCTTTATCTAAATCAGCTGTAATTCTAACATCCAGTTCTAATTCTTTACGTGTTATCCGATGAGACTTTGGTAGAGCATTATTCCTATGTAAAAATGTAAATATCACTTCCTTACTTGACATTACACTCGCGCGCGCGACAATTATTTCTACGTTTATAACATAATTGAAACCTTTCTATAATATTGAGATATTCTTCGCTCAATTTAGATAATATCTGCAAGATATTATGTTTACTCTGCTTTGCTGCGGTTGCAACTCTGTCATGTTCAGCTTGTTGAATCATCTCTTCTAAGCTCGCATAATCAATTTCTTCGATATCTTCAACGCTAATGTCCGGCTATATTTTTAAATTTACCAAATTATTCAATTATAGATTCAAGTAAAACAAGAAAGGTATGTGATAATAAATTTAATATATATACGTATTAAAATATAATAAATATATAAAATCCTTACCAAGACTAAAGTTCTCTTGATTATTTCAAACTTGATTGCTTTAGATGGTGTATCATCGTTCACTTCATAAGAAAATAAATTCCCATCGTATCCACATGTAAATAACATTTTCTGGTCGTGACTAAGAATAATTTTTGGGATATAACCATTTAAATTATCATGCATCGAAAGTATCCAATAATCTGATAAATCTGTATAATTTTCAGGTTTCAATTTACAGACTCGTATTTGTCCGTGTTCCATTCCCAAAAATAAGTACTTTCTTTTCTTGCTAATAATAACAAAAAATAATAGACAATTATTTGTATAAAATTATTTTTATACTATATGTACGCAGTAATTAATTTTACTTTATTCTTACTAAAATAGACAACTTCGTATTTCTATGTCATCTGCATCATGTATCATGGTACTTTTAATAGGTTTCTCCATAATAATTTCACTAACTTCTGGACTTGAATATTCGTATATATATCCCGCGTCAAATCCTGCTATCAATAACCAAATAACATCTTGACTAATGTATTGTGCTATCAATACCTTGTTTGGTACTTTAGGTATATATATTTCTGGTAGTGGCTCTTCTTCTTCCATATATACTGTAATTTTTATCATATTGTCATTTATTTCCACAATATTCATTAATATCATAGAGTAGGTGAAAAATTTGACTAAATAATATGTTATTACTTCAGATAAATTATAAATAATAATACGAAATTACTGAGAAACTCTTCCTCGTTAATTTCCATTTCGGGACTTTCAATGATTAATCGCTCTATTTCTTTACGTTTCTTCGCTATTTTTTCTTCCTTCTCTTTCTCGCGATTTAAACGCATTAATTCGTTTTGAATAGCAGATTTCACAGAATGGAATTTAAATGCTTTTAATTGACATTGAACGAGTTCGTACGATGCAATGGTGTATGACTGAGGTATCCTTGGTAATGTAACTTCTACGCAATCTCCTTGCGAGCATCCAATTAATATTGTCGTTTCCTGTAAAATTAAATTTAATTAAGAGCAAATATCTCCGATGAATAAAAAATAATATGCAATATATTATTTACACGGTGTGGTTTCCACGCAAAACATGTGACCCCCGAAGGTACTTTGATGAAACCAATTGGCACAATAATAGGGAAAATGCGAGTCACCAAAATGACAAAGCTAAATACAGTTGAATCTTCACTACCAGTTACCAGTAAGCTAAAATAATTTTACATAGTAATGATAACATAGTTATAATAAAATATTTGCATATATTGGTAAAAAATGTCATAAATACTGCTCTTTATTATATAAGACAGATCGCGCTTTTGATATATACCTGCATGATGGATTTAGAGACATCACAGTTATTGCCATTTTATGCGGTTTTACAACTTGAATCAGTCTAACATAATCTCCCTGTATATTGTTAACGGCATTAGCCGCTGATATTGCTACAGCAATTATACGGATAACACCACTCTCAAAAGCGCATGCGAGTGTCGAGCCTGTTGCTTCAATCTTATAAATATATGAAAGAATTTTATGCATATAATTTTATACAAGGCAAAGAAAAAATATGTAGCTGCTTGTTGTAAATTCATATTTTTTTTTAAAAACAACTATGTGTTTTCTTTACTAATTGATTTTTATTATTTTACGCATAAAGTGTATTGAGGGAGGATAACTCAAAAAATGTATATTTTACGAGATATTTCATAGTGTCATCAAATTAATCCCTTAATAGTTCGGCGAAAAAAATAATGCTAATAAGGGTCAAAAATGCTTTTGACAAAAGAGTTAATATAAATATAACTTGTAAAATGATTATTTTAGGCGTCATTGAATCTCTAAGATCAAAATAAAAAATAGCGGATCCAATATGACAGACCAAATATCCACAAATTGAATCATATTATGAATTTTTTGTCCGTCATATTGTTTTTTACTATTTTGAATTTTTATTTTAAATTTGAAATCAGCAATTTCAAAAACTTTTGAATTTTAATTTTTTATACAAATCAAACGATTTTTAAAAATTTTTTCTTAAATTTTTGGCCATATATTAACTCTACTATTTTGAATTTCGCAATTTTGATTTTAAATTTAAATTCAGCAATCTCAAAAATATGAAAATATAGTAGTCTAATTGCACCAATATAAGTATTTTTTTTAATATGCGGATATTTCCGTCATAAGCATTTTTGGCCAGTTTTATTTTTGATACACTATTTTATATTCTTTTTACAACAAAATAACTTTTATTTAAAACATTTTTTTCTAAAACACAATGATTTTGATATATTTAAGCATATTTTTTTTTTAAATTGAATACTTTGTAAAATATCTCATTAAAAATTAAAAAAATTAATAAATTACTAAAGCTAATTTTTACCTGACATGGAAACCAGATGACTTGACTGCCAAAATCATTAAAGTTATGCACTAAAATTAATCTTTTCTCTATATAATTATAAATATGCAACTGCCCAGCTTTACCCAAGGTAACTACAAAGGGACCCCATGTTGCATAATCCATGTCTGCTATAGCTCCCGCATGACATGTAAATATTTTTTGCGGTAATTCTGCTTTTGGCGTATGTAAATCTATTAACCAAATCCCACCATTTCCATCCTAAAAAAGACATACTTGCAGAGATTACATTAATTTATCTTTTTCTTAAGTTTGTTTTACTAAATTTACTAATAATTAAATTTTTATTAAAACTTCTTAATTCAATTCCCTGAAATACATATTTAACATTATAATGAAAACCTATTACTCATTGTCAGTATAATGCGTATTCTACTTTGAAGCTTATAACATTCGACATTCGTTTTATTTCTAATGCCAATCGCATTTAGAGTATTACAATCAATATCGTGAACTTCAAGTGGACGTTCTGAATATTGTAAGCTCCAAATAAAATGCTTACCTGAGCATACCAGAACATACTTTCTGGATTGTCTGGTTCTTGTTTACATATACACATAATCATCGATTGATCCACTTCATCATCTTCACTGACATGATATTCATAGATAGGTTGAATTTCTAAAATACGTTCTCCAGTACGAGAATCCGCTTGATCTATTGTTTCATAAAACCAAATTCTAATCCATCCATCCATACCTATAATCCATAATATCTATTCATAAGTCTATTCAATTATAAACAAATCCTTTTTATCATACACCTTCCCCTCCCTCCCCTCTATATATATTTTTTTTTTTTTAACTTTCTTAGACAATATATATATATATATATATATATATATATTAATTATATATCAATATTTTGGTAAAGACAAGGAAGTACTTAAACTTGGATAAAAATCAAGTTTTATTACATTCATAATAAACTTATATTCATGTCCTAGTAAACACAAAGCAATAGTAATGTTATAATTTCTCACTCAACAATATAAATGTTATATACAAAGGATGTTATATTGCAATTACATTGTTGAGTGAGAAATTATAACAATGATGTTACATTACTGTTACTTTATGTTTACTGGGATTTTATGGCGATTTATGGAAAAAGAATTGAGAGAATGTTATCACACGTAATTTTATAAAAACATTTTTTTACCGACTGATATGAGTTCTCCATTTATATACTCAAATTGTGTAATTGCTTTAGTGTGACACGGTTGTCGATTTTTCTTGCATATTTCAAGAGTAATTAAACCTTCTTCCCACAGTAAGATGTTTCCCCATTCACAGCCCGACACAACCTGAGAAAGATTTTTTAAATAAATAAAAAAGCCAGATTGCATTTAAACAATACTCACTTTTCCATCTGGCATGATATATACGCCGATAATATCAGATATCTCTGTCTGACCAAATCTACCAATTTCACCTTTCAATTTAAGTCCAGTAAATGTTTCAGAAATTTTCCAAAATTTTATATGTCCCGAACCACTGGTCACTAAATATCCAGGTAGCGATAAAGATATCGTAATGTTATAAACATCCCGATTGTAAGATTTGCATTTCAATGCAATTTTAGACTTTTGCCAATTCCAAAGAGTAATTGTATAATCAGGCTCTCCCCCTTGTGATACTAATAATAAACCATCTGCGCTGTATAATATGTATATAAAATATATGCAACAAATAAAATACATAGATAGAATATATAATAATACATAGAATTATTTATAGCATTATATAATGGATGTGATTTTGTGGCTTAAATCTTTATGAGATACCTATATGTTAAATGGGAATAGGATTTCAATGTGCCATTATATAAAATTGTCACAATATCCATTGAAGGCCACTTGTAGATTATTATTGGAGGTTTAATACCATTTTCACCAACAGCAATGTGATTAAACGCAGGATTTTTCTAGACAAAATATCTCTTATAAAAGAAAAAATATATTGTTTTCATATTTCACAAATTATCATTTTTTAAAGAAATACATGAAAATAATTGAAAAAATTGCTTATTTTATTTTTTAAGATTTAAAAATCTCTATCTTTTTTTTCTTTTATTTTACTAAAATTATCTTATTTCCAATTTTTTCAAAAGCAAAATAGTATACAAAATTTAAAGAATACTGTCACGTGTCCAATTCCCTCGCCAGTATATCCTCTTCTAAACCATAACTTGTTTGTTGAAATATTCCAGAAATGTAGCATGTTACCAGAAATAAAAATAATAACGTTTGGTTCCGCCACGCAAAGATTAAAGTATCTTTGACAGTCATATGAAAATGAATGACTTTTATATTATCTAAGGAATTTTTTTCGAATATATTGTACATCTGTCATTATAATATAATTTAAAAAGAAAGAAGGTCTATATAATCACTATATATAAAAGGATACTGAAACTCCAAAATATTCATAGGTACTGTTCCATCTTGCACACGTTTTGCTCCAGATACATATTCATCTGAATTATAGATGTACTCATTTTCGTGTATTCCTTCCTCGCTTTCTTCTTTTCCTGCTTTCTGATTTGCATTATTGCGAAATTTACGCTCTTGCAACTTATCTTCTTGCATTTTATTTTACCGTTTTATTGTTTCCTTATATTTTTATTCTTCTTAGTCGCATAAAATCCTACGATAAACTTTATTGAAAGAATGTTTGACAGAAATACACTTTTATAAAAAAAAAAAACGCAACACTATACGCTTGCTATTTTATTCTTTTTATTCTTTTGCATAGCTTAAATTACAATATAGTTTCCATAGATACGCATAACTCTGTTTATTCGATATATTAAATATACATCAGAAAGAAAAATATATCACTTTTCCTAATAAATATTTTCAATCTTTTAGAATATTGAATTAATGATTTAAAAGTTATTTAATTTTAAAAAATTGGAAAAATAAATTTGAATTTTTAATTCGAAAAGCTACTAAAGGTTACTAGCATCATGAAAAGTGCGTTCCAAAAACACGCTATTAAGGCTGATATTACATTCATATGACAAAACATTTGTCGGACGTGATTGGCTGTCATATAGAGAATTCTCGAAAGATACTCCAAAAATTCTCTATTCGATAGCCAATCGCTATGTCTGACAAACATTTTGTCGTGTGAATACTGGGTTTTCGATTTAATGAAGCTAGTGCCACTCTATCTTCGTTGTCACTGGATGTTGAAAAAAGACAGGATGACGTTTGCGTCGACCATCGACTTGTGTCGCTAAAAACCGAAAGTGAAGTTCGATGAAACGTGACGAGGGTTATTCTTCATCATTGGTTCATTAAGAGAAATAAATAAAAATAATTTGATTAAATAATAAAAAAGAAAGAGGAAAGCTTTGTTTTATGGAAGATATTAGTTGATGTCAAAAAGTTGTGTGTCAAAATGTCATATCTATAATTGGAGGCATATTGGATTCCATATGTAAAATAATTCTACAGTGTCTTATAAGTCATTTCTTAATAAAATTAATAAAATGGATTTTGGCGCTTTGATAAATGTCGCACAGAAGAATGAAACAAAAAAGCAAGTTAGTCTATTTTGTCGATACTATTATTTGCAATTAGACTCGAAAGAGTAAATATGGTTGACATAAAAATAGGTTAGATTAAATACCTCTTTCTTAGTATTAAAAATAGTATTTTTTATAATATTATTTTATTTTAATAGACCGCTCCGTGCTATCAAACAAAATTTGCACCACCGAAGAAACAGCCTAAACAATCTAAAATCCTTTCTGATAGTATCAAGAAATTTCTTGCTCGAAAGGAAGAAGAGGAGAAACAGAAAGCTTTGGAAGAAAAAAAAAAGAGGGAGGTAATTTCATAAAAATAACGCATAATAAATGTGTTATAGATTGATCTTTAAACAATTTATTACATCTTTTATATCATAATTATTTATAATTATGTGCATTAAATTATTTACTCTTTATAAGAGACACAAACTGTTTTAAAAAACTATACTTTCAGAATCTTCTAGCTTTACGGGATTCTAAAGCTCAAAGTCGAATAAATAAACATTTGAAAGTATGTAAAGCAGCAAATAAGTCAGTGATTGCAGATGCCATTGATAGTGAAAATACAGCTATTACTATAGCAGGTAATATTACATGATTTGATATATACAAGAATAATCATTTTTTTTTTTTTAATATTATGATATTGTTGTATATATAACACGTTAAAGTTAATTTGTTCTTTTTCTATGTTTTCACATTTAAAATATATTTTAATAAAACTATATCATTAGGATACAAATTTTTAAATAAAATATAAAAATAAAGTTCCAAACATGAAAAAGAGTTATTAAGAGGAGAGCATTTATATGTATATATATATAAAGGTTTATTTTTATTTTCTATATTGATTATAATTACCTTTTTTGCGATAGAAATAATTTCTTTTAATACATGCTTAAAAATTTATACATAAAGATGTATTGAAATAAAAATACTGTGAATTAAATAAAATTAGAACGAAATTAAATTAACAATAAAGCAAATAAGTTTTATGCAATCAAAATAGTAAAATGCAATACTGATGCATATATGCATAAATTTAAAACACAAAGCAGATTGATATCAACAAAAATCATATGTGACAAATTGCTTATTTGCATATTATCATCGGCTTAACAGGGAAACTCTTAGCCATAATGGGCAATATTTTTGCCCGCAGGTTATGTAATATAACAAGCAATATAATACATTAATTATCCATCACCCCAAATTGATGCAGAACAATTTCGTGGATTTGTACAGCGATGGATACTAAGGCATTGATTAAGGTCAGCCATATAATCTTAGAATAGTCTAGAGGATTTACAAGTATGAAGTTTGCGCTATAATTATTACTATTTTTATCATATTGATGAATTTTTTTAAACGATATAGAACTGTTATTTTATTTATATTTATCCATTATTAATGCAAATACATGTGCATGATGCTTTTATCATTATATCTTATCATTTTGTCTCTTATTAATCAAAATTATAATTATTTTATTTTATTTTTATACGGTTTTAGTATGTATTTTTTAGAAGAAAATATTTTTCTATTTTATATATATAAAATGTTTGACATATTTTGTTCCTTATGTTTATTAAAGAAAAAAATTAAATGTTTTTTTACAAATTTTGATTATTTATATATATTTCTTTTATTTTCCTTTTATTTTAATACTGATTTACTACTTTATTTTAATATTAAATATATAATATAATGTATAATATTAAATGTGATGGTTATAATGAAATATTTAAAAGATATTATCAATATACATTTGATTTAGATTGTATGATGTTACTCAATTATCTTTTCACCACAATAGGTTTTTTAAAAATTACATTTTATGTCATTTGTTTACTTATTTTTTTTTTAATTTTTGATATCTTATTAGTATTGCATATTTTATTACATATTTATTCTCGTACATATTAACAAATTTTTGTGCGTTGAAATATTTGGAACTTTATTTTTACATAATTCTGAGTGAGATATAACTCATTATTCTCTTTATAAAATGGTATATCTTCTTATTTACGCATAAACACACATATGGGATATATTATTATATCCCATCCTACATTAATTATACAATAAAAATTGATGCAAGGTATTTTTTAATTCAAAAAATTAAAAATTTATTATATAAATATGTAAATTTAATTGTTTTGTTATAGAAAGTGTTATGAAGACAAAGGATAATTCAGAAAAAAACAAGACATAGCTGTTAATTTAAATTATGATGATGACTTACAATGAGATATTATATGTTGCATCTTATATCTAGGTCCTACATCTTGTATTGGCAAGAATAAAACAGTAGGGACCATTATTTGCAATATTTTTAATCTTTCAAAGAAACAGAAATTTACAATGGTACAAAAGAGATAAGCTTTATTTAATGTAACGGAAATCACTTTGAATATCTTCTTTAAAATTTTGATATAACATACAGCTATGATGCTTTCTTCTGAATTATTCTTTCTTTATTTGTTATATTTTTATAATGAAGCAGTTAAGTCTACATGTTTACATAACAAATTTCTTTTATAATATCTGGTATTTATTTATTGTATACATAATACACCCTGTGTGAAACATAAATATATACATATGTAGTGATTAATTATATACAGTCGGACCTCTTATCCTACGACCCTCTTATGCTACGAAACCTCTTATGTTACGACAAAAAAATTCTCTCATGCTACGACCACGAAAGGGGAATTATACCTCCACTCTCAAATTTTTGTCGTAGGATCAGAGGTTTAAGGGGAAGATTCCGGACCGAAAATGTCGTAGGATAAGAGGTCCGACTGTAAAATATTATTGTTTCACAGGTCCTTCTCAACCTGATGAAGATGATTATGGATACGTATCGCAAGAAGCTTCTGCATTTTATAATCAGTTAATGAATAAATATAATAGTTTACCTCCAGAGAAACCTATTTTTAATAATAATGAAAAAAGGACTATAAAAGATATTGCATCTACAAAGGTATATGCAATAATCTTCTATTAAACAGTTTAAGAAAATGTTCATTTTTAAAATTATGTAACATTAATATAAATATTATTGTATACTTTATATTAATTTCTTAGTTTTCAATTATTATATTATATATTTCTTGGTTTTCTTCATTATTATATTATTGTTCAATCTATAATCTGACTATATAAAATAACTAATTTCTTATATGCTACCTTTTTTTACATATAATATGATACATATGATCCTGTATGATGTTATAGGATAGAGTAAAACAAGCTTTAAAACAACAAGAACTTGAGGAGAATAGTGGACACAGGCGGAAAAGGAAATCATCTGCTTTGAATATAAAAGAAGCTGAAATTGATGAAAAAATTGATGAGAAGAACGTTGCTAATAAAATAAAAGAAGAGGACAAGGACGAAAAGCCGAAACCGAAAAGAAAATCAATACCACCGCCTATGGGTTTTGCGGAACTTTTAAAACTTGCGGAGAAAAAACAGCATGAGCCTGTGATGATAGAAGTTAAACCTAAAGTAGAAGAGGAACGACCAATGACAAAACGTCAAAAAATGGAATATTTACAAGAAAGAGAAAGAAAGGAGCACCGAGAGAGAAAAGATTTAGAGCCAAATAAAAAAATAAGCGACACGAGTGTATTAAATAAATCTAATAAGACACAATTAAATAAAACTCCAAAAATTAATGAAAAATCTCCAATCTTAAACTCATTATTAACAAAAAATTCTCCGAAAGCTGCAACAACTATTTCTAAAAAAATTGTTGACAAATCCAATGAAAAACATAATGCAGAAAAATGTAGCTCAAGCAAAACCTCATCTAAGAACGAATTATTAGAAGAACGAAAAAAATTGGAAGCTGAGAGAAGACAACTGGAGGAGATGCGACGCGCTATCGAAGAAGAAAAGAAAAAATTAGCGCAAAGTAAAAGTAAACAAGAAGATGTAAAGTCTCATTTTTCTAATAAAGAAATGGCTAAAACCAAAAACAGTAGTGTAGACAAACAAAAATCCAAAGATATTAAGCCACGACAATTTCCACCTTCGGATTTAAAATCACATTCATCATTAGCTAATAATAGAATAAAACAAATTCCACCATCCGATATAAAGTCCAGTAAATCTAAAGAAATGATTAAAAAACCGCTTACATTTAAAAAACGTGAGTTTACTTGCAAATAAGTTACTATTCTAAAACGATTGAAAATCAAAATCAAATAAGTGAAATAAATTTTAATTTTACAGGGCGTATCTACGACGAAGACGAAGATTCAGATTTGGATGATTTTATAGATGACGAATCAGAGGGAAATGAGGAAGATTATAGTAAACATATTAGTGAAATATTTGGCTACGATAAAAGCAAATATAAATATTACGATAATGAAGATGATACTGCTATGGAGAGTAATTTTGCACAACAACTAAAGGAAGAATACATATCTACCAAAATAGGTATTTATCTATATTATTTTAATTATTTTGTGTATGTATAAAATATAAATAGTTTGTTGATATATAAAATTGAATGTTTACAGGAATAATGGAAGATTTAGAAGATATGCGTAAGGAAGCAATAGAAAAAAAGAAAAAAGAACTTCTTAAGAAAAAACTGAAAAAATAATACAAAATATTTTAACTTTATACATATTTATATGTATTTATTATCTCTTTTACGATTTTATATCATATAGAATTGTTTCACTTGTAAAAGTATATAAAAGAGTAAACGTTGTTTAGAAATTTTTTATATATTTTTTTTTCTCCATGAAAACCAACTTCAAGGTATCATTTCATGCTGACGCTCATTTTTCAAGCAAGTTCCGTCATAAAAATGACGAATTTGTATCTTTAGTTTTAGTTACGTGATTTCTTTTAATGCTGAAAATAAGTCAGCATAAAAAAGTGCTGACCATAAACAATAAGACCGAGCGCTCGAGAATAAGTGGAGATAAATGAATGAAGACATTCTGATGTGTGCTGTGTTCTCTTCGTTCACACGTGCTAAATGTGCATTGTATGTTTGTATGTATACATACATACATACATACGTCATACCTTTGCATCTACGCCCCTCCCTCACCTCAATAAAGAATGCTCGGTCTATAATTGTTCGTATGTGTGTGGTATCAATAATATCGGTAAAACTGATTTGGTACAATAATATTTATTTTGTTATTTTTGAGACAGCTAAATAAAAGATCTATAGTATTTTTGATAAAATATAATACACGAATGAGTTAAAAGTTAAAATATTCGTGTAATTGCAATCAAATTGTCGATAATGTCATCGTCCTTCAATTACCTCCGGGTCTACCAATGCAAATTAATGATTTTAGAGCCTATACACAATAGGAAAAAAATTAGGAATAGGAATTAAATATTAAAAATAAAAAAGGAAGCGATCTCTCTCTCTCTCGCTCTCTCTTTCTTATACCTAATATATATTGTTTATTTTTACCGGTGTAGGAGATAAAAAGATCTGCTCTTTTTAGCTGAACTAACTGCACTAATTCAAAATTTATCTTTCTCTTTCCAATGCGGAGGGAAACAGATAAACTCTGAATGAGTGTAGGCGGTTCAGCTAAAAAGAATAGCCTTCATACATGATTGACATGGTTGACATTATTTTATTCGATGATGTATAAAACTCTTGCATGCAGAGAGCTAAGCATCTAAATTTTTCATATCGATCAATATCCTTGATTTGTTTCATGCATTCAAATGAAAAGTTATTCAAGATATTTATAGAAATTTTGTAACGCTCTCAAAAGTACGTACATACATATATCATACATAAATACATACGTACCACACATACACACACACACACACATCGTTAACACTGTGAACAACAAAAATGGCGTATCGCGGTGTAAAGGGATCTGATCCATTTGTGTCAAAAACTTCGCGAAATGAACGTTTTGCGCAAATGTCAAAACAAGAACAAATTATTCAACAAAAAAAGTTGGAAATTCAAGCGAAAATGCAAGAGCAAAAAGCAAAAGAAGCCGTAGAATGCATGAAAAAATCAAATTCGTCAACTTCGACCACAACAATTAGTAAAGGCAGTACTCTAAAGTAAGTCTCTTTTGTAAAACGCGTCGTTATGTTATGTCAATTCGATCCCGATGAAGCTTATATAATTTTATTATTATTATATAATTTACTCGTTTAATATCTATATTAAGTAAGAAATTTAAGAAGCGGAATTCATCATTTATTTTGCATATTTATAGGGAGGAAGATGAAAAGTCTACCGCATCCCTTTCTATGAATGTATTTGCCAATGATGGTAGTTTTCTCGATCAATTTAAGAAAATAGCGAACAAAACAACTGGCAAACAAGAAATTCAGCAGGACAAAGTTGACGATAAAAGAAAAGACGAGAAAAGCTATGAAGCTCCTAGAGAAAGAGACAAAGAGAGAAAGCATGATAATGAAAAAAATAGAGATTGGGATAGTAGAAGAGATCGTAGGAGAAATGATTCACGTTGGGGAAGAAGTTTAGATAGAAAACATAGTTCCTCCTCGAGTCCATCGCCTACAAGGCGGAGATCGTCGCCTAGTCCTGAGACACGGCGTAGCTATAATCAATCACAGAATGGACAACGTGCACAATTTAATCAATTTCCAATTCAAAGTAATAATCATGCCTCTTCCATCCCATCTCTCATGTCTCAACCGGTGCAAATGCAAATGACAAATATACCGCCCCCAAATATAAGAAACTTGACACCGAGCGTTCCATCCGGGCATTTGCAGAGGATAGCAGTGTCGAAGAATTTTAACAATAATTACACAAATATAAATGATCATTCTAACAATGTTAGAATGCAAATTGCACCGCCGCATATTATACGTCCTGCTCTTCCTATCCAAAGCATTCCACCAAATACAAATGTTCCGCCACCAAACATGCAATTGTCCCAATCTATGCCAATATCTAATTTATCCTCGTCATCGAACGGACAACAGCACATTATACAAAGTCCACAACAATGCAACATACCACCCCCTTCGTGTAGCACTAACTTACAGCATCCAAATATTCCACCACCCAACATACCACCGCCGAATATTTTACCACCAATGTCGCAAATGCCACCGACTATGATACCTATTACAGGCTCACAAGCCATCGTTGTGACAGTACCAAGTGTAGCCAATGTTCCACCTCCAAATATGATAACATCCATGATAATGTCAGCGCCTCCACCAGTGCACACCGTTCCATCAACGATTAATTCGGTTCCACCACCAAACTTGAATATACCTCCACCAAATGTTCCACCTCCCGCTGTTATTTCTAATACAGCACCATCGCGCGGTCTTGTGTCTACTGGCTATGCTCTTTCTAATCAGGTACCTATCTCGGTGGGCCCTCCTAATATTCAAATACCACCGCCTGTGAGACCACCGACTAATCTACAAAGTTCCGAACAACAAGGTACGATATCACAATTGAGGAATATATTTTTCTTTTTTTTTTCTTTGCGTTGTATAGTAACATTATTTATAGGCATAAAAGATACTTTTTTTTCATCTCTTTTGTGCAGTTTTAATGTTGCGGATTGTTAGAAAGATTATTTGTTTATGAGATGCGGTATTTTTAAATGTAATTATGCAACTAATATTTTTTATTTCTATCTGAATCAATATAAGTATGATAAATGTATGTATATAAAATATAAAAAGCACGAATTGAGATATTATTATACAAAGTGTCTGACAAAAGGTTCTAAGTGTGTCTAGTAGAGGCTGAGCAGCTGGCACGCATCGTGGCTGACTGTGGAGATGAAATTGAACAAGAAGTGCGAGAGAAGAATGCCCAAGATCCTAAATTATGGTAACTACTGTCCTCACTGGTCCTTAGTAATTCCATTTCCTATTCCTAATTTATAATACAACATTAATACTTTTATAATATCTCTGGGACATTTTTTATTTTATAGGACATTGTACAAATCTTTATACAGTTCTTAACAATACTTTAGTAATACAGAAAGTTGAATACAACTTTTGTTAAATGTTTGCTTAATGTGAATTGTTGCAAATATATGTGCTTGCATTCCTAAATATCAATTAGAAATTTGTTTATTATAAAAACAAACACGCACGCACGCACATATTTCTAATTTTCATAGAGCAACCTACATAATATATTCTAGGTTTGATAAATTTGCCAATAATAAATGCATTCTCACATTGAATATATTCTTTCTTGCAATCGCGATAACGATATTACATATTTATATTTGATACACTTTTTTATGACTTAGTATAAAGAATTGTTTTTATTATAATAGAATTACTTAATGTACATATTCTGCTATAATTATAATATTTCATGTGTCCATAACAAAAACGTTGATATGTAAAACTAAATATAAAAAAATGTTACAAAAGATATAATCTTAGATCAATGCTTATATAATTATGTAAAAAAACTTGAGAGAGAAACAAAATATGTGATTGTTTATTCATTCAATTTTTGTATGTCCTGTATAAAATTTGTAGATATATATTTTATCTATTTATTACAGAGGCATTATATTCTTTCTTTTAGATTATGTATCAAGTATGCTGAATTTTTTTATTACTATCTCGTTTTCAACATTTTTGTTTAGCAAAAACATATATATTTAACTTAATATAGTACAAAATAAAAATAGTACAATGACATAAACAGTAGTAATGATATAAGAAGTTTTAAAGTAGCTAAAAAAAAAAAAAATATATATATATATATATATATATATATATATATATATTTATATATATATAATATTAATATATATATTATATATAATATTAATATATATATATATATATATATATATATATATATAATTATTATAAATATATATATATATATATATATATAAAAGATATATATATAAAAGATATTTGCACATCTAATAAATACTTAAGAACCTCACATGTCTATGCTTTATCATATCGTGAAATGCTTTACATTTTATAAGTTACAAATTTCATATAATATATAATGTAGCATTAATAAAAAAGAGATATTTATTTTCTTTTTATGTTAAGAAATTTTATTATACATCTCTCAAGTTATATTATAGCATATATATCTTTTGAAACATTACATATTTTTTTAATCTTTAGTTATTTCTTGTTTTTAGTATGTATGTGTATATATGTGTGTTGTGTGTCTATTGCACACATCTCGAAATAGTAGACACACTAAATGTATGATATGCTAAATATTATATCAATGCTTTCAATTTTCTTTAATCCAACTAAATTTTTGCATTATATATATTTTGCTATATTTTTATTTATAAATAAATCTAAAAACCATAATTATATATAATTATTGATATAAATAATGTTAGCAATTTTATTTAAAAATTTTACAAAATGTTATATAAATAATGCAACAATCACATCATTTCATCATATCCATATATATGTGTTTTATATATAGATTATAAATATAAAATATTACGTACATTATTACAGATACACTAGTATCCTGAGATAATAAAACATTGTTAGATACGTTTTACAATACATGATTTTTGCATTTTTTCAAAATTTCTCAATTAAGAATATGTGTATATTAATACATATATCATAATTAGTGCTAACGTTTGATACTGTATTTTGCATTTTTTTATGTATTAAGAAATACATATTTAATTAGAAATTAATGATAAATCGCGAATCTTTTATTAAACTCGAAATGAATGACAAATTTCGGCGAGTATCGTACTAATGGGATTCCAGTGTATCAGTGATTAGAAAGTATCAATCACAATTTCAATTAAATTCAATTATTATGACCAAT
The DNA here is from genome assembly GCF_047496725.1 of Anoplolepis gracilipes. Lineage (NCBI taxonomy): Eukaryota > Metazoa > Arthropoda > Insecta > Hymenoptera > Formicidae > Anoplolepis > Anoplolepis gracilipes. The sequence continues at coordinate 923,511 of NC_132970.1, read as the reverse complement.
TTATTTATATTATTTTTGTCTTTACACATATATATATTAACGCGTTACTCTTTTTTTTTTTTTATGAAAGTATTGTATCTAGGAATAAATGTTACTAGACAGCGTTTTAAGTATTATTTTAATCAAGGTTTCTGCACCAAAAGCAAAGTGCAGCGTATCTGCAGTACAGGGGATTGGTTTCAAAATTTCGTGCGGAGAAGCCAAAGGATAAGGATAAGAAGAATAGTGGCGCGGAACTTTATTGTCCCGAAGAAGCTCTCAGTGACAATGACGAGACGGATAAATTACAGAAATCACATACAATTTCACATGGCGAGTAAAATTTAAACCTCTCTGTAATGATTTGATTGATTTTACTTGATAAAACTTGATGATACTTGATAAAAATTTTATTTATATAATACGCTATTGATAGCAGATCAACCAAAGGATGATGTCAGAGAAGAACGGAAAAGAAAAAGACGTAGTCGTTGGGGCGATCCGGATACCAAGGTTCTTATTACAGAAACAAGTGTGTCTTCTAGTAATAGATCAAGTGCTGTACTTCCTCAACCTGGTATAGCTATACCAGGACAAATTGGGCAACCTGCTGTCATACTACCTTCCCCACCAAAGGCACAAGATATTAAATCAAAAAATCCAATGCTTACTAAGATTTCACGAAACGATCCTGCGCTTATCCATTATGCGAGACAGACATTTGGTACGCTCGATTTAAATGAAGAACAATGGAAGAAAGCAGAGGATCATTACAAGGTAGATTGTTGTCAGATTATTTTATACATACATACATTAATAAAATGAATATGTTTTAGATAAATCTTTTGTACCAAAATCTCTTAAGGAAAAGGGAAGAAGTGAAACGTTTGGAAGCACAAGGGAAACATAAATACGAATATGATAGCGATGAAGAGACAGAAGGTGGAACTTGGGAACACAAATTGAGATCTGCTGAAATGGAGGCGACGCAAATGTGGGCCGAGGAATTAACTGCACAAGCAGAAGGCAAACATCACATTGGTGATTTTCTACCACCAGACGAGCTAAAAAAATTTATGGAACAATATAATGCCGTAAAACAAGGGAAAGAGCCTGATTTAAGCGACTATAAAGAATTCAAGTTAAAAGAAGATAACATAGGTACATTATATACAAGAAACCTTTATTCATCTGTATGTGTGTTTATTCTCATTATTTATAAAACAATATAATTTAATAACATTTTAAATTTATTTAAATTAAATTATTTTAAATTAAATTAATATTGATTGATCTTATAACTATATTTTTTTACTTTATAGGATTTCAAATGTTACAAAAGCTTGGATGGAGCGAAGGACAAGGCTTAGGTAGTGAGGGTAGCGGTCGTATTGAACCAGTTAATAAGTAAAGTTTAGTTTTATACATAACATTATCATTATTAATGTTAATTTTGTCCTTGCTTGATTAAATGTTTTTAAACTCTTGATTAATGAATATTTCTAGAGCGACGAATAGACTCGATAGTGCAGGTTTAGGTTCTGAAAGACCAGATGGAGTATCTAGAGATGATGATGAATTTGATGCATATAGGAAACGGATGATGCTCGCATACAGATTTAGGCCTAATCCACTAGTAAGCATTGTTGTTATCATTGTTACAATAAATATTGGAAATGCTTGTGTTTCAGATTTTATATTTATTTATATTTAAATCGTTATGTATTTTCTTTTTCAGAATAATCCGAGAAGACCTTATTATTAAGAAAACTAAGAGATATAACTCTAAACACAAATATTCTTTTTATTACAGAACAGTGTAGAGTAGATTGCCTTTATTTTGTATATTTGATTGTATATTTCAATTTAAGATACATCTCTTAAAAAATTTTTGTTTTTCTCTACATGAAACAGTTTCGAAAATTGTTGACGTGTCAGAGCAAATTGCTTTGATGCATTTAAGTGAGAGATATATTAATGTAGAAAAATTTCTGAAGAAAAGTTTTATATTTATGCTCTTTTTTTCTTTTTTTCTTATATAAAAAAACGTGTATTTTCTTTTAGTTATTCGGTTTTTTGATGGATATATCATTGATTTGTCCTTTCACCATTATTTATACATAAGTGTAATTTTTCACGACCTGTTTACATGTACATTAAAAGTGATGGCGATACTTATATCTGATATCTTTGATTATAATGTCAAACTCCCAAAAGGAAAACAAGAATCCATAATTTTTGCAAATTACATTTATGCTATTATAAATAAAATTTCTTTAATAAAATATATTATTCTGATAAAGAATAGATTATATTTTTAATAGCAGGGATATTCTAGATCCTAAATTTAATACTTTTATTTTTTTCTTTGTCTCCGAGATTTCATCTTTCCTTTTCTCTAATAGTTTAGTGATTGAGAGTTTAACGTTTTTACAAAATCCTATATATTACACAATTTATAATAAAAAAATATGTATAATTATGTATATCTTTTATTTAATATATACAATTAAATATTTATATATAATTTTTGTCAACAAGATCTTTGAAAGTGCCCTTTATCATATTTCTATACAAGTTATCATTTTTTAATCTCTCTTCTAGTACACTTAGATTATATGCAAATCGCATATCATCATTAGAAGTAAATAAATGTAAGACGTAGAAAGCCATTCCTGCTGCGTATCTTCCGAATTTAACAAAATGTTGAAGTAATATTTCGTAAGGGAAGATTATATTAGAATCGTAACCGAATCTTTCGAGGAACTTGGATAATGTTTTATAATACTCGTTTATCAATTCATCATGATGTTTGCTTCTCATTTCCTGTGTACAGCAGCAAAAGAGTATGTAAACTATATCTAAAACAGGCGATGCGTAACGGCATACCTGGAGATCTATGAAACGAAAATCATATGGAACATTTTCCTCCTAAAATGAAATAATACTACTGCAAAAAATCTCAAGACACACTCGTTATATACTGAAATAACGTGAAAGTGAAAAACTTTATCGTACATTTTACAAAATATAGCTTTGATATATCTCATCGATGACAGAGACAGCATATAATATTTATAAAATATATATGAAATATTTATATAATTACTTAAATATTTTATCTTTATGATCTGTTCAATTTAAGATTGAAATATTTATCAAAATATTTCATAAATACTTTACCTTAAATTAAACAGATTAAAAATTCATAAATATCATAAATAGCAAATATTTAAGAAATATTACCATAAATATTACAAAATATTATTATAAAGATTTTTTTACTTACAAATATTATATAAAATATTTTATATAAGTATTTATAAGTAATATAATAAATAAATATAAATTATATTTAATCTAGATTTTTTAATAAGTCGAATACAGTTTTTATGATTTTTCTCTTAACTTTAAAATATTTAAAAAATAAATAGTAAAAATATTTATCATAAATATTATTACTATATATATATATATATATATATATATATATATATATATATATATATATATATCGAGAAAGAGAGAGAGAGATAAAATACCTGATCATATTTGAAGAGCATATTGTTGGTCCAAATGTCACCATGATTTACAACGGCGTAAGGTTCAGCGGCTTTTCCATCAGTTGCATAAAACATATTCTCTAGTCTATTATCTAAGAATTGTTGAACCCTTTCGGAATAATGTTTATCTTCATCTATTAAACCCTATATATATGTGACAAAGGAAAAAAGAAAATATGTAAGTAATAGGCGCGTCTTACAGTCTTAAAGTTTAACACAGTAAAAAATTATACTTTTATTATAATCTTGCCGAGGTTTTTGACTTCATCTGTATCTTTATAAGATTGTTGAAAAATAGGTTCTTTTATCTGCTTTAATTTGTCAAAGTCTGTTGGATTCATCAAACGCGTAATAAAGCTATACGCGTGAAATTCACCTAAGCACCGGAGTGCCAAAACAGCATGTGAATAATCCAAAATTTTCGAATTTTTCATTACAAATCCTTGCTGCGTTAAATTTTCTAACATTAGTACCTACAATAAATATTATGCTGATATTGAAACATTTTCAATTTCATTTTCTGTGATATAATATTTTTATAATATATAATTATATATAGTATTTAATTATATATTTATATCTTGATAATGAAGAAAAAATCTAGAGCATTTTATACATGTATATTGTCTAAAAAATCTATAAAAAATAGAAGTTACATAATTTTATGTAACAAAACTGATATATTAGAAATTATGTTACATATACATGCAATAATTTTAGTTTTAAATTTTTATAAATATATTTTGTAATATATTTAAAAGAAAAAAACTGTCTGACACACATACACATATACGTACAATCATTCTTTTTAAATATATTAAAACTCTTATAAAATAACTGCTATATCTCTGGATAAAAATAAGAAATACATATAAAATTTACATGTGATTATGTGATATTTGACTTTCTTTATGTATACATATGTTTCATTAGCATTAGCACCGACGAGATATAATATTATCTCGTCGGTAGCATTAGCGATTATTTAGCATATAGCAAACATTAATTACCTCTTTTCCGGGTTCATCATTAGCATAACATAAAGTAGGAAAGCGATAAACAATTTCACCATGTCCTTTTAAAGTTTTTTTGAAGATAGGTAATATTTCTTGATAAAATAATATTTCGCGTTGAAACATTATTTTCGTTATTTCACTAGATACAAACGAGTCGGGTGGTCGTGTAATTTTTAAAATAAGTTTGATATTCTTGGTTTCACCATTTTCTATGCCTTCGATTGTGACGTAATAAATAAGACCTACATAATTGTCAGTTTTGTTGGCACTTTCAGTTATATGAAATTTAGGTACTATTAACTTGGTGTTTTTTACGTACATTTGTAAATAATCATTTAATCGTTCATTTAAAGCAATTTGTTTGTCTGCCATCTCTCGTCTATATTTTCTTTAATATTTTTATTTTGCAAAAATGCGTGATTTAATATTATTATTTAATTTATTGCACCAGGATCAATAATATATTAATCTAAATAACTTCTTAAATTATTAAAATATAATGTAAAATTATTAAAATAAATATAAAATTATATAGATATTTCTATTTCTTCGCGATCACTTTTGTTAATGCAAACTCGATGATTACGAACGGCACTGATAAAATTGTCAAGTAACATCGCTTATATCACTTTTGCTTATATCGCATTTTTAGTTTTTAGCACATAAGCTCTGGTGTCATGCACGCTACAAAAATACACATTCACAAAATATGATAAGTCTCTCTTTCTCTAGTTGAATATTAAATCTCTGTAATCTATGTTTTATCGTCTCTCTCTCTTTCTCTCTCTCTCTCTCTCTCTCTCTCTCTCTCATAATTTTTTTTTTATTTATTTAAAGTATATAATTATAAACAAATGATTGAATTAATATACTTAATTATTACATTTGGCGTATATTTATACTCGTTGAAAAAGGTTGTTCAACTTTAACGTTACATATGCAACGAAATGTTTGTATATATAGCTTCCTGTTTATGTATATTGCTATATTGAAGTATTTTTACATCATAGGTCATAGAGAACATAGAGAAAGGAAGAAAAAGAGAGAGGAGTGAGGCGTGGCGAGATATTGACCACACCATTTCTCTAATTAAAGTGCCTTTATCCATTTTCAGTCGAATGGTATTTCTTGTGAAATTTTATTTTAGACAATTAGTTCTTTATATACCTCGTATAAAGATAAAAATGAAAAAAAATCTTTGTTATCTCTGATAGAGATTTTGTTATCTCAACAGAGATTTTGTTACCTTGATAAAAACTTCTAATCGAAAGATTCTAAACATCTTTTTAAACAATTTAATTTATAAATTTTATGCGACAAATTAACATATCGAGTAATTATTTTAATTATATGTACATAACAATTAAAATAATAAAAAAGAGAAAATTATGACAATTGTGCGTGAAATGTATATATTAAATATATTAATAAATTATATATATATATATATATATATATATATATATATATATGTATATAATATATATTCATTTTATATATACATATTTAATATATACATACATATAGTATGTATGTACAGGGTATATCATAATTATTAGATATCATTTTAAAGGCGGATTCCTTGATTAATTTGAAGGTAATTTTTTAATTTTTTTCTCAGCGTAAATGTGAAGAGAGTTGATAATTTTTTACGAATTTTTAACATTATATATCTTTATAATTAAGCATTTAATGAAAATTTTATTAAAGTAAACTTTATCTGAAATTAACTAAAGAATATAATTATATGATAATCTTTTAACTTCACAAAGATTAGTTTGCGAAAAACCTTTCCTTTTCAATCATTTATAACTCGAAAATTATTGATGCCTCAACATTTTCACTCAAGAGAAATCATCTCCAAATTAGCCAAAGAATCCGCCTTTAAAAGGATGTATGGTAACAGTACACGCTATACACACACATATATATATATATATATATATATACTTCTTATAAAAGTTAGAGAAACATCTACTTTTTCTTTAAAAAATAGGCAAAATTTAATCTAAAAGAAGAGTTTTAAAGCTTAAAGTCTTTATTTTTCAAGTCACTATTATTTTTGCATTTCTGTGAGTTTGGTAATTTTACATAAAGAAAACTACGAGCTGAACAGATTGGGAATTTTTTTCTCGCTTTGTAAACTTATCATGTGGCTAAAAAAAATCTGTGAAAATTATCGACTTCCTAATGAATTATTAAATTCAATGAAATGGTCACACAAAAAATCTAAGAAACATTTTAAACAAACGATTTTATAAGGATTAAATAGATAAGGAAAACTTTAAGCTTTTATATAGAATTATTAATTTAATAATTCAGTAACAAAAAATCTAAGAAATATTTTAACCAAACGATTTTATAGGGATTAAATAGAAAATGAGCATTTTAACTTTGATTATTCATAACTCCGTTAAAAATCAGTGTATTACAATTTAAAAAAATAGATTCTTAAAACTGAAACTTTTCTCTATCGAATGGTATAATTGCCAATTTTTTTTTTAAACATGTAGACGTGATGACAAATCGAAGTAACGTAAAAATTTACGATTCATCTCTGTTTTATCTTGGAAAATAAAATTCAATTAATATTAAAAAAAAAGTTATTGCATTAACTACCTTTACTAACAATAAGTGTCAGCAACAATCAGTGGTGTCAGGAACAAAAAAAATTTATTTTTTATTTTTTTTGTATTAAATTAAGCAATTTTACAATGTCTTGTACGTTTGCTCCATAAAATCATAATTATTACTACATGAAAAAAAATCTCACAACTATACGGTAAATATTTTTCAAATTTAGGATACTTAAAAGTATAAAAAAACGCGAAAAAAATTTTTTATTATTGTTTTACACAATTTTTTGAGTGAACAAAATAGGAAAGAGAAAAATGATTAATTTTTGCGTTATTTTCATTAATTTACATCATGTCTACATGTTTAAACAAAAATTGACAATTATACCATTTGATAGAGAAAAAGTTTAGTTTTAAGAATTTGTTTTTTCCAATTGCGTTACGATAATTTTTAACGGAGTTATTAAGTAATCAAAATCAAAATGTTCGTTTTTTTATTTAATCCGCAATAATGAAAGTAATACAAAATTTTACAAACATTTTAAACATATTAGAAAGAACATATTAGAAAGTCGAGAACTTTTGCAGATTTTTTGGGTATGTAATAAGTTCCATAAAGTAAGAAGAAAATTTATCATTTTGTTCAGCCTATATTTTTTCATATATAAAATTACTAAACTCATAAAAACGCAAAAATAATAGCTTTTAAGTTTTAAAATTCTTTTTTTAGATTTAAATTTTAGTAATTTTTAATGAAGTTACAGTTGGCTAAATCTCATTTTTTTTTTAATTAGATGTTGCTCTAATTTTCGTAAAGAATGTGTATGTGTGTGTCTGTGTGTGTGTGTGTGCGTGTGTGTGTGTGTAAATCTATTAACACACATCACAAAATAAAATTAAAAAAGATTAATTAAATAAGAGAAAATTTTAATAGGAAAAAAATTTGTATATTTTAGCAACTGTACTTCTATATACACAGTGACCCTATACAATTTACGAACTTACCAACTTGTACTAGCTTGTACTTACGTAATCATGACTTTCATACGTTGCACTTTCATTTTCGAAAGCGTGATGTAATCACTATTTAGATAGAAGAATCCAATGAAATCTAAATTATTGTCACAAAAATATATTATTGAATTTTGGAAAGTTCCAAAGTATTATGAAAGGTAAAGAAAATCGTATAGACTTGTTAACTTGATATTGTTGGGAATATTACATACGAATATATATGAAATTTTAGTGATTATGTCACAAAGTAATTTCTTTTTGCAGTGTTTTGATTAATGAGACATTTACATGATCGACGGATGATCATGACAACATTTGCATTTTTCAAATATGAGCTGATTTGCAAGAGTGTATTTTCATCGATCTTGGTTGCACAACGAGAGATCGAGGGTATATACATAATAATCTGGGAGATTGTATCATAGCGGGTTCGGATATTTCAAGGCAAGATATAACCATTCTCCGACAGAGAGTCGTAATTCGTGATTCGGCCTTACTCCAGTATCCTCGGTATTGCAAACGAACAAACTTTGCTCGCAGCTGTCTCGTTGTCTTGCTCTCGCTCTCTCGCCTTTTATAATCCTTTCAAAGCACAAATAAACGACGCAATGAATCAGTGAGATCGATCGTTAATAGACAATCACTCCAGACAGTACATGATATTTATGATAAATATTCTAAATATATATATATATATATATATATATATATATATATATATATATATATATATATATATATATATATATATATATATATATATTATATACGCACATTAAGAGAAAAAAAAATGTAAAACTGTCTTTTAATGCATATTTACTAAAATATAGATTAAATAATTTAATTAATATTTATGGTAAGTAAAAAAATAGATATTTTAGTATTAAAAAATATATATTTTGTAAATATTTCTCAAACATTTACTAATATATTTTATCATAAATCTTTATGATCTGTTCAATCTAAGATTATAAAAATATTTATGAGATACTTTAATAAGTATTTATAAAATATTCAAATAATTATTATAAATATTTCGTATATTTTTTATAAATATTGTGTGCTATATCTGAGACAATACCAAACTCTTATGTACTGTGTTATCTCTAATGTTTTTTCTTATTTATTCTTGTTTGTCTTTTTCTCTACCATGTATTATTCTTCGTAATATATTCGATTCATTTTAGCACTACATACTTCTTTGTTTCCTTTACTTTCCCTCGTTATCTTTACCTTGTAGCGCACGATCTTCAGGATTCCGATACATTCGACACGCATTGTTGATCACGGTGAGATGGGCATCATTTATTAGTTACGGAAAAAATTCTTATGTAATTTTTAACTTGCATTAGATACTCTCACACGACTAATTGACTCATCGTCTCTACATTGTAAATTTAGATCATAGTGCTCGATACAGAATGACTGTGTAATATCTTTCTAACATAAGCCACCACGACATTGTATTTTATTATATTATTATTGATGATATATTTTCGAATTTTATGAAAATTTATAACTTGTGAACGATTCTTATACAATACGAATTACAAGTTAAAAGAGAACAATGTTCGTGAGAAAATTGTGTTAAAATTGACAATCCAATTTTTCAATTTTACTTTGCGGAAAGAAGAGAGATTGCGTTTTAAATTTTCTTTTAAAAAGTACAATTTTTATATCGAATCGAATTCTGCACATTTAGTATATTTCGGTTCTGATTTTTCAAAGTATACAACAAATTGAAAATTGTTTTCTTTGCTGTATATTGTATACCTAGATATAACACACGATATTTCTGATAAATATTTTTATTATTTATTTTTTCGAAATATTATATAAATATTTTATATACATTAATAGAAAAATATCATAAAAACTCTATATTTTTAATAATATGTCAAATACAGTTTTTATAATACTTTATATATATTATATGATATATCAATCATATAATATATATAAAATATTATAAAAACTGTATTTGACATATTATTAAAAATATAGATAAAACATTTTATATAATATTTATGGTAAATAAAAAAATAAATGTTTGTAGTAATATTTTGTAAATATTTCTCAAATGTTTGCTGGGATATTTACGATGAATTTATGAAATATTTTAATAAATATTTAAAATATTCAAATAATTATTATAAATATTTCCCACATATTTTATAAATATTGTGTGCTCTCTGGGAAATAATAACTATATACGTTTCTTGTAAAAGTTCCAAGAATACGACGTTGAATATAATCGATGAAAAGGAATCTGAAGCATTTTATATTTCCTGAATGAAACTTTATAATCGGATCAAGACAGTCGCCTTTCATTGGACTAGCACTCTCTCGGTTTCCTTTCTGCAAAGGTTCTCGTCGCAACTCGTTGCACACGGCAGTACCAGGCAGTACGGAAAAGGTTCCCGATTCCTGGCGGTACCCCACCCTTTCACTACCTTTATCGCCACCTGTATGGGTCGACCGAGAATGGGACCAGGACCGCAGGCTGATACGAGAGTTGAAAAAGGAACCGAGAGTGAGAGTCCAAGTCAGGAGGGAAAGGATTCCGCGCGAGAGGCTGTCGCGATTGTCGAGTGCGCTCGCGCTCGCGTTCGCGCTGCCGTTTGAGCGCGGGCACACTTGGATGTGAAAGTAAGTCTGTCTTATACAGTTGACCGAAACTGTACCCGCGTTCTCGTCGGTTATCCGCGATTGACGTGCCATGCCGTAACATATTTCGTCCGATCGTGGGATACACGTATCTATATGACTACAATCGAGCAATTCTACAACGTTCACTGTCTATACGTTCGGTAAAAAGGAATAAAAGAAAAAAAAAAAAAAGAAATCGGTGTTGATTACTTCGCGCCCGTCGATCTACGTGCGAAGCTAACTCATCGCGACACATGCAATATTTCACAATCGTGAGATGCAGTCAACTTTCTTTACATTTATCCGTTACTTTCATTTATAATCAATTTGAACGACAAATTACTCGTCAATTGTACTTTTCACTTTGTTCACATTTTTTCAAGAATTTGATCAACGGTACGTGCAATGTTGGCAATTTAAATTTTGAAAAGAAGAAAAAGAAGGACGTAAAAGCAGAAGGAAAAAATGGAAGATAAAAAGCAGTAACGCCCAACAAGTGAGAGATGTACGACATTTTATATGCGGGTGGAGCAATTATTGCTTCAATTGGATAATAAAAAGAAAAAAAAAAAAAGAAAATTAGCCAAATCTATGAAACAAAACTTTCAAGCAAATTGGACGTCTTTTCTCGTGTACAAATGGCCTGAAAAGTGTTGTTTGATATATGTGTGTTTTTTCAACCGTATAAAGTTTTCTGTCTTTGACAGAAGAGTGTGTGAAAATGCACGCGAGTAATATCCTTCCGTTCGGCGAACATAGGAACTAGAACTTTTTGATTAAACTTCTGGACAAGTGTGTGACTGATGTCCACGCAGATGTAACAATTGAAATATTTTGCGTGAATTTTTGAGTGAAAACTATCTTGACTGTGTGATGCATTGATACGTCTTTTCAAGATGTTGTTTTATACATTTATCAAGTTGCATATGAGTTTATACGGAAAAGTTTAGGATATTTATATTAATTGTATTTCTTGTTTGTACAGCGTAAATGTGCAGACGAGTAAAATTTGCGATATAAATAAATCTTAATGACATTTTTACTTACGTTAACGACAAATTATGTGACAAGTCAAAGTGGTTGCTTATAAATAATCAATATAAAAGAGAGAAGAAACAAAGTGAGTGTGTACATTATTATAAAAAAAGAAAACCTAAGCGCTAAGTCGCGCATACATCATCTGTTTATCAGATTTTCAACAAATGGACTTATTTATAGAGATTGGACTTTTTCGTACATACACTTACATATATCTCTGTTGTATGTAACTGTGTGTTTACATCTTCAAATGTAATTATTTGATCAAGATTTTTTTTCGTCGACACTTAGAGTCCGCAAGACTTTGTAATTATGAGACAAACGGTGCTCGTTATCGTGTGTTGCTTTTTGGGCTTTGTCTTAGCGGGAAGTCCTAGATTACCACGAACATCCGCTGATCAGCGTAGCACCCGTAGTGCAAGCCATAATAGCACCGGCGCTACGCTACAGTCGTCTTCTCGCAATGTACAACGAAATAGGTGAGAGATTGCATTGGTATTCTGATTTTTTGCTTTTTTATGCCTTAATGAATGTTTCTTCTTATTTTGATATTCATAAAGCAACCTGAAAGAGATAAAAATTTCTTGGGAGAACTGACAATTTTAAACTGTGCTCGTTACGTAAATTAGTCGATCATACTTTCAAAACTTTTGCCGATACCGCTCACGGAACTTTCCACTTACAATTACTAGTTTGCGAAAGCGTTTCACACAATATTATCTTTATGTCAACGACATTAAATGTGTGATGTATCGCCTGGTAGGACAATTAAGAGTCGATGGCAAATATTTGATTCGAGCTCTTTTTTTACTCACAATCAGTTTAAAATCAAGAAGAAAGAGAGAAAGGAGGAAAATTAATACATAAATAAATGGCCAATGATAAAATAATAACAATTATTAATGAAAAAATTAACAAAGTATTCACTTATTATATGATCGCTATACAAAAAAAACATAAAAGTTGTAAACGATTGATTCCATCAATGGAGACTCCCTCACTGTTTTAATAAATGAATATATAATATACTCTGTAGTTTAAAGTAAATAATACAATTAAACAATGAATATTGTTTGTTTTAGAGAACAATACCTTTTCAACGTCTTCGAAGTAATAGTATCAACTTTAGAATCCAAGTTACAGCGAATTGAGAATTTAGACAAAGCAGTGGAACATTTGATGAGAAGAGTAGAAGCTTTAGATTCGCGCGTAAACGATAATATCGATAAAACAGATGCGGTTATTACTAAATTGAAAACAATAGATCTGAAACTTTTCAATGCATATCCTATTATGTCAACGGAATCTATTCATTCAACGAGAATTATTGAAAATAAAAGCGGAGACCATACCGAGGACAGTAAGTGTGTGCGATTTCACTTTAACTTCACATTCACTTTAACGAGGCTAATTATTATACTTTGATATTTAGATAATTTTGATTTCTTTCATTATCCAGACGCTCTTTATGATAAATATTCATATGTACTATTTATTTTATTTTAATATTAATATTTTATATACATTAAAAAGAAAAAATCATAAAAATTGTATATATTTGACATATTATTATTAAAATATAAATTAAATATTCTATAATATTTATGGTAAGTAAAAAAATAAATATTTGTAATAATATTTTGTAAATATTTTTTTTAATATTTAATATTTAATATTTTTTAAATACATATTTGCTGGGATATTTATGATAAATCTTTAGTCTGTTCAATTTAAGATTACAAAAATAGTTGTGAAATATTTATGGAATATTTTGATAAATATTTATAAAATATTTAAATATAATTATTATAAATATCTTGTATTTATTTTATAAATATTGCATGCTGTTTTGATACATACAAGAAAGAGACTATATTTGAAATTATATATTATCAAATTCAAAACTCGAAACCAATTATTATATTATTATGTATAATATTGTAGGTCCACTGATACACATAATTCATGATCAAAACCATCGGAATCCTGAAACGCTTGGCGAAAAATTAGTTTCCTTGGATCAGAAAGTTTCTGATATCGACCATAAGCTTGTTAATCTTAAGAATCAGCTTGACAACAATTTTTTACAAAATGATGATATAAATGCTGAAGCGAGTGAGAAAAAACCAGTCAGTATGAGTGTCATCGAAATCACTAAGGCTATGAGTAACGAAGTAATGAATCATATGACGATCGAAATTGAGAATCTTAGACAAGCGACAAGTAGTATGGATCGAAAGCTTCAATTCCACATGAATTTGGTATCGGATAATCTTGGAACGCTATATAATATGATTACTGATGTGCACGAAGCTATTGTCGAAAAAAATTACGGAAATGATCGACAAATTAATCTTAATTTAACAACGACCGAAGCAAGCCCAACCAAGCAAAGTAAAATTGACCGTCTCGTCGAACAAATGCACCCAATGCTTACTGTTTCTGAAAAAATGGATCAAGTTTGGAATGTAGTGGTAAGTTTTGAATGAAAAAATATGTACCATAATTAAGCCAATTTGGTGGCACAGTGTACAAATTGTAATATATAGTACGTAAATAAAATACACATATTTCGATCAACTTTGTGCACGATGATTAATGTTAACAACGTGGATATATAATATTTTAGATGGGGACTAAGAGTTCAGTGGATGACTTGCTGCCAAAATCCGACAAATTACTTACTCAGACACAAAGGCAGGAGAGGGCAATTAGCGAAATTCATGCAGATTTAAGATCAAAAACGAATAAAATTATTGAGAATCTGGAGGGCGTCGAGAGCCGCTTAAGGAAGCAAGAAGACGATGTGGCCACTTTAGCGCAACGTCCAATTCCGGCTGAATTGTTACTGGATCCAACAATTGATCGGCTCGTTGAATATGACCCAAGCAGGTAAAAATTCCAGTTTTAAACTTAAACATTATAATAAACATATTGTCATAAGGAGGATTTAGTAATAAACAATATTAGATAATAATATAATAATTAATATTTACGTTACAAAATAATGATTTTAAATTATAAAATTTTATTAAAATATTATTTTATAAAATAATGATGAGAAATTTATGACACACAATTTGGCGTAAAAATTTCTTTTCTGTTCGTTAAAAGTAATATTTTCTAAGAAACATAACATCTCAGACAGCATACAATATTTATAAAAAATATATATGAAATATTTGTTATAATTATTTAAATATTTTATAAATATATTATCAAAATATTTCATAAATATTTTTGTAATTTTAGATTAAATAAGTCATAAAATTTATCATAAATATCTCAATAAATATTTGAGAAATATTTATAAAATATTATTTAATATACTGAATACAGTTTCTATAATTTTTTTCTTTTAATGTATATAAAATATGTATAAAAAATTAATATAATATTTTAAAAATATATATAACTCATATAGCATATGTTTCTAAAAGATGTTTTATAAGTCGTCCTTTAAATAACTTTATGATCTTTTTATGCTCCTTTACAGCACAAAATAATGCTAAAATATTTCATGAATATTTCAATATTACAAATATTGCAGCAATAGTGTGCAAATATTATAAATTTAATATTTTATTTTAGATATTGCAAAATATTAATGCTATATATTATTATAATGCAATCATATATCTTTCCCTTGTTCTTTCGCTTATCGCTATGTGACTACTACTATATCTGTGTTATCTATTCCGCATTCAAGTTTTTTCATGAAAGTATCTAAAGCCTGCAAACACACCTAGTAACGTTAAATATATTTTTCTATCAGTTTAATTTCTGATACAATCCTATCACAGAGAATTCAGATATGGAACTAATGGTTTCATAAATAAGTATTATGCAAATAAGAAATAAATATATTCCGCAATATCTTGTAAAATAGTATTCACATTGCAGAAATATACATGCAATACGATTTGAAATATATTAGCATCATTACAGAAATGTTGCATAATATAATTTAGGAGCGAACATATATCTACATTGTGGCAAGCTTTCAGAAATTTTTCATGCAATATTTCAATCTTGTAAAACAATATTCCCGCAATATTCCATCAATATATCATGCTGTAGGAGAGCTGTTATTATTAAATATTTTAATAAATAATAAAAATATTTATCATAAAAAATATCGCGTGCTGTCTGAAATCTTGTATAATGTTACGTAGGTATATACATATACAGTAAATAATTCTTACATCATTTATTCCAAGATACATCAGCGTAACCGAAGATTTTGCAACGGAAATGCCTACAACATCTATGTTACCTACCGCTGCACCGCCTTTGTCAACTACAACATCAATCTCATCTGTTGCTCCACCTTCGAACAATCCTACTAATTCTACGACACCTATGACGGCAACATCTTCAAATACTAGACCAAATAATAGAAATCGAGGAGTTATATTTCCGAGCGTTAAGAATAAACCGAGTGTTGCAAATTCTACCTTTACAAGCGATGTCTTAATCAATTATAAGGATATCAAGGTATTTTAATTCACTATGCATACACAGCTGATTCTTTACTCAAGTCATGCATTTTCAGTCAATAAAACGTATGATTTGCATGAGAAAGAGATTTACAAAGAATTTCGCTATTAAAAATTAGTATATTATTAAAGATATTGGAGCTTTTAATTTTTTGTCATTATTTTCTGATATATTGTTGATTTTTAGGGTTATTCTTGCGTGGATTTATTAAACGGAGGTATGAAAGACAGCGGAGTTTACTACTTGCAAATACGCGGTACGACATATTGGTTCCTCAAGGTTTATTGCGAACAGGAAATTGCTGATGGTGGTTGGACAGTAAGTTTATTGCATGATATGGTATACGATTAAATATAAAATTGCGACATTAAATTGTATAACAAAATTTTTGAATTTTTAAATTACGTCATTTATCGAGAAATCGAGACGTATCCAATGAGGTGGAGAACGTGCAATCTCTCGACAATCGATAATAAATCGAGACTAAGATACGCGCGAAGATCAAGAATAAGATGCTCACATGTATTCTTGATTTATATTACATATCTTAAACTCATATTTATATATGATAAATATTACTTATATTTTTTTATAGAAATATAAACATTTTACATATATTTTATATACACATTAAAAGAAAAAAATCATAAAAACTTCGATTCGACATATTATTGAAATATAGATTAAATATATATTTATAATAAATAAAAAAATAAATATTTGTAGTAATATTTTTGTAAATATTTCTCAAATATTTACTAGGATATTTATGATAAAATTTTATGATGTAATTCAATCTAAAATTATAAAAATACTTACAAAATATTTTGATAAATATTTATAAAATATTCAAATAACTTTTATAAAATTATGTCCTTTCTGGATATGCGATAAAAATTATTTTAATTTGAAGGTTATTCAAAGAAGGGATGATTTTGGAGAACCAAGAGAAAATTTTAATAGAGATTGGGGAGATTATAAAAATGGATTTGGAGATCCCGCTAAGGAATTTTGGCTGGGCAATGAAAACATATACATGTTAACAAATAATGAAGATTACATACTTAGAGTTGAACTTGAAGACTTCGAAGGTAACAAAAGGTATACACATAAATTGTAGATTGATTATAATAATTTGAGAATTTTTTACAACTGCTGAAGAGAATGCTAATGCTAATAATTTTACAATTTGCAATTTGTGCAAATAATATAAATAATGAAATCGATCAAATATATATTACACAATTGTAATTTATTAATTTTCTATTATAGATATGCTCAATATTCACATTTTAAGATTTATTCAGAGGGAGAGTATTATAAATTAGAGATAGATGGATATGAAGGAAATGCTGGAGATTCGTTAAATGATCCTTGGTATGGATCAAACAATAGCCCATTCTCCACATACAATAGGTAAGTAACACACACACACACACACACGCACAAATATATATGTGTAACACATTTATTATATAATGAAACACATTTTTATATTTTACACATTATTATAACGATGCAAGATATAATTTGTCGCAAAAAATGCATTAAATTTAAATATATTTATTATTTTAGGGATAACGATAGATCATCTTTGAATTGCGCTTCGATGCTTAAAGGTGGTTGGTGGTGGAAATCTTGTGGACGTGGCTTGAATGGTCTTTATTTAAACGATCCGCAAGATCTTACTGCACGACAAGGTATGTTATAATTTCTTAAGCCCAACATAATTAAATAAAATTTTATACTGGATTAATTAATAATGGAGATAATAAATAGGGATTATAAATAATAAAAATCAAAATTAAATTCTTTTCTTAATATTAGCAAATAACAACCATGTTATTTCCAAAGGTATTGTATGGTTCCGCTGGAGAGGTTGGGATTATACTTTAAAGCGTGCATCCATGATGATTAAACCAAAAGGTCCAACAACAACAACGACAACAATAACGATATAAACATTAGAACATGTGTAAGCTTTAGAACAATAACTTGATCGAAATTTCTTGCAATCATTAAATAATAGTTTTGCACATATGATACTTAAATTATGTATTGCAAATACACAAACATTTATTACCTGGACATAAAAAAAGACGCTTTCTTCTCAATTATTTTTCATTCATTCTACATCAATAATTTAAAAAAAATTATGACTCAAATCTAATTTATAAGGTTATCATCAAGAATTTCTCTTTTCCTGTCTTTTTTAAATAGAATAGAATTGTGTGGCGGTAGAGGACTGCATTTCTATTTGGCCCATCTTAAATTGTAATCGATGTAACCATCGTAGAAGTACTGCATTTGACTCTCTACGATTTGAAACAAAATGTTCTGCCATTTTGCTTGGCGGAAAATCGCGGCAATTCTGCAAACGCACTTGTAAGTGACCCGGTAGCTAGAAAATATGATAAATCAAAGTTAGTTAATGCGCCTTATCTTTTTGTTCACAAATTATTTATCTTTATTCCATTATTTTACTTGAACATGATGAGAAAATAAAATGGCATTCCATAGAGGTAGTAATTTACTCAGCAGGATCGATCCGCATTCCAACAAAGCCTCTAACAAGCTCAAGAAATGCAAGTTTAGCATTTCAGATAGCTAGAAACAAAATTATCTCTTCATATATATTGTTTTAAACTTACCTCAAATATATCAATTTTACAGAGTCTAAGACCTTGAGTTAAATAGTGTGTATCTAGAATCAGACTTACAGCTTTTGAATAAGAAACGAGTTGCAAAATGCATGGCGTTATCTTGCCCCAAAATTCTAACAAAATATTCATAGTGATATTGTGACTCTCGCTGTTTGATGCGTTATTCTTTGACAGTTCTTCCAAATATATCGTCCAAAGCTAAAACAAGAGAAAAACATTCTGTTAATATAAACTCTGTATGTGTCTATGTGTATAAAAGTGTACAATTCAATTTATAATTTCAATAGTTACTTGACAAAGAATGAACGCGTGAAAGAGCGATGACATATGGAGAACCGATGTTTTCGATTGTTCTGGAAATCCTGAGAAAATCATTTGTATGTGATCGGCAATATGGCAAGACACTTCTTGAGGTATCGGTTGCGCCAACGGTATTGTTGAATGAGTATGATTATTCGTGTTACCGGCATACATGGCAATGTGCGTTAGCGATCCCAGCAACAACCAAGATAACAATCTAATATGGCCAATACAATCGACATATTCACGAGCACTAAAAACATTTACACATTTAATCAATTTCCATAATTAAGACTAAGATAATTAAAATTTTAGATAAAATCTTACTGACATCAGAAAAGAAGCTAACAAGGAAAAGGAAAAGTTTGATCGCAATAAAAAGCGTACCCTTGTTGTATAGTAGATGGTGCAGTATATAACCATGGCAAGTAACGCGCGACGGCTCTGTTCTCTCTGTTGTTACCTCTTGTAATTTCTAAAGCCACATATTGAGCAAGACCACACTTTAGTATTCCACCTATTGTATCTTCATTTAATCCAGCTTGCATACCTTTACTGTAACTCTAAAAAAAGAAAAACTTTAAAAATAGCAAAAATACAAATTTTATAGAATTTTAATCGTCGCTTGATATACACACGTATGCATACGTGAGCGCGCGCACATTACCTTGATCTTGCTTAAAGTGTGAAAATCAGCTAAAAATTCAAGGACATCCGATAACTGACTCTTTAGAGATTCAGAGGCGTTCGTATTGTAGATTGGTGACATATCCGTTTGAATATCATTTTCCATCGAGATGATAGTATTAGGCAAGGATCCTCCAATATCCTGCATTAACAGTATATTAATATCTTTTGATTATATCTAAAGTTGACAACTTTACGCGCACGTGTTATAAATGTCATAATTAATTACCTGAAGTACAAATTGAAGAAGTAACAGAAAATTTGAATCTGGTATTGTAATTTTAAATTTAATAGCCTGCATCAATTCGAATACAATTGTCCTTCCAAAAAAGTGTTTATCACGATCACGAGTAAATCCTCTGTGACACAAGTAGCACAGGTCCGTTAAATAATTATACCGCAATGTTGAATTTTGTATAGCATAACTTAATACTTTGGAAAACGGATCCAGCATTCCCTAAAAGAATAATTGAGATACAGCAATCAAAATACGTTCAATATTATTTCTGGCTTTGCATTCCTTTAGATATTTAATGTACCTTCGATTGCTGAATCCCTGGTACTTTCAAGATAGAAATTATAATTCGCAAAAGAGGAGTAATATCTTCAATGGAAGAAAGCATAAGAACCAGTCTTCGAAATAGTCCATCAAACTGTGCCAACAACCCACTCCAAGTAGCTGCACCAGGACCCAATCCTGCTTCCAATGGTAAACAATCCAAGTAACACGCAATATTATACAATATTATCGGTAGCCGTTCCAATGGTAATGATTTTTTCATGTTTAACGTCTGAAATCGGAATTTTTAACATGAAACAAGTATGTAATCTATTCTCTCGCATACTTGATTAAAAAATACGCTTGCAGTATGAATTGTTAGTAATAATTGAGAATTGTGTAAAATTTACTTGTGTTTAATATGCAATCATCTCAAAGCTTTCTTACCTCGAGCAACAATTGCAGAGGTGCAATGGGATTTAATTCGTTAAAATCAACTAAAGCTTGCGCGACACTTTTAAAAAACTGCAATCTTGTTGTCTCTGCAAATAAAAAAAAATAATAAAAGAAGATATTACAAGGCAGGAAAAAGAAACTGTTATTGTTGTTAATATTATTATACAAAGTCTTCTAGAGATATTGATGTTTAATAGTTGCATTGTAAAATCTAATTGATATATTTAATCAAAACTTTCTACAGTTTATATAAGATTAAATTGGAGGATTACTTTTAGAACAATTGTTTTTAAAGCAATCTATTAGTCACAATTTAATAGGCGAGTCACATTAAATCCTTACCGTTTAAATGAGTTTGAAACATTTGCATAAATACTCCATTAGGTGCTAATTGATGAAGAACGCATCTAAGAAACTGATGCGCTACGCTAACCGCACCACCTGGCAGATGCATATTTGTTTCACTTTGCCAAGGATACATTGCGTTAAGCCCAACCCTGCATTAGTGTATTAGTATATTAGAGTATCATTTATTATGCGGCAAAGCGATAAAAATAACAAAGATGGGACAAAATGTACAAGTGTATATAAGTTTGCAACTGTAGTATATACACAGGGTGTTGATCTTTTTTTTTAACATCCTGTATATATAAAAACTTCGAAATGTATAAAAATATAACAATATTTTCATCTTACTTGGTAACTACGCCAAGTATTTCCGGTAATAATGGTGCCGCTAAAGATGGTTCTCGATGAATAAACGTTCCCAAAGTTATTATACATAATCCGAGTTCTTCATCAGAATATTCTTCTTTTATAGTTCCGCACTCTGAGCACCTGTATCATAGTCGATCGAATCCGATTCAATACAATGCGAAAATAACTATTAATAATATCTCTAGCGTGTCAAATTATACCTATCATAAACGCAATCGTCGCCGATGCGAAATAAACTCTGCTTTAAATTGAAATCTGCATGATACGCTTGTTGAGAGACAAAGTCTAAATTTTGTTGAACTTGTGGGCCAGACCTATCGGATGAGAGAGCAATTTACCAGTTAAGGTGTGATAGTTATTTGAAATTAGAAATCCGTATATTTTATCTTCTTTTTTTTTCGTTAAAAAGTAGACCAAAAGATAGAGAATATAAGGGGTATATATTAATGTAGCAGTATATTATATATATATATATATATAATGGAAAAATTTACCAGGACTCTGTCCGTCTCGCATGAGTAACTGCATCTTGATCTGTTGTAGTTGTGATCTTTCGTACCCTGTCACGTTGAATACGAAACTGATCCCTTGATTTAATCTTCTGATCGTAATCTGCTACTTTTGAGAGAAAATCTCCGGAATCAACTGCTGGTGGGGATGATTCTAGAGCCACTTGTTTAATCAATCTTCTCGGACTGGGTGATCTGCTCGAATTAATTTCATTGCACATCGGTACAAGTGACGCTGACTGTAGACAAACATAAATTGATCGAATATAAATGTTTTGATTATACCTTCATATAATTTAATTATAACTTAATATTTAGTCTTTAATGATTTAATGTCTTTTTATTAAAATTAATTTCCATTAAATTCACATTTTTGAAAGTACTAAACATTCGTTTTCCTCGACATTAAATGTATCAAACTTTTGATTAAAAACAAGATAAACATTTTATTTTTGCAGATTTATCTTTTGTCTCAAATTGTTCACCTTTTATAAATTAGAATTGTATTAAAATCGATCTAAATTTAGTTTTAGAAAAGACATCCCATTACCATATTTTCGGATGTCCCGCCGCTATCCTGCTTCGTGAGTACCACATCACGAGTGTCATGTTTTGTATTGTCATTCGATTTATTCGTGTCTGAAAGAGAGAAATATTTCAAAATATATTTAATTGCAAAGTTACGGAATTTACGTTCAGTAACAATTTTAAAAATGCACTATGTCAGATTTTTTCTATAAGATATAAACAAAAGTTTTAAATCAAATAGAAAAGATCAAGATTCAAAAAAAGTTGTGTTGTCTGCTATGTATATAGATCTTTTCAATAGGGACTGTGCGATAAAATTTGTAAATTATTTAGATTAAAAATTGTACGTCGTGTGAATAAAAGATTACATATGATAATGCACGCATTCATAGATATAAATTATATTTATATTTTTGTACAGACATACAGAGCCATCTGACAAAATTTTATTTTTGAAAAGTCACGAAAAGTCTTAGGAAATTACCTTCGACATCCGAAATATTGAGAGCCTGACGTACTCGTTCGACTAAGCTGGGGAAATCTCTCTGAGGACCACCAACCGGTAGCAATCGTTCTGGCGTTGGAAACTCTAGCTGAGAAACGCTATGTGGACTTGTAATGTCGCTGGACACACAAGTCTCACTGTCTTGTTCAAATGAAGAACCTAAGAAAGTGAAAAAATTATAATCAATTCTTTTAAATTATCATTTTTTTCCATTTTCTTTTATCATTAGAGCTTGTTTTACTAGTTGCCATCTATTCTATTATTTTAAAAGTTCTACTCACTGACTGTCAAAATATCCATTTTTGATAATGGTGATTCCGGAGAGCCATATGTGTCTTCACATTTTAATACACGTTGTGCAGTTCGTGATCCTATGAAGAAATCGCATTTAAGTGTGTGGTATAATGTATGTAATGTCACTGTTACAGCAACATCAGATGTCAAATATTCTCTATGGATTTTAAATGGAACAATATACACTATCATAAAATCGGACCTCTGCCAATATTTAAAATTCTTATAAGAATGGTTGATGTTTAAGTTTGAAGTGACAGTAACATACACACATAACGTTTACACATTTGCATGAAGTATACTATAATATTTGTATTATGGATATGTAACTGTAAAATAATGACGTAAAAAAAATGTACATACTTGCGTACATAGTGAAGAAAATATAAAGAAAAGATATCTCCAACATAAATATCAATATATATACATATCGATTATGAGATATCAATAGAATAATCAATAGCATATCTATGTTTATTTGTGGACTTTAAAAGCCGACTTCAAGAGTTGTAATATTAAAATTTAAAGTATGTAAAAAATTTAGATACTAGAACAATTTTTTATCTTTTTGTTGTACCTGTCATATTGTGACGTAACGCGAATTACTGACAATATGAATTGCTTACCAGTCGCACGAGCTATTGTACCAATGGGCAATAATCTTTCAACTGTCGGAGTAGTTATTAAGGATTGTGGACTAATTGGAAGACCACCTGCTTGTTGTCCATTCTCTATACTTATGACTTGCGATGATATAGAAGAACTCAGTGCTGGAGAACTCGAATGATCACTGTTGGTCACTGTGATCACTTGACAAGGTGAAACTGGTGATGTCGCTGTAATAGTGATCTGTTCCACATGCTTTTGTCTACCTAAATGCTTTGCATTTAGTGATTCGGTGTTATTGCCTGCAATTTTTACAAGCGCTTTATCCTCCTCTTTTTCTTTCTCTTTTTCTTCTTTCTCTGTTTTCTTTTCCTTGCTCTTTTCTTTATCCTTTTCCTTCTCTTTCTCTTTTTCATTCTCTTTCTCTTTTTCTATTTCTTTCTCTTTCTCCTTCACTTTTGGTAATTCAGATCTAAAAGTTTAAAATATAAAATACATATTTTTCATATACAATATTAATAAAAATAAATATTTTATCTTTTTAAAAAATTACATTGTGGGTAATACAAAAATAAATAATTAAATTAAATTAAAAAGATGTTCAATATTAGATAGGATAGAATTAAGATAAAAAATAATATCCAATATTAAATATGTTAAATATGTAAGCTAGTGAGGAAGAGCTCATCAAATTGATGTAAATTTCTAAAAATATGTAGAGAAAATAAAGAGAGGAAAAGAGTATACAAAAACGGGGAAAAATAATTTCTCCTAATTTTCGATGAATTTAGAGTTTTATGTTTCCAATCATTTATAATTTATCATAGTTATAAAAAGAATAAAACAAACTTTTCATAATTATTTTTCTTGATTTTTTGAAGTTAGAAATCGTTACCTTTGGATATGAGAAATACTCGTAGCAACGGCTAAAGCGCTTGAAAAGTTGTACGGTTTTGACGAGACAGTATCTCCATTATACGGTAAATGTCCTTTTCCATTCTTCAGTGGTGGCACAGATGTCTTAGGTTGTAATTTTGGAAACTCCTGTTGTCCGGTTAGAAAGGTGCCCGTTACCATCATTTTTACTCCTTCGTATACGCTCCATTTTTTTGAAGGTCCAGTTTTATTTCCCTAGAGCAAAAGATAACATGTGTGCTTTTAGGCTATTGATAATTTTGATTCATTTTTTTCAATCATGTAATGCATTACAAATTTATTTATTTTGTTCAATAAATATCAATTTCTTAATATTAATTTGTCTATAAAATAACACCTTGTTCTTCTTTTGCTTTTCTTAAAGCATAATATTTACAGTTAATATTTTTTACGAGTATGAATTTATCACTTTGTCATAAAATAATTACTTTTATCATAAAATACTCAATTTTTATTTCATTTGAAATCAGGTCTCTCTTTTCACAAAAAAATCAATATCACAATAAAATGCTAAACTAAAGTCTTATATGCATGTTGATTTTTGTATTAAGTATAATTACCTGACAAGCTTCATCTTCGTTTCCTAAAAACCATATAGGTTTCGTTACAGATTCTGTCTTCGACTTATTAATATTTCGATTGTTTGATTCAGTTGTACTCTTTCCGTCTGATATAATCGACGTACGTCGTGGCTCTTGAAGAAGCGTATTTTGGGGAACCGTATCCTCTAACTCGCCGAGAGATCCTGCACTGCTGTCATGTAAGGTGCTGTCAGATTTTGGACTCTCAGGAATCGCGGCCAGCTCAGACTCCGTATCATCCGCATTCATCGAATAGCTTTGCAAAAGCATTCACAATAATGACAAATTATAACATACAACTACTTGAGGACAGAAGAGTAACAAATAAAGAGTAATATCTGATACAATCTTAAATATTATCTGAAAGGAATATTGCGGCAAAAAAATAAATCACTAAAAAGTGTATGTATAAAAGTCATATAAATAAGAATAATTTTTTTAAAAATATAACAAACTCCTATATAACGCGCTTGGTACTTTTGTGATGCAAAATATTCGTATAAAATGCAATAAGAAATTGCAGTAAACCTTGTATATAATGTTAATAAATCCCCACATAACGACAATTTCATATTTCTATGTAAATTTTACTTTGTCAAATTAAAAAATTATATAAATTATACAAATAATATATACAATTTAAGTTAACATAATGAATTGTGTTAATTTTGTTTGTTTTGTTTTAAAATAAAATAAATATATTTTCAAATTTTGTATAAAACCCACGAGTATCGTATAACGCGGACTGTATCTTTCAGAGAGTTTACTCCAATATCGATAATGATGCTTTTATATAATTATGTAAATTAAATTTCAAGTTAAATTTTCAAATTAATCTTCTACAATTATATAATCTCTTGCCATTCATCACTTTCATATGAAGATTATAGATTGTTTTAAATGTAACAGAAAGAGATTTGCATGCAAATTTACTGACGACAAATTTACCGACCTAGTGAAATGTTTGTTGAAATAACGACAGGCTGGACCATTATTTTCTTCCCAATGGGTTTCCATTTGTCCGTGCATCCCTCCAGGACTCCGTTGATGTACGGAGACCATTGATGCACGCATAGGCGGAGTTTCCGTGTCCATCTCCCCTATTGCATTCGCAGTCAATTCATGCTCTACTCCAAGTGAGGGTTGAGACACATCTGAAATACTTGTTTTGTACATATACACAAATTACCCTGTGATACATTACACTTTTTGTTAGAAATTTTCAAACTTTTACCACGCGATCTGGAAGGTGGCGCAGACATAACTACAGTTGCTGGAATTCTTTTACATTGATGATGCTGTGTATCGAGCGTATTCAACACTATCTTCACTAATGATTGAAGTTGATTACACCATGGTTGTTGTCCATACTGACACTAAAGAAACAGTTTATCATTTATATTAAAAAAAGTTTGTATCTTTTCTCTTGCAAAAATATATTAATTCATAAGTAACTTTCTGGAAAGAAATCGTTTTTTCGCGTATTCTTCTATCTTTAAACATGTACAACTCAATATTCTTTAATGTATATTCTGAATAATGCATTTTGTATAAACTTTCTTCACCTTGTATAAAATAACAAGCAGAGACATCAACCAAGATCGCCTGATGTGTGGCTCTAAATACCAAAGACTGTAGCTCGGTGGTTGATGATCAGTGGGAGGTATAGATTGTGGAGGACAAGGACAATACTGTAATATTGCCAAAACTGGCGGTGTCATTACCCAACCCATCACATGATTCTGGTCTAAGAGTTGTGGTAAGTTGGCGATAAAGACGTTAAACACTGGTGACAGCCTGTAATTTCACATTTTATTATCACAAATTTTACTAAACCGAGAGATGGAAATGATAAATATAAGCGCAAATTGATTTTGTGCAGTTTGACAAATTAATCGACAAAATTGAGAATTGTTTATACTTTTCGTTTATTCGTGATAATTTAAGTGATTAGATTTGTCTATCTAAAAATTTTGATAAACTCTTGTCTAATGTTATAATTCAAATAATTAAATGTATATAAGTAATATTTGTACATACATTGTATATACATATATATTATATAATGAAGAAGAAGCTTAAGAAGAAAGTCATAGAGAAATCTCACCTTAAACGTTGTGGAGAAGTATGGAAAGTGCGCTCAGTCTGATTATATCCTAAAAGAAGATACAAGTGCCGCAAGACTATGCCCTGTGTTTTGGATAGTGGCTTTTCATCCGTCGGATAAGCCTAATTAAATTGTATCGATACGTAAATTTGGATACACAAAATTGAGAGAATGTGCTGTCATTTCGAAATATTTTTAGTATAATAAATTTTGTTATCTTTCAGTGTAGGAGTGTATTTCTATTACTCGAATAAATTGACAATTCACCTGATCCTGCCTGGAGAGAAATTGCATTAACAGAAAGATTAGCAGGTGCATCGTTTCTTTATCTGCTTCTTCAAGATCCACAATTTTGTGAGTGTATCCTGGTAATGCGCTAGCTTCATCAATCATGTTCAGTGAATGTATATGACCATCTGTAAAATTTGCCAAAATTAATTTTATGTTCGTTTAACATGTTAATTTTATGTAGCTTGAAAAAGAAAGAACAAGATCTACGAAATAAGAATGTAATATTAACTATTTCTCTAAATCTATCTGTATATAATTTTTCATAAATAAAAATTTTTTTATATGTATATATATATATATATATATATATATATATATATATATAAAATAAATTACAAGTTAATATTAAACAGTAGAGAAAAAACATGCACATCACATTTTACCTCAAAGATTAGTCAAAGCGATAAGGGAGAAAAAGATCATTAACACAAAGACATATTTTAAAAATATTAAAAAAAAATTGTTTCATTTTTATATTATATATATAAAAGTATACATAAGCAAAGGGAATAGTTTCAGTTTTTAATTCAAGAAAGGCATCTTGTCATATTTTCAATAATATCAAAGAAGAAATTCCTTTTAATCTGAAAATTTTACAAAAGAAGAGAACGGGATCGACCTTGTGGTTATTGAAGCTTTATTATATTAATTAATAATAATTATAAATGCAAAGTGTTTAACCGAATTATGAGGTTTTTTTTAACAGAGCAAAACTATCGAAAGCAATAGTCTTTGGACGTGCATTTACGCGAACATTAAGGCATTTTTACCAATGATGCGATTTTGCATTGCTACTTACCGTTCGATCTGTTCGACCTATTCGAACGATCCATCTGCAGTCGAATGCTTTAACATCCGTGTAATACAAACGAGCAACATTTTTGCGCATATACACATATTTATGTCTCGTCTACAGCTACGCAGGCAACACACGCTACTCTACCTGGGATACTGTTATTAGGCGGGGTAGACCCCAACAACTGACCCAATCCAAATCTCGAGCTCTTCCTTTTCAAGATGGGCGCGGAATATTGTCGGCTGTACACCTTTTCCTTTTCTGCGTGAAAGATGCGGAAAACAAAAGAAAAAAATAACACATAGTGTACGACATAGTCTGTGAAGTGCGCGAAAAGGCGATAAAAGGAATTTAAAGCACAAGGAATGCTTATATATATGTACCTTGTTTAGTGTCTTGTCGAGGTATCATTGATGCGGGCGCGGACATTGTACGCTTATAGGGCCATTTTGTGCCGAAACTCGCGCTCAGCGTTTTTACAGAGCTCGTCCCGCTACCGTCAGATTGAGATAGTGCCTCATGCGCGCGATGCAATTTTTTCATGAACACTTCGCTATTCAAATCTGTATTTTTTAAATCTACGAGGCAGAAAAGCTTAGTCAACGATGATAATATTTTATACAAATATACACACAAAATCATTCTTGACTCTTTGAAAAACTTATGTATATAAAAGGTTGCAACACACACATCTTCTCATCCTTTCTTCCAATCCTACAAATTAAATTATGATACTAACCGCGCAAATAAGCTATATCTCCCGATTTCTCCAAATTAATTTGTGCTTCGAGGAATAATGTGTCGAATCGGTTTAAGAAAAATTCCCATGTCAAAATACGTCGATCGCTAAGGCTATTGTGTAACTGGTAAAGCGATTGTAATACCATTGGCCGATCTACGATTACGGAATCGAATTGCGTCTCCAGGCACAAAATTAACGACTAAAATCATAAAAAATGTAATTTAATTCTTTGTTAAAGCCAAACAATTAGAATGATAGACTCAGATCTTTCAAATAAATTACTCGATTTTTAAAAATATATAATAAATTTAAATATAATGTAAATATTTATCTCATTTAATACTGATAAATCAGATATATTTTGAAACGCACATAAATTTAAAAATAATAATATTTACCCTAACTGCTGCGTCATGAATAGTTCCGAGATATAAGGTTGCACGCTGTGCAACATACACGTTATTGTCGTCCATGCTCGTAATCAAGTAACAAAACGCATTTGCTAATGCTGCTTGAAGACTCAATATGTTCCGTAAAGGTGTTGAGTCCATAAATCTTGCAATTAATGTAACACGCTCAACTAAAAAAATACATATATATATTTATTTTCATTACTTATAATGATGAAAAGATAGCAAAGACCAATTTATTATTCTAAATTGTGTGATGATGAGATTACCTGCAACGAATCTAACGCGCCAATCAGAATTATGAAATTCTTCTTGTACAAGCCGCCAAAAAGTATCAGTGCCACAAGGTAATGTCACACAATGTAATAATAATGGAACAGTCACTTGTGCTATATGCGAATGCTCTGCATTTAGGAGCTCCCATAAACTATATAAACATGATAACAATGAAAAAATTAACAGCAGGAACACAATTTTCACACGCGTATCTTCTTCTTGTCATCATTACGTGCTTTTTTTCGCGAGAAAGATAACATTTCAAATATATAACACACACATATGTATATAATATGTATAAAATACGTTACTTTTTTATTAACAAGTTTTCCTGGCACCATATAAAGAATCCTTGATGATCCTTCACTGCCGTGTTAAACGCATCGCCATACAAGCACATTATATTCAAACATTGCAGCATGTAATAAAGAATGTCAGGTTTGTCAATTGTCATTATCTCCTGTAAATAAAATTTTTATTTGAGATAATTTTTTTAAATTTGATATCTTTTGTTAATTAATCTTGATTAATATAATTGAATTTATATATAGTTGTAGGACTATTGTAATCAAATTTTTTACAACTTTTTGTAAGATTTAACGCATAATTATCGAGTGAATAAATAGGTAGAACTATGCAAACAAAACGCGTGATTTTTACTGTAGAATATGATATTCAATACCTTCAATAGTTTATGAATATATTGAAGTGGTTCCGGCAATTCTTCTATCGTAAAACGAAACTTCCCTACAGAAGTATGCCAAAAATCGTCTAAATCAGCTTCTAAACTTAGGTTGACAGGCTCATCGTCTTCTCCAATCAAATGGGGTTTTGCTACGCTTACCGTTGCAGTAGCTAAAAGCGCAAGTGTACTTATGTACTTATTTATGTAAAAGAAAATTACTATTATAAATGTTATAATTAATTAAAATGTGATATATATAATATTGTCTTACCGACATCAGTTTCTGATAACGTAACCGTTCTCGCGACAGCAGACATGACTTTTTCTGTTGGCATTATAGCTGCGAGATCCAGCTGTTCCGAAACTGTCTCTACTGTGGCTGTCATAATCTGTTCGAAAAACTAACATAAACGATCAAAATAGCTAATCCGGTGACATAGATTAGCCTACCGTGTTTTGTGATCAGGCCGTGTTGCAGAAGAAGATACAAAGACAGAAGGAGATAGAGAAAGAGAGAGAAAAGCACACATATGGACATATATATGTAATTAAAGTTCGAGTTTTAGCATGCGCTGCTTCATTGATGAAGGATTATATAATCGCAGCGAGAGATTATAGAGACAACATGATATGTAGCTCATTGTAAAATTTTTATTTCCATTAAAAGAAATTGGAAGTTCATGGAAATTTATCAATGAGACCAACATCAAACACGTTATTAACGTTTTAATTTGAAAGTTTGTCATAATTATTGGGGATTTATTAAAAAATACATACGTGTGGCATGTGAACTAAAACTCCGCCTACAGAATGCATTTCTGGCACCGGCATATTGATAACTACATCCGGTTTCGAGTCACTCTTTTTTGTTGTTTCTGGGCTCTTACGGCCCTGATCTTCCGCGGCCTCATCCACAATTGTCTGAAAGATAATAGATATATGACAATATATTAATTTGTTTTCACTAATTTCTTTTACACATCCTATATAACATCAAGATAGCTCAAGAATACAAAAAAAACAAATAAATAAATTTATAACATTCATAAATACTTATTGCACTATCATTATGATAAAATAAATCGATGAAGTGCAAGTTTTAACTAACATCGGGAGGATACGCCGGATTTTCCGGTGCCATATATGTAATCAATTGCAGACACAATTGGTGCCAAATCACCCTCGATTCGCAATAAGTGCATTCGGTGTCCGATACATCGCATACATGACAGTTATTCCAATTAGATGCAACTATGGATTTCATCAAATGGCAAGCATCTCGGCAAATCCATGTATTAATTCCAGTATGCTTATCCATATTTTGAAGTTCCATCTGTCAAAACCAAATTTTTCACACATTTTTTTTTTATTAAATAAAACCAAAATATTCTATGCATTGCTAATACATAGATATAAATAATCACATAAAATTTCTACCTCACCTGTTTCAGCAATATATCAAGCATAAGAATACAACACGATAAATTAAGTTCGGCGTTCGTCGAAAATTCCATATGTCTTGGTGTTGGTACCACATCATCGGAAAGTGGTGTCGACTTTCCCGAGTCATTTTCCACTATGGAACCTAGATATTTTAAAAACATACTTCTTTTAGAAATCACATAATATCCATGCTTATAAATAAAGAGATTTCCAAATATATTTCATTCAATATATAATTAACTCGACATATTTATCGCAATTAAACTTTGAAATATTAATCTTCAATCAAGAATACGATTGCAATTGATGATATTCGTTAGATTTATTTGATAAAATGTTTATTAATTCCGCATTAAAAATTTTCGGATACATATTTTGCTCAAATTAGGTTCTCAAACTTACCATATAGTAAAATATTATAGAAGGTATTTTAATATCGTTAATCTAATATATACTTCAGAATATGACATAACAAATGTATTATAATTATAATTACATACATGTAATATTTTCATCATTATCCTTTGTAGACTTGCTTGGTTTTTGTTCCGATTCGGCACAACTCATTGATTGCATCACAGCAACCCCGTCACTGAATATTGAAAACAGTTGGTCCAAAGGTATTGTTATTTCCAGCATAGTGAGCGTCTGCAACCAATTAAGCGCCTGTTCTTGTATTTTTGCACTCGTATTGACAAATCGTTTCGCTACGAAGTTGTACATCTTCTTCGTGTCAAATCCCAAAGAATTCATGTCTCGATCCAAAATTTTGCTGTTTAAACATGAGAATTTATAAGACTGACTTTTATATAAAATTGGGAATTATAGAAAAAATCGGAATTACAAAAACTCATACCTCAATATTATTTTCAGCTCTTGAAGTTCATTTTCGGGAACGTCATTTACTATTGCTTCCATCCAATGTGGCATCACGTAATCCCAGACATCGGGCGTAATAACTTCGTACGGTACCAAACAGAATAGTCGATGCAGTCCGTCCTTCAAATGCGATGTTCGCGAAGCCAAGGTTTCCCTTTCACAAATAACATTAATTTATAATTAAATTATAATTAATAATAGTCATATAATCTCTAATCAAAAATAATAATCATATCATCAGTACAAGAGACTATATTTTATGCGTTTCACGCGACTTTAAATTTTTTACATGCACGCACACAAAATATATAAATAAATATATTTAAAAAATTTTAATTTTATATATAATTGTATGTGTAAAAATTTCTCATTTATCTCAGGCA
This sequence comes from Anoplolepis gracilipes, assembly GCF_047496725.1. Lineage (NCBI taxonomy): Eukaryota > Metazoa > Arthropoda > Insecta > Hymenoptera > Formicidae > Anoplolepis > Anoplolepis gracilipes. The sequence goes on along the minus strand of NC_132970.1, from coordinate 889,883 downwards.
AAAATGAAATCACTCTCTTACCAATGACCTCCAACTCTGACGTAATCTGCAGGATGCGGTAAGAGACAGGAAATGAATACTTCATAATGCGTCTTCATAACTTCCGAAAGCCAGCCACAAACGTGTTCTGTTTTTAATTTCTCGAGCGCGCTTTCTGCTTGGCCTGAAATATTTTCAATCAAAATTAATTATCAAACAAAACTAATTATAACAAAATAAAAATATTAAAATTTATTCAAAAACGCTACTGTAATTTATGATATTTATCATTAGATTACTAATATAGCGTCATAAACTACTAATATAGCGTCATAAACTACTAATATAGACTACTAATATAGCATCATAAGATACGATCGAAACACATGAACAAATTCGACATTTCCTGAATTTATCATATAACAATATGATCTCTTTTAAAGTATTCGCTATATTTGAGTACAAATTTTGAATGTGTGTCGAGTCGTGTGCAGGCAGCTATCTTTGATATTAATTTTGCGTGCAATTATTATCTATAAATTCTTGAATTATCGTTATCTATATTTAATCTTTAAGCCGGAATAGAATGAATTCGGCTAAATATTTCGTTAGGCGTATTTCTGGCCTATTTTCCAAACGGTTTTTATATCGGCTGTATAACTTTTCATAACATTTAAGATATTTTTCTTAGGATGACAAAAGAGGCGCGTATGTCATATATGTTGCATTGTGTGTATATAAAAAAATGCTTACACTTGTACATATTTAGCCGATACCACGCTCTACCACCTACGTCTGGCTACGTCTACTTGAGTAAAGTGTATATATGCAAAGTGTTAAATTACCAACAGAAAAGATAAGGTGTATAAGTCTTTTTTCAATACCATCGAAACAGTAGGCAGTGACATGAAACCAATGAAATAACATTGACAATAAACGGCCCAGTATTTCAACCGGGGTATCCTTATTAGGGGTACAAAGTCCCACAAGCAGCCATACGCCATATCTGCCGAGAAGTTGTCGCTCTTCTAAACTCGTAGGATCGCAATGACTTCCGAAGGTACTTCCGATAGCACCACCTCCTGGGAATCCCTTGTTGACAGCGCCCATTTCCGTCGTGTCCCGATTACTATCGATATTATGCGGTTCAGCTTCCTTAAGTAAACTGTAAAGTGCGACGATTTTGCTTTAGTTGTGAGGTGAATTAAACATTCGGACGAAAACGCGATAATTATTTTCAACGGTTAAAATAGCAACTTGCCTGACGATTGCTTGAACCATATAAGTTTGCGCTTGCGAATCCAACTCCGAGATATGTGGAAGCGCCATATGATAAACATGATCACCGCCACGACGAGTATTGTGACGAATACCGTGACATTGCTTACAATATCGTATAGGATGATTTCCATTATAACTCGCGCATTCGGTCGAAAAGCAAACGCTGATGGCCGCTTTATCATCAGGTCCTCCTCTACAATTCTGATTATGAAAAACAAAAAACAATTAATCTACTTAAATCGAATATTATTTTAAATATACGAACACACACATAAATGCACTTGACTCACAATATGCTTACCTTGTTTTCGCAAACCATGGATACCTGTTGCATCGGATGCAAAATATCGTAAAACATTTGATTCGGATGCTCTCGATGGATCTCGTTTGCGCATTCGATACAAAGATAGAGAGGTGGCGGAGATTCAGTAGCAAATGTGATGGAAATACGATGATCGTAACAAACTTTACCAGCTTCCGCATTGCCAAAATTCGGGCAGGTGTCTCTTTGACATACAAACGGAGTAAGGTCGTCTGAAATGCAGAAGTAGAATTTTTCACATCTCGTTTCATCTCAAATACCGATTGCTCTATCTTGTTATATATATCAAATATGTATATCATATTTTTTGGAAATACAATAATTGATAATAATGTCACATGTGTGTGTGTATAATACTTACTCGCAAATTTTACCAATACAGAACGGCGATCAAATAAATTTGGATTAAACGACGGCCAGTAATAGAAGAGTAATTTTGCAGCCGATGCTCTCGCCGGTGCAGTACCATAAGCGATGACGCAAAGTATGTCTTTTACCACTCCTGGTTTCAAAGCCATCAAGCACTCCAGCAATTGACAGTGATGCGCTAAAAGAAAATACTCTTTTATATCATATACATTATACATTTATAAATTTTATATATATTTTTTGCAATAACAAGAAAATTTACTGAAATTTTACTGAAAAATTTTAAGATGCTGATATGCAAACAATGTATAAACAATCAACCTAATTGGACAATTTTAATAATTTTCTATGATTTTATAAATTATACATACATTTTAAATAAATTTTATACATTTTTTTCACTTACACATATACATATAAAGATACCTGGATTATTAGAATATTGAAACACCATCATTATAACAGCAGCCACTGACTGACTAGCAGCATTCTTGTCACTAGCTTCAACTCTTCTTGCTGAAAGTTAAAATATTCATTATATATAACACCAATTTTCATTCTTTTTCTTCTCTCTATTAATTACAAAATTAATTGCAATTATTTAATACTTGAGGGATATTGTGTTGTAAAGATATATAAGCATTAAATTTATTTAAAAGTTATATAATTTAAAAATTCTACTAATTCTAAAATTATATGCAATATTCTACATACTATCAACCTGTTTCTTACTTGGCTGCAGGCCAATTTCTCGTTCAATGGAAAAGTTCCTATTTTGGTAAAGTAATAAAATGTTCTTTTTGCACTCAATCTTTCCCAGATGCCATTCTCTCTTGGAGAGAGACATGAACGTGCTTGTCATATAAGATATGAACATCAAGGGATACTGCTACAAATATACAATGAAGGTACTTACTGATAGTAAATGGCAAAATGTAAAAACAGAGGAAATTGACGATGTCTTCATGTAGTTCTGTAGGAAGTACCGATATTGTACTAGCAGTTAAGTATGATAAATTGTCAATCAGGTCATGATCAAGGAACGGCAACAGGCATGCTAGACATTGCAACAAAGCTTTTCCAAATGCTACAAAATAAACATTATCATTTGTATTGAATTATATGTATTGTTCAACAAAAACAACATTTAAAAAGAAGAAAAGAAAAAATTATTTTTATTATAAGAAATATACAATCATAATATTAATTGTAATTACTAAAGATAAATAAAAAGCATTTATTTAAGAAAAAAACAAATTTTTATTTTTTTACTTATCAATTACTATTTTAATGTGATAGTATTATATATATATATACCTTGCAAACCAATATGGATCAATGGCACAACATCAATTAGTTGTGTTAATGCATTGTAAAGTTGTTTGTAATCCAAATTGGGATATAATGCCATTCGTTCTCCATCGAACTGTTGCGACTTGAGCATCTCAAATGGTACTTCGCGTACTTCTTTTAACAGAGCTAAAAAAATTTCAATTTTGTTGTATTATTAGATGGATTATGAACAAAACAATAAAATGTATCAAGAAACAATAATACAAAGTATTAAAATGCATATGGAAGCTCATATAACTTTTTATATACATTTACTTACACAGTAAAGTTTGAGAAAAATATTTTAGTGTATTCGCAATGTCCAAACCAGAAGGCATCGGCTGAGTCCCATGAAGTAGCCGTTGGTAATAATCATGTAGACTAGTCAGCTTTAAACTGTCTGTAATTTAAAATTTTAATATATATATATATATATATATATTGTTTCTATTATATGTATTAAAAACTGTAGGGTACGTTTATATAGTCAAAATTTATATAAATTACAAGATAGATTTTAAATATTTTTATATTATACTAGAAAATATATTAAATATATATATATAGAAATATATATTAAATATATATATTGAAAAATTTTATTATATACAGATATAACAAGTGTAATAATTACAGGCTGCAAATCTAGTTCCCATCGTATAAATTCACTTGAACTTATTCTCACACTGTACACAAGTATGTCACAATTTTGGATCACAATATTAGATGATTTAATAAGGTGATTAATTTAAATCGTGTTAAATCGCGCGCCAAAAAGACTATTATTAAATAATAACACTTTCGACTACTCTTTGGTAAAGATCTACATCGAAAACAATTCGCACTCTACGAGGGAGTGAAAGATTTGCTCCAATTTCAATTTCTTCATAGGAAAACGAGAGCAGTGCTGTCAAAAAACGCCCTCCTTTCCTCTCAACCCTCTGTGCCCATTTTGTTATCTATTGAAAGTTAAACAAGGACAGAGAATATAATGTTCTCTCAAACGCATGGTTTTCTGCGCATGCGCGACGATATTCAACGTTTAGGGCTGAATCACACACAAATTGACATAAGCATATGCATAGCATATGCATAGCATAAGACGGCTAGACCAATAAGCATCAAGCATTAATCAATATGGCAAATTAATACTCGATGCTCATTGGTCCAGCGGCCTTATGTTATGTATATGAAGTTTATGCCAATTCGTGTGTGACAGCCCTTAGGATGCGTTTAAAAATCCTATCTATAGGGTTAGTTTATCAATCAGGAACAAAAATTTCTTTTACAAAAAAAGCAAAAATTGTGCCATTAATCAGTTGTTCATAATTTTCTAAAAATTTTGTTGTGATAATAATTAAAAGTACTGTTTGGCATATTCTTTCAGTGATTTAAATTATAAAAATTATTTTATACAAAAAACTATGTATATCAACCTATGTCACAAAAAATATTAAAACATAGTTTATTTATTCTTGTATGATGTAAAAAAATATAAATTGTAAAACTAAAAAATAAAAATAAATGACAAAAGATACTTAAAAAAATATCTAATAAATATATAAGTAAAACAAAAACTATTGGACAATATTCATTATAATGTTTGCATAATATATATTTATGCCTAATCATTATTTCTAACTTTTCAAATTTATAAAATTGTCATTATAAAATTTACATATTAAACATTTGTGTATACTCTTGTATGTTTCTGTAAAAAAATGTTACAATAATTTATATTTAATGTTTGTGTAAATATTTATATTACAAATATTTACAAATAGTACAATTATGCAATTATAATCTCTTATACATTATAAGTCATCCAGGTCCACTTTTTTTCTGCGTTTCTTTACTATTTTGTTTCCTTTTATATTTTCCATTTTCCTTTTTTTTGATTCCTTTTTCTTTTGCTGTCTGGCCAATTTGCACTTGGCTGCCAGATCAGGATTAATTACAAACTGTAATGAATATTATGTATATTACATTTGTAAAGTATATAAATATTCCCTATAATATCTCACAAAAATTACCACAAATATGAAAAGATGAATAATAAGTTAATGTACCTGTTGTGTACGAACTTTCCTCCTTTCTGCTTTCTTAATATCGAGTTTTTGTTGAACTCGATTTAATAATTTGGTATACTCTTCGTTTCCTATAGATTTTTTAATCATAGTAACTACTTCCTTGGCAAGTCGACGTAATTCAACATTAGCTTCTTCTATTATAGTTATTTCTCGTACCAATGGAGACATGATACTAAAAAGTACCGTATTTAAATATTCCATAGGAATTGTAGTTACCACACCAGCAATAAATTTGAACACTGCAGTTCTCTGAAAATGTAAATCACAATTTTTTCACACTGTGTATAAAAATTTCCTACATAGGTAATATCCAATAAATAAAAATATTTCCTTACTACTGATATCGATTTAGGAGCTTGTGTTATCTCTACATTAACAGCTTTTCTCAATCTTCTGATAAGCCAAAAAAGAGACAAATTATCCTTTGCTATATTTTCATCATCTTGTTTGGTACATTGTGCATCAGATATTTTAATCGATTTTAATATTTTTGCAATAAAAATTAAATTTTTTACAACTTGATCTGCTAATTCTTCAAATGTCATATCTGGATAGAGTTGTGCTATTAGATCTAAAATTAAACTTCTGAAAGTATCAACAGGATTCGAATATATGTATCCTTCTTGTACTTTGTCATTCCCCGAATTATTTAAAAGCTCCACAACTTTATCAACGTCCAGAGCAGTCAAGACAAATCCAATAAACTGTGCAGCAGCTAATCGAACCCAGAAATGTGGATGAGATAATAAAGACTGACTATATTCTGTAAAATACAATATATATATATTATATATCTACCTGCTGAAAAAAATGCCTACTTATTTCAAGTTTTCAAGAAATATTTCTTACCAGCAAAAGAGTCGATAGAATCTTTATACTTTTCGTTCGTGAAGAATAATGTATAACGTGCTATCTTTAGTAACAAATGTAACACTTGAATTAAATGATGGTCTTTTGCTCTTTCTGAATCTTTTAAATTACGATTTTTCTGTAAATGATTTTCATTGTTTAGCTTAATAAATTTTCCAGGTTTTTCTTTGTCAGAAACAGAGAAATTTGTATAGAACTGCTTCAGTAATAACGGTAAAATTTCAGGCAATCGTGAATCAAACTCATTTTTTTCAACAGTCACAAATATGCCACATAATTGTGCTGCCAACGTCCGGTACCTTATGTTGGAATCACCTAGCCATTGAACAGGCCACTTGTTGAATAGTTTATTTCTTTCATTGGAGGATATCCGAGTGAGTATTTCTGTTATACATTTCGCACAAAGTTTACGGCAAGTGGGATCATCATCGTCTATTAATCTTGCGCTCGTCATTATAAATATAATCTCCGATCTTCTAATTAAAGTTTTCAATGGGAATCCCGTGACGATGGTGTGAATCATCTCCAATGCACTTAATCGGCCTGCTTGCACCTGATAACTCAGTTGTTTGAGATAAAAATAAATGTGTTTGTCTAAATGTTTACCAAGCGGATATTCCATCAAGTACGAATAGAATAAAGAACGCGATTGTAATCTAACATGCTCCAATTCCGTGGTGATGCTCAGTTTAGCGACTTTTTCCATGACAATGTGCATTTCAGGAATAATCATTTTTCGATGAATTATAGCCTTGAGCAATGTAAACGCAGTGGCATGCTTATCGCTATCGTGCAGGTCTTGTTCCGCGTATAAGATAAGAATCTTCAATTGTTCGGCGTCGATGCTGAAGTACTTCACGTCACGGACGATCACAGACATGCATTTAAATGTGGCCATCACGAGATCAAAGTTGTCTCCCTTGCTTAATCCCGCAGCGGCGTACTTATGCAAGATTTCGAACATGGTGGTACAGATTCCCGATATCGACGTGCATGTTGACGTTAAGTCCATTTTCAGCATCCAGTTTAAACATTGTAAAGTCACGGTACACAGCTTAACGTAATGAGAATTTAGACAATCGTTCAAAACCGACACAAAGGGTTCCAAGTAACGCTTGTATTCTGCACTGGAGACCTTGTCTCGTTTCAGCAGTATATGAAACAGTTTCAAACCGAATTCTATCATTATGTGAACATTGGCGTGCTTGGTGGTCTTGGCTGTAGCTTTAATACCCATCCTGTTTTTGGGTTCTGGTGGTATAATGAAACAATTTGATTGCTGCTGCACGAGAGATTTCGTTTCCTCCTCTCCTTTTTTGCTATCTTTCTCTGGCATAAGATCCGGTATACTTTCTGAGATAATGCCATAAAGAAATATGAGGATCTGTTCCAGTGATATATAAGAGTTATCCGCTAATCCCAAAGTTATATTTCGTAGACATTCTGTAACTTTGTTTATCGTTTTATACGAGCGCGTTTTCATCAGTACTTCTTTCAATGGAAGGATTAAATCTAATAAGCAAGATTCCGTTATAAATTCTGCTAATATATGGAAGATATCAAAACTTTTAGTATTCCTTGCTTCCGATATATTTTTAACAATACCAGCTATTTCCTTTTCTTCCGCAGTTAATCCAAATAGATCGACTTTGCACACCTATTGAAAAATAATTACTTGAAAATACAGAAAATATCTGATTAAATTTTACCAATGTGTTCTACTAACGATAAAAATGTGTTGCATAAATATGGGATTATAAATGTTCTTTCAAAATTATGAACATTGAAAGTTTTATATTAACAAAAAAATTCCGATAATTAAATTAATTTTTGAAAGAATATAAATACTAAGATATTCAAAATTTTTTTCGTGCTTGAACATAATGCCAAAGAACAAAAAGAATCAAAAGTAGAATATTAACGATATTATATATCTATATATCTTTTTATACATAATTTATAATTAGTAGAATATATTGGCAAAGTTTATGTTGTGTATAAACATTTTAGAAATATTTTATATATACATTCTTAGATGTAAAACACATATTGCAGCTTGTAATTGTACTTACAGATAAAATACTTTGTAGATTGTGATTAATGTCGAATTTCTGAAAATAAGGCTTCAGTGCAACTAATACAGACTGTACTGTGTATACAAGAACGTGCACTTGGAAACCCTTTGTTAATAATGTATTCATTTCTTTCAAAAGATGATAAAGATATTTTGGTCCTAACATTATCATAATTTTTTGTAATGTCTCGCGAGTTGTACGTCGAATTGATTCCCTTCGCGATTTAAGAAATGTACACAGTTTCATAAAAATCCTGAAAAAAAGAAAAAATGTATTTATATATAATTATCAAATTAAATGATAAAACTTCATCAGTATGTTTTATATAAAAATATTGGTTTATTTAATTAAACTCTATTTCAAAGAAATAATTTTAGAACATAATAAAAAAAAAGAATCTCTATACAACTAGATAAATGTCATAATATATCGAACTTACCCTGGCAGATTCGCATCTAGAAGATTCCCGGGCATTTTTTGTAATAATTTAACAAGTGCGACAATGATGGGAACTCTCAGTAAATTATCTTCTTCCGTTTCGGACGCGATCTTCTTCTTATTAATTTTATGGCAACTATCCTGTTGCGTTTTGGCCGTAACGGATCGATGCAGCTGCGGTAATAAACCGTTCGATATACTGAACATCACTTTCTTCGCTCCACTTTGCGAAAGTAACGTCTGTCTCTCGATTATCGGTAAATCTTCCTTCGCTGTTTCATTAGCCTCCTCTACTTCTTCAACATTCTCAACGTGTTCATCGTTTAGCACTTCCTCCAATATTTCATCCGGTTCTTTATCCTCGACGTTCGTATCTTCACCGACCGCTTCATTAGCTTCCTCTTCGCCGATCAAAGTGGCATTACTCTCAGTTCCTGCCGAAGTAACTTCAACCTGCGTAATCTTTTGTGCTTCCTTATACTTTGAGAGATCGTAATGAAACGAGTCTAATATTACTAGTACTATTCTAATGAGTTGTTTTTGAAACTCTACAGATCTCTTTAGTTTATTTAAATAATGCCTCAAGATAATCTCGTAATGATGCCATGGTAAAAATCTGCACACCATCCCGAGAGTTTCGATGGCGGCGTCGATGAGGCTATTTTTATGAATGAAAGTTTCATTGCATAGATATGATGAGCAGAGGGGAAGGATAAATTGCGTCAAGGTTCGAAGATTGAATGGTTTTCGTAAAGTCTTAGCGAGCGTACAAAATTTCAATAACGCGCGAGCTCTTCTATGCAACTGCAAATGCTGCATATTTTCGAAGAAATCGACCTCGGGATCGACACGATTGGCCAGCAACGACATGTCTCGCAAAATAGGATGCACATCCGCGCATTCCAAAGCCATGTACCCTATAAGAGCTATTGATTGAAGGCGAACAATCTCGTTCTTGCTCGTAATTCCCTTCCTAGTGAGCATCAGAATTGTGTCGTCCATCAGGTAACGTCTATTGGAGGTGTTATTCTGGTGTTCCTTCGCCAACCTGGATCCCACAAGCTTCAAACACTGACCGGCGCAATCCCTCATCGCCAGATCCGATTCAGTCTTCAAGAAATGAAAGCAATTGTGTATCACAATCACGCCGAATTCCAACGTGATAGCATTCTTCTTGGCCATACTGTTGATCTCGTCGAAAGCGTCCAATCTTCTCTGAAAGTCCGGCTGATCAATCCATCTGCGATCCCACGCGTTGAGTGCGATCAGAACGTCGCGATTCCGTATCATCGTCTCGCGATATTCTTCCGAGGATCTCTCGGCGATAGCGCCATACAATTGCAGAAGAAGCTTGCGAGCGGGTATGTCTGATACAAAGCCCATTAACGGCGCGATAGCACGCACGTGAATCTCCGGCTTGTTTGCAATTTTTATGAGATTCATCACGGTCGTCGTAAGTTCTACAATAGTTTCTTCGTTGTTGCCAATCGCAGCCTTCTTGACTAATACAGGCAATATCAATTTCAATACTGTGTCGCATACCTCAACGTCCGTGACAAATTCGGAGATTCGTGACAATATGAGCAATTCGGTCTTGTTTATACCTTTATTGGATCTCTCGAGCTTATTTCTGAGAAATTCCAAAATGCGAGGAACATGCGGCAGAAGCATAGAGGAACCATAATTGATTCCATTTGGAAGTACTCCGTTCTTCTCTAGATCAAGCAGATTTGTCAGTACCGGTATTAATGGTAGGAATGGCACATCCACTTGCATGCTATCCTCGTTGGATCCATGTCCATAATCCTGCAACGTCAGCAATCTTTCGACAATTTCTAAAATAGCGTTAACTACAGACTGGTGCGTCTTAGGATTCAACAGGAGTTGCACGATGTAAGGGAGAGGAGTGATCGACTCGTCATCCTCTCGATATTTCGCAAACAACGGATGATATCGCGGATTCTGGCCCCATGCCATAAACAGCTTCAACAAGGCTGTGGGACTGTGTATACCCTCGACTGGTAATTTCTTTAACCAGGGAAATATCGCGACATGATAGACCGCGTCAATCTCGTGTCGCTTCCAGTCGTAGTCCTCAAAATGCGCGAAAAATCTGGCCAATATACCTATGCAACTCGTTCGCACGTTCTTAATCGCTGTCAGGTATCCAGGGTAAACCTCGTCCGATTTATGTAGAATTCCGGTCACCTCCGCCAAAATGCAGATCAAGATCCTAAGCAAACGCGGCAACAGTCTCGTTGACATCTTGCCGCCGAATTGTTCCATCACTATCGCCAGTAGATTCACAGCGCTTTGCATGCGTTTAGGTGGCATAACGTTACTTAGGTCGATCGCGTTGACGATGTTCTCGGTGTATCGCTTCAAGTCAAACGCCTCATCCTCCACTTCTAGCGACACGTACGATTTGAAGGGTCGAAAGGCCATTTTAATGAATATAATCATTTCGTCTTCTTGCGTGCCGTTTAAAAAACGTAATATCATCTTCCGTCGTATAAACCCACTGGCCTTCCCGCCGGTTCTCATACCGGTCTTCATAACCATTTTCGCATAAATAATTCTCATTATAATTGGTATGAGATTCTCACGATGGTTTTCCTGGATCACCTCGCTTTCTCGATCCAGCTTAAAACGCGTGAGCTCGTTCTTCAGATTCTTCTCACTTATCAGACTGTACAGCGATTCCTTGTATGGTAAAAGATATTCGTACTTATATGCAAAGAGACAATTCAAGGCAGCTTTCTGAATATCAGCATTTTTCGAAGAAAGTAGATCTAAGTAAATCTGACGCATCTCTGCTTCTCTGTGTAACATTTTTGGATTTAGGACTTTTTCAAATATTTCCATCTGAGCAAGTAAATGTTTCACTTTGTAATTTCTACTCTTCATGTCTGCTTGCGTAGTCTTTATGATTTCAATCCGTTCTTCTTCTTCTTCTTCATTCGTGTCGTTATTTGCGTCTTTACGCTTCTCGATATTATAATACTTGCCATCTTCGGAGTTGGATTTGAAGAAATTTGTATTTATAAAATCGATGAACAATCCCGTTAAATCTCTATTCTTCGTCTCGGCGTAATGCGAGAAATGCGTCATACATTTCCAGAGGAGCATCTTGTAATTTTCGAAATCAGGTTTGTCATCATCCTTCTCTGTCATCTCCAACGAGGAAAGAACGTGACAATCGAACAACGGTTTCCATTCAATTTCTGGTACATTGTTAGACGTTAATTCGGCCAGAAACGTTGGCCAGAACTGTGGACATTCTTTATTGCCGTAACTAGCTATGACTATACTTACAGGTTGCCAAAGCAGAGAGAAATTGACGTACAGATTACCAATCAAATAACGCAATGGGAATTCGTAGTATTTTGAATTTAAATTAACCATCGCGTGAGTCTGAAATCCTAAGGCTTGTAAATGTAACAATTTGGCGCGATAATTTTGTATCGTCGCGGATTCACATTCCGCTAAGTAGACAAGTTCCATGGCAGTTTTACCGTTATCCTGCATCGATGATGACACATCTTCAACGTTAGAAAATAAAAAATACAAGTGTGCTACGATCAACCGAATACTGCTGTAAGGTGAGCTCATCTTCTTCACTATGCTGTTATTTAACATATCAAAAAATATAGAATTGATATAGTTTGCATGATACTCTGAGGTACTAAAATACGTTAAGCAGAGATCTGTGGCGTTCAAGATATATTTGTTATCGTGATATTTGTTTATAAGATCAATTATTGTTATATTGGATTTTATAAAAAGCTCGTGAAGCTCACTTGGCTGTGATATATGTATTATCGTTTCTAGTATTAATAAAAATGTAAAACTAGTTTTATTGATGTTTGTATCTTCTGTACTATCGTCGTTCAACATCTTTTGATATGTAAATAACAAACCATTTTTTAATACAGTCTTAAATTCTTCGTGTAATGGTTTCAGATGTGGTAAAACTATCAACATCCTCATTGCATCGAGCGAAACAATATTAGTAGACAATGTGTTCAATTCCAACAAGAAATAATCGATACTCTCAGGTCCCATATTTCGTACGTCTAGAATATATTTTCTCCATTTGTTCAAATTTATACCGCTAAGACAAGGCGATGCTTTGACAAGAATTATTTTAGCAAAGAGAAGCAACGTCTCACTGTTAAATCCAATAGAGATACTGTGTCGTAATACGTGAGGTAAGACTAAGGTTTCGAATGAAGAATAGTGTATTAACTTTTCAACACCCAAATACAATAATTCTGTATTGTTCACTGCCATAATTTTCAACAACAGTTGACTCGAATTTTCTTGCATTAATTTTACATTGGATGCTAAAAGGACAGCGACAGACACATTAATAACCTCTCGCAGGATATTATTATCCTCGTTTAATGTGTCCATTATGACAATAAGTCTTTTTATCAGAGATATAGCATCAGGTAAAAACTTTCCATTTTTATAACTGATAATGGTATGTATAAGACGCAGTAATAGAATTAACGTGTGCTCTCTTTCAGAGGATTCCAATGATTGCTTTGATCTTTCAACAGATGTATCTATCACTTTTAAAATAACATTCCACATAATATCACATTTTTGAGGATGTATATTTTGTAGTATGCATGCCACGATCTCTTTTAATACTTCATAAATGAGTTTTTGATTAACAGACTCATCTTGCAAAGCGTTAAAATAAATTAATAACATTTGCTCACCACAAGAGTGAAATTGTCCTGTGATACCAAATACAACTTCAAATAATAACTTTCCACAACCTGGTATTCCATTCTCATTATCTTCCAAAATATGTAGCACTAATTTTAGAAAGGAATCTTTATCTTTGATTTTGCGTACTACAAATGCAAAACTTTCTGCAGCAAACCTGTTTATATAGTCTGGTTGAGTGTCAGATAATAGCGGCAATAATAGAGCAACCACAGTTTTTATGTTTCTTATCAGGTATCGCCACAAAAATTTAAATAGATATGCCAGAGTGGTAAATGTATACTCTATCTGCTCCGCATCTTTTGTTTGTAATAAGTGGATCATTTCTGATAAGAATGCTGGAAAATACTCGTAAAAATCTTTCTGAAGGTCTCTCGCTACAGCTACCACTAATCTATAAAAGAAATAGATCATACAAATGTAGAAACAGTGAAATATGTAGATATGTATATGCAGTTTTCTATACTTACTCCAGAATAGGCTGTAGAAATAAAGGATCCCGTTTCTTTAGATACTCCATGAGCGTGTCGATTACATATTGCTTCTTGTGAATCAACTGAGGTAATGTAATGATGTCTCGCACTTGCTTTTTGAAAGCGACATAACCATCCGTCAGGTTAAGAACATTCCATTTCTGTAGTGTTTCGTGAAAATAAGTTTCGACTTCCTCGGAATTATCTTCATATCGATGTCCCACGCGGTGGAAGACATCGACATCGATTTCCGTCACTCTTTCAGAGAACGGTTTGAACTGTGCGAAAGAAAAAGACCGGTTTAGTAGAAAAACACAATAAATATTTTAACTATTAGTTTTCTTTTCTTCAGTTTCAATACCCGAAAAGTGTTTGTTTCCTTATGACGGGTCGGTTTGTTCTTCATTTTTATGTGGAGAATGTTTCCTTCGTTGATTAAATTTGTCAAGTCTAAAATAATAATTTATAACAAATGTAGCACGTGCACGTGCATCCGTTCATCTTGCCTCTACCACAGTCCACAGTATATGTATAAAGGTGCCTTTTCATGCTGACGCTCGACGCTCATTTTCAGCGTCAAAAGACATCACGTGACCAAAAATAAAAATACCAATTCGTCAATTTTGATCACGTGACCTGTTTTGCCGCCAAAAATGAGCGTCGAGCGTCAGCATGAAAAGGCACCTTATTAGGTACCGCACCAATCAAAAAAACGGACGCAGTTGGCGTTTCTCTGTTATTTAAGACTCTACCTATGAGTAGGATTTCTGAACTTACCAGATACTACCTGTTCACAATTACGCATGCGCGAAAAATCCCTCCATTTTGCTCATTTTGTTCTATTGCTCTGTTATTACTGGTCCCCAGATAGATTTGTGTGTATTCTTTGCAGCGTCAAATATAATTAAATAGTAATATAACTGAATTAGGGGGTGAATATAGCATGGTACAATTGTACAATTATAATCTTTTTACATATTTGTACTCTTGTGTAGGAATTAGTGATCGTTAGCCCAGAAGACAGGATCCTAAAGACTCCCTTTTTAAAAGAAAAAGAAGCTGTTGACAAGATGTATATAGTTTCAGTGAAAATGTAATTTAAATGATGGTATGGTTACTAAATTTTGTGCAGAGGTGAAGTTTTCATAATTAAGGGATCTTACCTTTATATACAATCAAGCAGCAACTGCAGAAATGTCTGTGTTTTTTCTAAATTCGTAAGTAAATAAATACTTTGGTTACTTTTAGGTTAGACGTTATTTGATTTAAAATTAATAGTTATGTACATACAAAAAAGAAGATAATACATCTTAATAATAATTTATATATCAAGTTTAATTTTAAATTAATTATATTACATACATTTTTTTATTTTTCTTCATTTGTTCCTGTAATGCTAGTGTCAAGTAGAGCAAAATTGCACAAGCTTGTATGTATAGTTAGACATTTTCAGAAATCAAGATAGTGAAATAGAAGGTGATTCAAATGGAGACCTGCAAATTGCATCCCCAGGCAATTCCGAGGCCCAACAAGCATTGGCTCACTTCTGGCCAAAAGTTATGGAAGAAATAAAAAATATTACAACAGTTAGTAAGATTAATTAGTAAGACTAATAATCCAATAAAAGTCACTTCTTTTGATATTTAACTAAACAAATGTCTCTAGATGGATCTTAAAACACAATCTTTACCATTGGCAAGAATAAAAAAGATTATGAAATTGGATGGAGATGTAAAGATGATAAGTGCGGAAGCTCCCATGCTTTTTGCCAAAGCAGCAGAGATTTTTATACACGAATTGACTCTACGAGCTTGGGTGCATACAGAAGATAATAAAAGAAGAACTCTTCAAAGAAATGACATTGCAATGGCAGTTACAAAATATGATCAGTTTGATTTTCTCATAGATATAGTGCCCAGAGATGAAATAAAACAAAGCAAAGCACAAAACGAGGCTACTGTACGTACCTCTATGAACTCCGATCAGGTTCATTACTATTTTCAATTAGCACAGCAACAGAGTTCAGCGAATCAAGGTGTACAGAGCAGTGGTAGTACTACGCAACCTATACAGATTGTCCAACCTTCTAGTGGACAAATTCAAACTATCAATATTAGTCCAGTAGAACAGGTTTATTATTTTTTAATTAATCCATACAAATTTTTAATTAAAAAAATATCAACATGTATATTTATAATTTTATCAATTTTAGGAGACCTCTAACACGAATACAGCCCAAACGGTTACGGTTCAAAATCCACAGCAGTCGTCTGGTCAACAAATAATACAGTTGCAGCAAGCGCAACAAACACCTACTACCCAGACTGGTGGGATACAAATCGTACAACAAATTGTCACCCCTAGCGGCGAAATTCAACAAATACCTGTAAATACAAAAGAAATTTTTTTATATTTATTTACCTAATCTCATGTTATTTTTATATATTTTTCATTTTTCCATTACTTTTTTTTTTTAGATTCAATTGACTCCCCAGCAACTGCAGATGATTCGTATGCAAGTACAAGGTGGAAGCAATCAACCAATCATTATTCAAACTGCTCCTATTCAGACTCAACCACAACTGATACAAGTTGCACAAAGTGCCCAAGCACCAGTTTTCTTACAAACTTCCAGCGCTGATACTGAATAATAATGATATTTTATTTATACAATGTAATATATAAAAGTATGTAATGAGCAAAGTTTGAAAGATAAAAAAATATATTGTTCTGTAATTGAAATTACCAGACAATTAATTAGTGTTTAGAAGAATATATCTTTAGAATTATATAGTTTTTTTATTTATAAGTAACACAAAATAATGTTACAGAAATTGTCTGGTAATTAGAATTACTTGGCAATTAATCTAGACTAAGTGTCTGTTAGGTTAAATATGGCCTATCAGCACATATGTTTAAAAGATGGTTACAAGAGATTCACAGGCTATTAAAATATGTTTTAACATTCTATGAATTTCTTATAAACATCTTTTAAACATGTGTGCTGTTAGGGTGCAAGGTATTTAAAATAAGCCCTATTAAATTTTTATTTGCTAAAACCTTTTCACTTTTCATGCTATATCTTCAATCTCATGTTTTGTGTACTCTGATTTTCTTAATATAATTTTATAAAAAATTTATATACTATTGATTTCCCTCATCTTTCATAATTTAATCTAATTATCCAAAAAATTCCACTGATATTTGAGAATTTCAAGAATTTTTGTTCATATGATCACGTCCTGTTTATAAGACGCTGATTGAAGGGTTGGTCACTGAAGCGAAATGAGGTGAATCGAGGCGATGTAAGATGAAGAATAAAGATAAGCAGCCAACGCAAGATGTAATCTGATTCGTACGTCGCGTTCCTTAGCCGCTGGCTGCCCGCTTCGCATGGCTGAGCTTAGGACTGGCTGGTGCAACTTGTATTATGTTTCACGTTGCTGCGGTTGTCTGACGAGTCCTGAAACTCAGAATCTTTACAATAGCTTTGAAATGTCACGTAATAGCGCGTCCACACGTCTTCTTATTAATTCTTCAAAATATACACGCATTACGTTGAACACTATCTTAAAAAAATATAACTGCATTTATTAATCAATCAATCAATATCACATAATGTATATAAAAATTAATATATAAAAATTTATGTATTTTTGCTATTATTTGCTAACAATTTTTCTTTCTCTTCGTACATAATAATTTAATTATATTATTGCGTGTTTATACTGTTATTTAGCAATAAGAATATTGCTTAATTATACAAGCATTGTGCTTCATATGTTAAGCAAATTTGTATATATAAGATATTTTATAAAAAGAATATAAAACGAGTTGTGCAAATGAGGTAAAACACACACATACATATGTATGTGTCTAAAAAAAGATTACAGAATAACCACATACATATATATATTAATATGTAGTTATTCTACCATCGTTCTGTGGTCTATCTTTGTATTTTAAACTTTTTAATTACGATTATGAAGTCTTTTGTTTGTTTCAGCCTGTACATTTTTTTGTTCGAATTAAAATTCATCTAAAGTCGGCTAAGAAAGTAGAAAAGAATCTCAAAATTTTTAAACTCCGACTTTCGAAGATTTAATAAGTATTAAATTTTAATATTAGCAGATCTTTTTTGCTACATATTGATTTTAATTCGTTTATTATTTATAAGAAATTAATTCTAACATGAATAAAATAAAAAAAAGAACCGTGTATGAAAAAGACGATGTCGACGATCAATATATATTGCCGATATATTAAAACTTGATTGATCGGAATTTCAATTTAACTGCGAAATTCTCGAATATACAGGATATGCTGAAAAACTAAAGCAAATAAATTTTATTTTATGAATTTTTTTCTGTACTTTAAATTAATATTTTTTCTAGCAAATAAATTTTTATTAAATATCATCCCTCTTTTTTATATCTTAAATTTTTTAACGTTTTCAATAAATTGATAATTAAGTGTTACATTAAAAAATTTATTTTTAAGGAAATTAGATGAATATAAAGATTTGTTCCTCATTTGCATTTATAAATGATTAACACGTGGCGTTCTCAACAATCCCGCGCGCGCAATGCTTAAGGGAATTTTTTATCTCATTTTTGAGTAGTCAGCACAATTCCAAGTATATGTGGCATTCCAGTTCCCAACTATATAGTTTCCAACATCGTTAAGCGCACATTCTAAACAAGGATCGCTAGGACATTAAGTGTCCACAAACGCGTCCTTTTTATTAGCACGGAACAAAGATGCGCTCTCCATTTAGTGACGTTGCCACTGGCGATCCCGGTTGTCAGGGGAACCACATGCGGCGTCGCGATGCTGCGAGGACCCTGATCTTCAGGCATCAAAAAATGATTGCGCAGTTACGTAAATATTGACATGAAAATTTTGCTCGCGTTTTAACGAAAAAAAAAAATAAATAAATAAATAAAATCTCTGAAGCACAGAGATGAGATCTTCGCGCGTTTAATTACACGGCGCGACGCTAACGATTTTCGATTTTAATTCCCTGCCTCCCGATAGATCCTTTCCACCCCGTGATCTACGCCACTGTCAGAATACTCGGATTTCACGACATGTTTACAAAGATCCTAGAGATAAGTTGAGAATGGCCGCCGCAGCCCCATGCCTCCTCCTTCTCCTCCTCCATGGGTGTAAGGTGACAGCTGCCTGCGCCTGCGTTGCATGCACACAGGGTGTCCTAGCCGAAAATCATTCGTTCATCATTCCCGCGGAATTTGAGGATGATACCGAGAATACGGCTTAATTCGCACGCTCTGAAAAACGTATATTAATATACAGTAAATTAGAAATCTCGATAGAGAAAATTCCTCCTCATCTACTTTTTATATCTAATAATAAATTTCACCAAGTGTCACGATACTGTATGTGTAATTTTTTAAAACCATATTTGGTATATAAGATGCGAACAGAAAATAATTGATTTCATTGTCTTACTGAACAAAGTCTTTTTTTTTTCAATACCCTCATCGCTAGATAGGGTCAATTTATTCACTGGCCTTTTTGGTTTTTCTTTCCCGGCCGGTCACATATAACGAGTATGCCTTTGTCCTTAGCAGTGGTTCACCCTGTATAACAAAGGGAGAACGCACGTGATACATACCTATCTACCTATTCACATACACAAACACAGAAATATTTTCTCGTTACACACATGTATTCATCTCCCACACACCCGCGCGTAAAACGGGGAGATATCTCTCGTGCTTACTTAGCTTTGGCCCGAACTCACGCAGGATCTCTACTACACGTCCACTTTTGCAGGACCGTATTGTAAGTACGAGTCACGTGTTTCCCTTGAGCTTTAATGCGATATTATTTTTCAAGAAAGGTCGCTTTTTATGCAAACGATCTTAACTGGAATCCCCGATGGATGAACTTGATTACTGGCTCTATAGATATGTTTAACACGCGGTAGCTCATTAATCTTTTTCAGATCCTCATTGACGACGAGTGTACCGATATATGTATATATTATCTGTTAACCCTTTGCAATTTTCCGTCCAAAGATAAACTTGACATGATTTATGACATCCGCAGGATTTACAACAAACACTCGAAGCACTAAATGATTATGATCGATAAACCGCATTCTACGAATTCCCATAAAATTCTCTCCAGAATTCTCTAACAAACGTCGATGTTACGTAATACCGATAACATTAACATGAAAACAAAATGCCTGACTTATTAAAATCATCAAATTAATTTACATCACATAATAAAGAATTAGTCTTCATTTTTATATCGTCCAACATCTTGGTCCGCTGAACTGTCAAGTTAATTTTTTTATATTTACTAAATTTTTCCTTCTTTTTCGGAAAAATGTAAATGGTAAAAATAAAGTTAAAAAAAAAGAGAAGATATATTTTTCAACAATAAAATTGTTTGTTAAAATATGTAAGATGAATAAAATAGCGATCTCAAAGATCGATATTATATTCTAAGGATTATAAGACAATAATGTTATCCAGCATTAACAATAAAACGCATACCTCAGGGCCCACTTTGCAGATCCGACGACACCGTATACGTCTCTATGGCCTTGCATTTTTCCTGGAGGGTACAATGAGGTATACATACACCTGGGTGGTCGTCACATACATACGCCTACTATACATTAATATATCTTAGAGATAAAGAGCATAAGCCTCTCATAGAGAGGCCTTTTAAAAGAAAAAAAAATATATATACATATACATATTTATCTTTTTTTTACAGTTTGCAAAAAAAGATTCCTTATTAAAGATGTTGCCAAAATCCTTATTCCGCCATTTCTTTTCATCGGCGGTGCAATTGCGACCAACCCACTACAGGATGATGATGCCGACGCCATGTCTATCTCTCCTACGCGTCTTCCTTTATTACCCGCTGTCTCTACGTTGGGTGACTCCTGAGAAACGCGATAATGTCCGTCGCACGTTAGATCGATATTTCTTTCACGAAGCTAGTGTATCGCACTTATCTCGAGGAGTAGCAACGATGCGAGAGTCGCGAGCTCTCTCGGGAGGAAGGTTGAAAATTTGATTCGTACGTGGAAAGCGTTGGATTCTAGAGATGATTGAATGAAGAGACTCTTTAGAGTTCTGTATTTAATCAGCATTTTATTTTAATCCCATCTCGATTCTTAAACTCGAGAAAACGAGTAACAAACCTCTTGTTATAATAGCATCGAATGATCGATGAAAGATATTTAGTATTAATTTTTTGAATTAATTTGTCGGCGGAACGTTTTTCTTTTATATAATATCCTAAAATCACTGGATTTTTTAGAACGATTTTCTCTTAGCGAAAATGTCGAGACATCAATAATTTATAAGTTATAAACAATTGAAAAAAAAAACTTTTCGCAAAACCTGTGCAATTAAAATATTTTTTAGTCAATAGAATTTGTAGTAGAATTTGTAGTAGAATTTATAATAGAATTTTAATATAAGATTTAGTTACAAGAATATATGATGATTTAATTACAACTAAATAGTTAATAAAAATGTATTCTACAAAGTTACCAATTTCTAAATAAAATGTTGCTTTTAAAAATTCTAATTTTTCTTATTCATACCTTTTTGATAGAATTAAATAATGTACCTTTAATACGGACTAATAAAAGAAAAGCAAGACGTATTACGGCAAATTCCTCTTTACATTTTATAAGCGATATAAAATAAATATGAAACAAGATTTAGTTACAAGAATATGTGATGGAAAAATTGAAATTTGTCAAAAAAATGACTTTCCTCGATTTCTTTATTATAATTACATATTAGCTAGAGAATCTGCTAATAAAGAACATTCAGATCATTATGTATATAACACTCTGTACACAGATAAATAAATTTCCTATAAAAATTAAACACGCAACTTTTTTAAGCTCTAATAAAATTAACTTCTGTACACCTCTAAATGACAGAATTTTAGTTACGCAATTTTGTATTTGTATTTATTTAAAGCAAATGGACAATATTGCGGTAAGGCTGATTGATCAACCGATTTCAATAAAGAGATAAACGGGTCAATCTCTCAGAAATGTGGAAGATCCATGTGTTCGATGTATTGTGAAAATACAAAAACTGGAGGGTTGGATTAGCCGTACTTATTCCCGACCCTCGCACGCTTACTCACTGTTATGTAAAAGCATTCTCCTTTGTCATTCGTCACAAAGCTGTGATCAAGATGTTGAGCGCCATACATCTTCTCGAGAACACATTGATCGTTGCTCTATATGTTTTAGGATAATTTTCTTGAAAATTATATCGGTCAAGAATTATATCGCGGAATTCTCATGAGTTGGGTCTGCACATTCTATATAACAATCAAATATTATCGAGAGTGGATGTAAGAAAGTTACGAAGCAATTGCGAAGAGTAGAGCGGAGCTTAAAATGGGAAAGTTTCTTGAGATGCTTTTATGGTAACGTTAGCAAGAGACTTTTAACGAAATTTGAGAGTCCATCAAGCTGGAAAACGTACAATGGATGTTGGTATAGGATGCAGAAAATTATATTGCCGCCCATGTTATTCCTCATCTTCGTCAGAGCGTCCTTGAAAAATGCAGACTCACCCTCACTGTTACAGTTACATTAGCCGTAAAAAGGTTTCAAGTCTAAAACATTAAATAAAATGAAGTTATCTAGAAAAAAATGGTGTAAACAACCTTTTCAAAATAAATTAAGAAAAAATTAAGAAAAAAAATATATTCTGCAAAGCTATAAATTTCTAAAATGTTGACTTTAAAAATTCTAGTTTTTCTTCCAATTTTTCTTATTCATTACCTTTTTTAACAGAATTAAATAATGTATCTTTATTACAGATTTAATAAAAGAAAAGCAAAATGTTACGGAAAATTTCTCTTTACATTTTACAAGCGATATAATAAATATGAAACAATAGAAAATGAAAAGAAAAAAATAAACACCAAAATATTTTAAAAGCAATTCGTTTTTTTCAAAGATTGATATCTGTTCCTATCAGTTTATCTGAATTTGCTTTTGCGTGACTAACATGAGTTTTTTCTTAAATTTTATGGGTTGCGAATGAGGCTAACTTTAACATCTCGCAAGCGGGTCGTTGCTCTCCCTCCATTATTTTACTCACGACGCGGGCCTTAATTTGTTTTGTCACACAGTGACAGAGGAAGCGGACATCTCGCGGCGCTTTTATCGCGTCGTAATCGATAAAGCAAGAAAAAAAGGACACGGGAACATTCTCGCCTCTTCCAGGAACCCATCGAGTATGACGCATTGCCTCGACGATGGCGTGGACCTCCCGTCAAGAGAATTCTTTATCTTCCCGTCTCTTTCCTCTCGAGAAAAAGAATGGAAGAAAAAGATTGCGTCATGATTTGCAAGTTCAAAAAAGGGACCGATGAATTTTAATAAATTTTATTTTCGCAAATCTCTACTTGCCAATCTTGGAACAATTATTTTTCTGATTTTTGTAATAAGCATTATATAGGATGAGTTAAAGGAACTTGGCGTAGTCAAAATAAAAAAAAATAAAATATAATTTAAATATTTATTTCTTGTCAGTTAACAGTAGAATACGAAATGCCATTTAAGTATATTACTTAATGTTGTTCATTTTTTAAAATAAAAAATAAATTTTTCGCAACATATGTCGTCCGTATTTTTTAATTAAAAAAGTTTCTCGTACTTATCAAATGTCCTCTGCATTTATCTTACATTGCTGTAGACTGTAGACTATCACGCAGGTTCACAACACTGTGCCATATTATCTGGTATAACTGTAATTTTTCCTGTATATTAACAAATTCAAGATCAAGGAAAATCGGGAAAAATTGCAGTTATATTAGACAACATGGTGCAAACAGCGATGCGAACCTGCGTGACAGATTAAAGCAATGTAGAATAAATGCAGAGGACATTTGATAAGTGTGAGAAATTTTTTTAAATTAAAATAATTAAATAAGATCAAATAATAAATGGCATTCTTATATCCTATTGTTATCTGACAAGAAATAAATATATTTAAGTTATATTTTATATTTTTTAAATTTTATTTTCAAAATCGTCAGGTTTCTTTAACTCACTCTATATTATTCAATTATTGCTCGATGTTAATCTACGCCAAAATCAAATACAACTAATAGCAGTTTTGACATCTAGCACGAGAAAAAAACATAAGATTTAATCAAAAAGGTATACAGGGTATTTTACATGTAAAACTAGTGCATTGGAAATGTTAGTGACATTTCTCTTTCTTTCTTCCTTTTATCTTACACGCTAATTCGTAAGATCCTAAAACACGTATTCTACGACCCTTATCTGAGATCGCCCGTATAGATCCTTTTAATCGCTGTTCTTTTTGGAAAACCTGCCCCGCGCCAGAAAGGAGCGTCATTGCCGGGCGATTCGTACAAATAAACGGTGACAGGAGGTGACAATTATGTAGAGGGAATGTAGGGAGTAGGACCATCTTTCTCCCCGTTAGTTTAGGACTTCTCTTTCTCTCTTTTCTCATCTTTGTATCTTCGTCCTTTTCGTCTCTTTCTCCTTCTTTATCTCTTGCGCCATCACTTACCATGAGTATGGCTCGTTATCTCCTCTCACTCTAATTAATGAGAATACCTGTTAGTTAGAGCAAGATAAGAAATACAGAGACAGAGAAAGAAATAAGGAACGGTTGAGTAACAGACGAATGATTTTTATTGTCATTCTGAAACAACCAAGATAGATGTTTTATCTAGTAACTGTTGCACACAAATATGCAGGAAATAAAATATAAAAAAGTAAAAAGAAAAAAGAGACGAAAAGATGACGAGAGTAGAGAAAGAGAGAGAAAGAGAGCAAGGGAAAAAAAAACAATACAATATATATTATCCTAGATGAGATTTTCTCAGGGCATACACATGCTGAGCATTTGCAGTTTTGGAGAATATAATTTAAGGAATAGAAAGACTAATAGAGGGAAAAAAAAGACTGAAGAGAGGAGAACAGAAAAGTGGAGGTTAAAGGACGAAAAGAATACGCGAGAGCGCGGAACAAAGAGAGACGAAAGGAGGCGAGACGAGCGAGCGAGCGAGAAAGAGCGAGAAAGAGATAGAGAGGGAGGGAGAGAAAGAGAGACGGAACGAGAAGGGAAGGTGCAACGGAGAAGAACCGAACGAACGGGCGACCACGTGATCACCGGGCGGGGGTGGCAGGCGACATTTCGCATGCTCAGAACTCCACAGGCCGCGGCATATCGCACACACACGGCAGTGCCCGCGCCGATATACGCACACCTTTACGCACTCTACGCACCGGTGAAACACAATGGTAGCGTAGTTCGTCGTGAAGGATCCGCGAAAAAGCAATATCGCTTTTCGGAAAATATCGTAAGCGCGGAAAGTTCCCTTCGATCTTCGTGATCCTCGCGAAGTGGTGGATTCTTCCCCGGAGTGCGACGGGGTGCAACCCCTGGGACGCGAACGGGCGGAACGGTGATCCTGCGACAGGAGAGACCTGTCGTTTTGACATCCAACATCCGCCCGCGGTCTTCGCGAAACGCAAACGTCGCGACTGATCGACGCCGATATTTATTATCGTCGTGGTTCCACGACGACGTGTGTTTTTCTCTGCGTGCGTTTTGTGCGTGCGTTATATGCCGGGCGGTACGCGAAACGTAACGCACAGACAGGGTGGACCGTAGATAATAAGCAACGACACGATGTTCCCGTGGTCGCGAAAAGTGCGAGAAAAGTGAATTGGCGAAATTACAAACGCACACCTAGGCGCTTACGCACGCGTTACGTAGCCCCCTGGATAATGATGCTGCTTTCGGGAGGGAATCAGCGTAGGCTTCCTTGAACGTGCATCGCAGGATACCCTATCTCGAATCTGGAACGACGGGACGCAAGGTTCGCTCAACTTTACTCAATTCTACTTATCACGAAGAGACGATTTGTTTTTTTCTCTCTTTTTCCTTGTGCTCCTTGATAGGAAGATTTTGGTGAGAATTGAATCAGGATTTCTTGTGCCACGCGAATGCGTGGATTCGTGTGTTGCGAGTTTATTAATAAAAAATAGAATTTAATGAAGAATGTAAAAATGCAGGATTAGATCTTTTTTTTTTCTTTATTTTTTTTTTGAACGACATAATCTCACATGTTTTTAGCTTGACATAATTTCCAATTTCCCAGCTGTCAATTATTAACTTTTAAGTTTCTCCAGGATTTAATATCCATTCCTAAAAGTAAAGTCGGTTTGTCTACATAAATTCTCAATCATCGATCATTAAAATTTTCCAGAATTATAATTCGCATGTAACTGAAAAAAAGACAAAAATATTTACCTTTCGTATTAATAATTTCTAAATTACTTTAAAATTATATATTTTATAATTTCGATAAAACACAGTATATAATATTCTTTTAAATAAATATCATTAATATTTCACTAACGTGATTTTTGTTTACTAAAATTCTTCAAGAATTATACTTCTTTCCTCGATATTTTATAATACAACAGTAAGAGATAAATACTGGGGATTTTGAATACCAATCTGTTTTAACGCGTGATAAAATTTTACGATTGTTACGTTTTTCTCGTATTAGAGGCGAGAGAGCCGCCGTTCGCACACACGCGTGAAACGTCATTATCAATTGAGCATGCGTAACTTATGCATCTCATTCGGCTCGTTAGGGCAGTAATGTATTTTAATTGGCCGTTGCGTAGTATATCAGACAATACATTCCCTCCAAAAAGCCTGGTTAATGAGAGTTTCTCTGCAAAATACGTTCGTAACGTTGACGTAATAAATTATCGTTTCAACATTAATCCTTGCATGCATCATTTAATAACGAGAGATTGCGAAAACTGAAATAATAAAAAAAAAATCTAGGGAGATAAATATTAAAATAAAATTATTTTTTTCGAAGATTATCTAGAAGAAAATTAAACCTAATTAAAAGTATAGACAATAGTATACGAAAACATGAATAAAATATATTAATGTCTTTAAAAAATTATAATTATAGTAAAATATATCAAAGAATTTTAATTAGGACATAAAGTTTCATAAAAAAATTAGTATACATTATAAAGTATCTTATTATTAGTAAATTATTTAATTAGTATTGTTAGTATGCTTTATATATATATATATATATATATATATATATATATATATATATATATATATGTATATATATTAGCATTAGTAAATTAAAAATTAGGATCAGAATATTCTAATAATTTGAACAACATGACATGAACCTTGTGGAAAGAGAACTCACTTTGTGGAAAAAGCAAAGTTTTTTCTTTTTAAATTACAACAATGGTAAAAGATCTCGTGAAAAAATCTCCAGATATTAGAGCGTTTAATGGTTAACGTTCTTTGCTCGAGAAATAATGTACTCAAGAAGCTATTATGAATGGGAGCTCGGAAAAACAATATTTTCGAGAGGCGCACCCTCCGAAAGATTTTTATTTCTTGCTTCTGGCTTCACACCAGGCTAGGTAGGCTCGAAACAAAAAGCTTTTGTCTCGAGAAACTGTAGGAACTGTAGCCATCCTTAGCGCTTTGCTTTACCTTTTCTTTCTTATGGTCAGACGACGTAAGCCGACCCGAGATTGAAGAGTCTTACGGGCAAGAAAGAGAGAGAAAGAGCGAGCCGGCAGCCGGCATTCCTCTCGTTTCGTTGCATTTCGTTTTCCTGACGGTTGACGGACAGACAGCCAGCCAGACAGCAAGCTAAGCAACTCGCCCGCGATAAACACTTCGGTACAAGCCTTTTGTTTAGATAAGCAGAGTGCCTTTCATCTCACTGTATATTATATGCGCGGCGAGATGAGCAATAACGATATACAGGGTGGCGACAAAGTCGCATTGTGATGTAATAATCATACATATATCCCTTGATTAATATGCAGGAGATCTCGTGTAGAAAATATCGAAAAAATGAATACCTGAAAAAAAAAAATGAATTTAGAATAAATAAATATTTAAATCTAATAACGGATGAAAAGATCTTGTTCTCTTAAACATTTCTACGAGTATTATTCAGTTAAATAAACTGTCATCTTGATTTTTAAAAAATATAAGCAAAAATTGCGTATTATATTAAACAAAATATTAAATAATTCCTCTCTCTCTACGATTTTTTTTCAAATTTAATACCTAGTATATTTCAAACGATTGCACTTTAATACGATTCCGTAGCTGAGAAGAGATACTTGCAAAATTGCAAAAGTTTGCGTATTATATACGTATATCTACGAAAATCTAGAAAAATTATTTGTTAATGATAGAGTTAAAATTCTTCGCTTGAAATATAATTAAAAATCTTGGAAATGATATAGCAACAAAAAAAAAACAACCAAGTCAATAACGTTCTGCCTCTCGTTCAGAATGTTCAATTTATATAATATGAATTATCATTTAGAAGAATTTTTGTATCGATTCTTATTCAATTTTATACATTGAAAAAAATTATGACAAGATATACAAGATACACTTATATTCTTATTAAAAAAAAACTGTCTTTAAATTACATCTGCTTAGTTACACTTAGGTATGAAGGAGCTCTCGTGTAAAAGGTATTTTATATAGAAAGATATATACATATACGTGTATATATTATACATATATATGTATATATATTGTATATATGTATACATACACACGCACAACAAGGCGGAGTGCAGATAGATAGTGACTTGGCAACATAAAGAATACATAATGTAAAGTGTTGTGAGAGGTTCCATTGGTTGCTTTCGGTGCCTCCTGGTGTACGCCTACCCGACCAGTCACTCCTCTTCGACACGCAATTGGCAGACAATAATGAAGTTCACACGCGAGCGAACCCCTGCGACCTCGCAGGTGCACTCTTTTTTCACCTGTAGAATCGCTTTGAATTGTAATCATGTGATGTAAATTGAAAATTTAAGAAATTACAGAAAATTAAAAATTACAGAAAATTAAAAATTACCGAAAGCGTTATATTATACATTATTACTTTATTAATATATTAATATTAATAAATATATGTTATTAATATTATTTTATTAACTTTATATATTATGTAGGATTTTGCTTGCTTCTTCTACGATTTTTTTTTATATTCACGGATTATTTCGATTACTTAAAACTTAATTTTCTCGCAATAAAGATGATATATATTGAGACACTAAAAGATATTGATAATTTTCGAATTAAAAGCATAATTTAACTTGCTGCATTAACTCCATAAATTATTTCTTCATTCTATTATCATTTTGACGGATTAGCGAGGATCGGATAACATGGATTGATAAAAATAATTACTGACGAGCGATTTCGATTTTGATCAATTTACTTCGCCAACCGGTATAACTCTCCTCTCTTTACCAAAGAGCGCATGAAATCCCCTCTTTTTCTCTCTTGTTATTGTCTCCTGTTTTTTAACTCTTTGTATCTCTGTATCTTCCTTTGCTAACCGATGACTTTTATTTATTATATTTTTTTAGGGTAAAACGTATAGGAAACATATAAAATATGAAAAAGTTGAACTTGAAATAAGTGTTTGTAATAATATTTATCTAAGAAATATTATATTATAAATTTACATATAATAAATTTTATACATATATATATATATATATATATATATATATATATATATATAAATTATATATATAATTTTATGTAAATTAATAATATAATATTTTTTAGATAAAAAAACTGTTACAAACATTTAAATTCAACTTTTTTGTATTTTATGTGTCCATATGCTTCTGATATTTATCTATCAGAAACAAAAATTCTTATACACAATGCATTATTGCAAATTCATAACATTGCAATATTGTTATAATATTTCGTTGCAATCTTCCTGAAGGTGGACATATTAACATTGTTGCAATCCCACAGCAACATATCGCAGTGAATTTGCAATATTGCAATATTACGGTGAAAAATTGTTGCAATGTATACAATCTTTCTGTGCTGTATGGGCTAAATTATTCCAGATTAATTGCAGAGAATATTTATATATTACCGCTACATCATTGTTCATCTTTTTCTCAGGCGTAAAAGTGAAAAGGTGATTTATGTCATACAGATAGAGTGATATGTTAACCGAGGACAATGATCCGACGAAACCAGCAGGGGTTTTAGATAATGCTGGCAACGTGTCTTCCTCGACAGAAGCCTCGGTACAGCATCCTCGCGCTGCAAACAATGGTAAATAGGAAGATCTTCAACTGCATTGACGTAGAGTAAACATGCACCGATTAAATGATCACATAGAGTCATAGAGCCGAGATAAATTAAATATTATCGAACGTCGTTATCTTTACGTAAACAGGAGGGAAGGATATATATGCTTTATCTAGAAATAAAAATTATAATTAAAATTGAGTAATCATCTGAGTGATTATTCTATTGGTGCATTTGCACTTTGTCATTTTTTCATAACGTTCACTCTAAATTTCTACTTCTCGAAAACAATGGCAACACAAAAGACTTGAAAAATTTGGTATTTAATATTAATCATCCTTAAAAAAAGTATAGATTAAAGACAATATTTAATAAATGACATATCCATTCTTATCTTTTTATTTTTATATAAGAGACCGAAGTTAAAAACGAAGTGCAGGATTGTCCCGAAAATGACAGTGTCCCCGGCGGCGAACTTTACATCGATGAGAATGCCGAGGAGAAGGAGCAGGAATATCCGGATTCAATGGAAAAGGCGGATTATGGGTCCCTGTATGATGCCAATCAATATTACAACAGGTATTTAATTCGCACGATATAAATCCGTAGTTTGCGAATTAAATAATAATTTTATTTAAAAACATGATTACGATAAAAAAGATAATATTTTACTTGTCGGATGAATGTATATTTTGAGCATTTAGATAAAACATCAGCACTTTTTAAAATAAAATTAGTATTATTATTCAATCAATTCATTGCAATTAATTCGATGTGCGTACAATTTTTGCCGCAAAAACTTATCCTTCTGTTCACCCCTTCTGTCAACTTGTAGTCTATACAACCCGCCGCCTTACGGATCGACGACAGTTTCGAAAAACGCGAGCTTGCAAAGCACGTATCTAAACTCTTACACATCATCGACCTCGATGACGCAATATACACCTTACGCCGGTTACAACAGCGGGACGACGACATTCCCGAACGTCGCGCAAAATATATCATCGGCTACCCAGGTGACGTTTTATTTCAATAATTTGCCTCGTAACAATATCTCCTTCATAAATTAAACATTCTCTCTTTCCATTTTCTCTTGCAGAAATTAGACTATAGCGCTTACAGCAGTAGTTTGTACGGAAATGACAGGGTACCGCTTCAGTATTCCGGATATTATCCTGTACCCGGTTATCATGCGCCGCCGACCTCCTTTAACATCGGCAACATTAACTTTGCTGGTAAGTTCTTTTATTAAACGCGCTTTTATTCACGCGCTTTCTTATATTTTCTCTTTCTATCTTTCGTAGATGAAATTTTTTATAACTTTTACAGCACGAAATATTGTTAAAATATTGCATGAATATTTCAATATTGCGACATATTACAAATATTACAGTAATATTGTAAATGTGCAAATATAAATTTAATATTTTAGAGATATTGCAAAATATTACTATACTATAATGTAATCACATAACTTTCGCTAGTTCGTTTGCTTACCCAGCTATGTGACGCATATTATACGTTATCTATTCTGTATTCAAGTTTTTTTCATGAGAATATCTAAAACGTGCAAACACATACCTACACAGAAAAAAAGTAAGTGTCAAATCAAAACTTATATATTTATATGAACGTGTTCATTGTTTCATGTATTACGCAACAATTTATAATCTTCTTGGAAGAATTAAAAAATCTTAAATTTCAACAATATTATAGTCTTATTTCAATACTACAATTGTCATTTCAAGAATAAAATAATTATTTTAACTCTAGGAAAATTATAATCTTCGATTTGAACATGTGTTATTTTCTATCCAACATTTGTTCCTCTCCATTCAAGAAAATTATTCTTAAATAACAAAAATATATTTTTCTCGCTTGAACTATAAAAAATGTCTTCATCCAAGCAAATGTTCTTTGTTTAACGCAATATAATCGCATTTCAAGATTTACATTTTGAAACTAAAGATATTGTCAAAGTAAGAATATTCTTTTTTTTCTGTGTAGTAACGTTAAATATATTTTTCTATCAGCTTAATTTCTGATACAATCCTATCACAAAGTATTCAGACATTGAATTAATGGTTTTAAAATTGGACAAATGAGTATTATGTAAATAAGAAATATTCTGCAATATCTCGTAATATTGTATTCACATTACAGAAATATATATGCAATACGATTTGAAATATATCAGCATCATTACAGAAATACTGTACAATATAGTTTGAGAGCGGATATATCTATATTGTGGCAAGTTTTCAAAAGTATTGCATGCAATATTCCAATTTTGCAAAACAATATTCCCGCAATATCATGCTGTAGGCAAAGGAGTAAATAAGATACGATGTTTACATAAACTGTTGTTAAAAATGGTGGTATAAATCGGTAAAAATAAAATATTTATATATAAATTACTTAAACGAGAAATTAATTCACATTTTTAAAGATCCCTGCTAACGTGTGTCATGTTAGTTTCGTAATATTTCGTAATATTTCCAAGTTGTATGCTTTCGCCGCTTTTAAAATAAGCAAAATCATCCGCGTATGTTTAATGTCTCATTATGTCAAATATATAATTGCAATTAACTATAATCATTTCGTAAGAAGATTCAGCAAAGTCCGCGCTCACTGTGGATCCGACGACGCACGATGCGAGCGATCTGACCGCACGGGAAACGGCAAACATCGAAGGTAACATCATCGATTCGTATCTCTGTTTTTGTGCCATGCATTTTGAACAGTTTTCCAAACATTTTACTCGCGAGTCTAGCCATTTCAACTGAACTTGAATTTTTGTTATATTCAGTTTCAAAAAAATTGCTAACAATATTTTCATATAGTAGCTGATATGTATATTCTATATATATATATATATATATATATATATATATGGAAGAATATTGTGTGTGTACGCGATAGTACGAGATAACATTCGCTTGAAATCCACGTCTATATTTGGAAAAAAAATAGTAGAGCAATATTTTAACATTATTTTCATATATAATGAAGGATATTTATCGATGAGCTCGACAAATGTTCTCACTTTTACAGTGGCGACGACGAAGCCGTGCAGACGCGGAAGGAGACAGAGCGGAAGCGGAAATAGTATCGGTTCCGCGGATACGACGGAAGCCGGTCCCGAGCGTATATTCATCTGGGACCTGGACGAAACCATAGTTGTGTTTCATTCTCTGCTGACCGGTCAATTCGCTACGAAGCACCGTAAAGATCCAGGCCTCTTGGCCCAAGCGGCATACAGAATGGAAGAGATGATATTCAATTTGGCAGATACGCACTTTTTCTTCAATGATGTCGAGGTGATAAAATCTTCCTATTACAAATATAAGTTTTACATATAATCTATTGGAAATAAAAAAATACCGAGCAATTCTTCTAGATATATAAAAATTCCATATATATGATTCTTTTATATAAATGTTTAATTAATATATTTAATGTATTAATTAAATATTAATTAAATATTAATTTACACTTAATCTAATATCTAAATACATTACACTTAATCTAATAACTAAAATTTGGTATATAATATTTTGTACACTATTTTTTAGGAAATATTTTCTTGATAAAAGATATACAGAATATGTTGCTTGTCTTTGCTACTTATAAATGACAGTATCCTAATATCTAATTTGCGAATATGTGTAATTTTATAAAAATTCTTCAACATCTATATTTTTTTCTCCATAGGATTGTGATCAAGTACACATAGACGACGTTTCGTCGGATGATAATGGGCAAGACTTGTCGTCCTATAATTTCGCGACCGATGGCTTCCAGTGCGCGACCGCGAACAACGGGATATGTCTGGCGTCAGGTGTACGCGGTGGCGTCGATTGGATGAGGAAGCTTGCATTTCGTTATCGTATAATTAAGGAGATATATACCAAATATCGCAACAATGTAGGTGGCCTATTGGGCACGGCCAAGCGCGAACAGTGGTTACAACTGCGTTCCGAGATCGAAGTGCTGACCGATAAATGGTTGACGTCGGCCATCGAATGTCTCAACATTATCAATAAGAGAGATCATTGCATCAATATTCTGGTAACGACCACGCAGCTGGTGCCCGCGCTCTCCAAGGTCTTGCTCTTTGGCATCGGCGGGATATTCCCCGTTGAAAATATATATTCGGCCTCCAAAATCGGTAATTACATATGTTGAACAAAGAAATAATCAAATAACTATATAATCACTATATATACTCCTACAGCACGAAATATTGCATTAATATTTCAATATTGCGATATATTATGTATAAATATTGCAGCAATATTGTGCAACTATTATAAATTTAATATTTTATTGGAGATGTTGCAAAATATTATTGCTATATTATAATGAAATCACATCTCTCGCTATGTGACGCACTATGAGAATATCTAAAACCTGCAAACACAATTAATAACATTAAATATTTTTTTATCGGTTTAATTTCTGATACAATCCTAACACAGAGAATTCAAATATTGAATAATTAATTGTTTAAAAATTGGACAAACAAATATTATGCGAAGGACAAATATTCTGCATTATCTTGTAAATATTGTATTCACGTTGTAGAAATATATATGTAATAAAACTTGAAATATATATTAGCATCATTATAGAAATATTGCACAATATAGTTTGGGAGTGGACATATCTATATTGTGATAAGCTTTCAAGAATATTGCATGCTGTCAATATTTCGTGCTGTAGAAGTATATATAGTGATACATATATACTTGCTCTTTTCACAGACAAATTAAAAATTCGACAATTTCTTTTCTTTAACTATTACTTTTGCAACAAAACTATTATTTTTTTTTACATTTTAGGGAAAGAGAGCTGTTTCGGTAGAGTGGTCGCCCGATTTGGACGTAGATGTACGTACGTGGTGATAGGTGATGATTCAGATGAAGAGACGGCAGCGCGAGCACACAACTTTCCCTTCTGGAGAATAAATAGCCATTCGGATACTCAAGCCCTGTACAATGCCTTAAAAATGGGGTTTCTTTAATCAAAACAAAAATACACGTATATACGAAGAGATAATACAACCAGGAAGCGTTTTCGATTATACGGACGATTGGATCTAATTGTAAGCAAGAAAAACCAGCGGCGAAATCATGCTTGACTGTATTTCTCTTTCTCTGAAACAGTTTCTATCATTTCTATATAACTTATCGTGTGTAATATATACGTAAGAGGAGGCTCGATGTTATAGAGCATCCATGTCATGGCTATATTCGCCGATATCGAAATATTTCACGAGCTCGATAGAACGTCGATACGTTCGCAAGTGATATAGAATGAAAGTAAGATTTTTAGTGATAACGAGCGAAAAATTTTAGAGAAAAGTTCGGATATATAAAAATTTATGTACAAGATTCTTTCGGACTTTTGGCTTTAGCGTCGGCTTTGTAGTCGCACATGTACTATAAAAACTAAAACAAAATTTGCGAAAAGTATAATACATATATCCTTCTTATTCTTTTATGTACTTAATTACACTACATCTACATCTGCATCTACATTTTACTTCTGCAATGACAACGAAATCAAACAATTTTTACTAATGTACGATAACGAATTTTATCAGAGAGTAACGAATTTTCACTACTTGTTCGCTATCAATGTCATTTTTTTATATGAGTTAATATTTTAGTTATTGTTCGCTTAATATATCACGATACTTCTACGCGTAAATTTATTACAGAGTTACTTTAACGGTTCAATACATTTCTATTTCTATCTTTATACATATGCTGTTCATAATTTCTACATTCCTTTAGCCTGTATGTATGCATCTATAAATATAAACAGCATGATTTATATTTTGAAAAATATCCATATCAATTAAACATTACTACATGCTCTTACTGGACATAAATGCACACATGCTCTAGGAAAAGTATTTATATATTTGTAAAAATATTATATAGTTATTATATCGCGTATTTTGAACTTGTACAAGGCTATTTGACAAAAAGAAAAATGCATTAATTAATATAATAAAAAAAGAAACGAATTAATATAGTTGCTAATAATTACGGTTGACATCGTTATGTGTAAAAACAGTTTATAAAAATTTCTGAACATATATATCGTATTATTCGTTAATAAAGCTATTAATAAAAATATAATTGAAAAAAGTATATATATATGTTCCAAAAAATGCAAAATTAAAATTTATAAAAAAATTACTCATTTATAAATTTAAAAAATTATTCGTGAATTATATGATATTAATTTAATACCAACTTTCTCTATTATGATAAATATAGGATTCTCTGCTTAAAGCATATATATACATGCTTATTTAAAAAATCCACGGATGCTTTTTATTAAAAAACATTTTATTTATTCTATATTATTACATATATAGAGTTCCCATATCTTCAGCTAGTACGTATAAGTGGAATCTTCAACAATTTATTACATAGCTTATGTTCATTACGAAACGCGTAGCTAAATAACTAAATATATTTTATGTAGCCTCGTAATTTTTTTTCTAATCATATTTATATAAACTTTTATTAACTATACTTAAAAATCTTAGAGAGCCCTGTATCATGATGTAAATATATTTATATTTATATTTTATATATATATATATATATATATATATATATATATATATGTAAATATAATCTAAATAATTTATGTAATTTATATAAATTATTTAGATATACATTTATAATATATTTATATCATGTTTTATAATATTTCAGTTTTTAGAAATAAAAATATAGATACATTCTTTTTTATAAAGAAATACAGGTATTTTTACATAGTAACATATGTAGGAGCAAGAAGAACTCCACAATCATCGTCTTTCTGATCAATCAGAATATATCCATCATTGCCCCAGTAATTCGACCAGGAGTTCTTTACCAGCCAATAGCTCTTTCCGTTCATAGTGCCGTATCCCACGGCCAAAACAGCATGATCTAATTTATCCTCTGTATTGCCTTTTGAAAACCCAAGAATATAATAATTAAGTAAAGAAAATTGTAAAAAATTTAGAAATTGTAATAAAAGTGTTGAAATCTCATACCACAAGTTGGATCGTAGTACACTCCGTGAGAGTAAAAAGAGAATGTCTTGTGAGAGGCGTCGATAGCGACGGAAATGGGACCGTGCTTAGCAATGGCGATCTTCAAAGCATCTACACTGCGTGGAGTAACATTGACGTATCCCGTGATCTTAGCTGTCAACGTAACATTATTTACATGACAGTATCCATCCTAAAAAGAATCATTTTCACATTTTTTATTTTGTATATGCTACAAATTATATTAATCCGACAAGTTTCAGTCTCCAATAAATGTAATCAAATAATTTACCTGTCCCAAGTAATCACCATAATCTTCTTCAGTAGGTAAGCCACCATGTTTCATGATCCATTGATATGAACGGAAATCTTCTCCGCCGTCACATCCGTTATTACCAAAACCCCATGAACAATCTATAAGAGCCTGTAACATTAATATTTTAGTATTACCTGTATAATATATTGGCAAAAATGTACTAAATAAAACTATAATAATCGCACATACAATAGAATAATAAAAATTTGTAAATTCTAATACTGATTATAAATTACTTACCTGTTGAGACAGACGCACTAACTTATTA
This sequence comes from Anoplolepis gracilipes, assembly GCF_047496725.1. Classification (NCBI taxonomy): domain Eukaryota; kingdom Metazoa; phylum Arthropoda; class Insecta; order Hymenoptera; family Formicidae; genus Anoplolepis; species Anoplolepis gracilipes. Next base: position 852,095 of record NC_132970.1, on the reverse strand, counting down.
TATTTCATGTAATATGCACCTTCTATTGTTCCAGTGGTACCAAAACTCCAACAAGAACCACAAACTGATTGATCTGTTTAAATAAAATACATTAGACATGTACAACATCTTAGTATGTATGTATATCAAAGTACAATATTGTCCATGAATTACAAACCTTTGACTGGTGTCACAGCACCATACAATCGCCAATCTAAAGTATCAGGAATACCTGCGATTTCTTTCTTGATATCATGCGGAAATGGTGCTCCACCTTGTTTGTAACCCGGAGTGTATTGCTTGCCTCGTAAAGCTTTTAATTCAAGATCATTGCGGTCTGTCAAATGATTCACCTTTAACTGATAGCCCAAATTGGCACGATTTATAGAATGGATAAATCTGAAAATTTTTGCCTAAAGTAACGACAATCCTTATAATGTATATGTGTACTCTCTCTGATAGAACTGTACCTTATATTTTGTCTAAATAAATCTTTGCGGTATATATAATCCAAGTTATTCTTGTATTCTTTGTTGTGAGTCTTTTTGAACATATCAAATGCTTCATGCAAATGATCCTCATAATTATAAATAAATTCACGCATTGGATTAAAAGTGTATATGTGTTTTTCACCTGGACCTGGGAAGCTAATACATGTTGCATCTGCAAATAATAAATAATCTTCTTTGCAACTAAATTCAATCTACAAATATTTTAACATTAAAAAAAATTCGTATGTTAACAGAGCAAACTACTGTAAAAAGATATTTTATATACTTTCTGTGAGTTTAAAGACATCTTCGGAAGGTTTATCAAAGGAATACCAATCATATTCCAAATAATAATGATCGTAATGTGAGCCTAAAAGACTATTAAATCCTCTCATTTCATATCTTACAGGAATAGGCTCCTTGACTTGTGGTAGATATGGTGATTTCTGTAAAGATTGTTCTTTTTTTATACACTGCAGATGTTGGTTTATTGAACATACAAATAATTTAATTCTTACCTTATAACGTATCCAGAGTGTATATTTATTCTTCTTGTCTCCAATTTCTTGTACAAGTCGCCATTTCTCGCACAACAATCCATTGATCATCTCTTCACCAATGCACTATATATAAATTTCATTCTATTAAGTTCTGCTTTCATTATATATATTAAAAGTATGTTAAATATATTTTTTATAAATTAAACATATATATTTCACATATTTATAAAACATGTTTATAAAATTGTTAAATGAAATTAAAACTATTTTTTTTACCTCCATTTCAGAGGTATCTGGAACAATAGATTGAGGCTGTATCTTCATATCAATAGTGCCATTTACTTGAAGACAAGTATCTTTATTATTAACAGTTTCAGTAGTAATAGGTGCTATTTTTATGCTGGCTCCATATTGCCCCTTATGTGTCAGTTGAAAAGTCTTAACCATTCCTGTCAAATAAAGAACAATAAATTTATATATGTTATATACATTGCTCATACATTATATATGCTATATATAATGCTTATATATAACATAGGCTATATCTAAATTAAAAATAAATGAAGAATAAAGCACACACACACACATGTGTATGTATGTATATATATATATATATATATTTGTTTTCAAAAATACCTCCATAATAATCAATTCGACTAGATCCACTGTTGCCATCATACCAAGCATAGAAAGGCTCTCGAATTTCTGCATATGGTATATACAAAGTTCCTTTTACCGTATATGTTTTGCTAAATGTTGGTGCTGTTAAAGATTTTTTTGACAATGCTGCTGCATAACATATCCCTATATAAAATTTAAAAATATATTAAAGATATATAATTCAAAAGATAAATTAACAATATTACTTACCACAAAATATTAAAAATATGCTACTCCTAAGATTAGACATTTTCCTTGTATTCCTGAAATATACAATGACAAACATGTATTTATCATTTTGATAACACAGCTGACCTAGTAGAATATTGATTGGAATAAACATGTATACATTAATCAAATTAATATGCATACTGCAGCACTTTATATGAAAAGAGAGAATAAAAAGACATACATTATTGTACATATGTATACATATATATACACATACAAATATTATCATAATAAATGTATTATGGAAGGAAAAAAACAATAAACAGTACATTTCTATTAAATATATTTGTAAATAAATATATACATATGTATGTTATGTTTTAATCTTTAAAATAATTTTACATATATAATTATAAATATAAAAGTAAATAAAAATAAAATTACATATAGCTTTAAAAACCAGCAAATTACAAATATATAGCTTGAAATTATTTTTTCTTAAAATTATTATTACTGTTGAAAATGTAACAATATTACTTTCTTTAGTCTGATATCATATTCTAACAACTTTTTTTTATCAAAATAATAGATATCTAAAAATAATTTTAGATTTGACTTTCATTAGCATTTGTTTCACTCGAAATATTCAATTAAATTTCAAACTAAAATGCATTTCGTTAAATATAAAATTAGAAATACGTCTGACAGTTAGGTTAAAAATAAGGAAAAAGCCACTGAAAGAATTACGCTCAATTTATGTGTCTCCCGTTTAAAAATCACTTGCGATATATAATAAATTGAAGCGATATATAGTAATAAATTAAAAAACAATATTGCTTGAATTAAATAAATATACGTGAAATTTACCTCAATTGCGACGTAGTAAGATCTGTCTCTCGTCGGGGATGCAAGAACAATGGAGAAAGTGCGACAGAACACGATGCTTTATCATTTGCTCGCGTTCGCAAAAGTCTGAATGACTTTGAAGAAAAACTTCCTTTGTATATATTTGTATGCAAACATGAGCAGCTAAATTATGTCGGAACACGATTCGTAGAGAATGAATATTTATATCCGCAAGTCCAGTTCATATTGTATTTCATATATAAAGCGCAGTTCACACTGTCACCTTTCTAATTTTTGACGTCTGTCTTCAATGGAAATAATCAAGACTTAATAATAATAATTGCCTGTCACAATTGATTTTTCTCCAAAGTGTTTATCTGTAAGTTCAACTTTGGAGACTGTCATGTGCAATGTCACAGCGTACTAAAGTTATTCAATTATACAAAACGGTAATGAAGCTTTCTCCATGTGTGTGCCATATATTTTAAAATATAATACATATGTGCAACATGTAATATATTATTTTAATGAAATATTTTTTTGGTATATTAATTTTATAACAAGTAAATTTCAGAATTTAATTTTTAATTTTTTTTTTTTTTTGTTATTTCCTCTCTTATTGCATATTGTTTTTTTTTTTTTTTCAGTTATTGTACATGGGCCGAGACTATCCAAAGGGATATCAATATTTCAGGACTAAACTGAGAAGAGCTTTTGACAAGAATAAAACAGAAACTGATCCTGAAAAAATAGATAAAATGATAGGACATGGTAATTTTGTAATAAAAGAACTAGAAGCTTTATACATGTTGCGCAAGTACAGAACTTTGAAGAAAAGATATTATGACCAATAACAGAGAAAGAAAAATCTTATATTAGATAATGTTTTATAAATATTGTATTAATTATAAACACACTACTCAGTCAATGCAGTGTAAATTTATAAATTGGAATAATTGATTTGTAATTCATATATTTGTATATACATACACACTATTTTTATAAATACATATTTGCATAATACAATAATGTACATAAATAAATATTAATATTTGCATTTTATATTTTTTACTATAATTTCCCCATCAAAAAATGACATTTTAATTATTTAAATGACTACAATAATGTATACTATAGTACAGTTATTCTATAACCTAGTATCGTTACTAGTTTACGGGATGTTTACTCCCGCGAATATTTCCACTTAAAAATACGTTCAGCAAAATATGTGTGACATATCATAATAAATCTTTTTATTGCGTTTTCTTAGAATCTCCTGAAATGGCCGCTTGCGTAGCTGTAATTGGTAAAGATGTAAGTATACGTTCTTTTCGAATTTACAGGTTACGATTGATTAAGTGAGCAAATTTTTTTTGTTTAATTTAGTAAAATATGTGAAGATATTTAAATGTATGCTTATAGTTGCGCGTTCCTTTTCAAGACTGAATTATTCGCGACTTTAAACGATAAATATTTTGCAGAACTCTCCAAAATACATCAAGTGTGCGGATGAAGCCTCTGCCCTGCAATTTCATTATAAAGTGCACACGTCAATTGATATTATAGAAGAAAAACTGAATGTAGGAAATAAAACGACAGTTGATATACGTGACTTATACTTGGGTTTATTGTTTGCAACCGAAGAATATAAAATGTATGTAATATCGCATAAAGAATATCATCTTCCAATATTATATTCTATATAATTATATATTAAATATATTAAAAAATATATTAAATAATATATTAAATAATATATTAAATAATATATATTAAATACGTATTTAATATACTAATGCACACTTCTGTTTTTAGATATGGTTATGCAACTAATACAAAGATTAAATTTGTCATAGTATTACAATCATCCAATGTATCATTAAGGGATAACGAAGTGAAAATGGTAATGATTTATTTCTCTCTCTTTATATTCTATATGAATGATTTTGATAATTGTGTAATTATTCATTTTCATATTGTGTTACTGACAATTTTTCTGATCAACATAGATTTTCAAGAAATTACACGCCGCATATTCCAATGCTGTATGCAATCCATTTTACATTCCAGGTGATCAAATCGCTTCTAAGTAAGTATTCTTTCATTTTTCAGTCTGACAAATGTATAAGTAATGAAGATACATAATTATATATTTGGTTTTTTTTTTTTCAGATCATTCAATATGTCAGTATTGGAAATAATGGGTGTTATATAATGTCCTATATGGAGATGTTTAAAAAATAATTCATATAATTACAAAATGCATGAACTGCATTATATAAATACTCTGTAATAAATAACTTGATATAATTCTGTACAATATTTAGAATGTTTAATTATTTTCCAAATCTTCATATCTATTTTTTTCAATTTTCCATAATTTCTCTATTATAAATATGTTTTAAATAAATAATTGATTTATAATTTTATTACTGTTGTATAATTTATTATTGTATGTATAAAATTAGTATTTATACATGGCAAAAAAAGTTTTGATACAGTAATTCCATAACACTCTTCTAATCATTTATAAGTTATATTTTTGATCAGTTATAATAATTTTTAGATATAAAATTTCTGTCTGTACGATTTTTATTATTGATACCATGTTTTCTTCCTTATTTACTTTCTTACCTGTTTCTTCTTTTTTCAAAAATATCTCGTTTTAATTCATCTGATTCATCTGCTCTCAAAACGCGACATAAAAGGAATTAAATTCAGATTCAGAATATGCTGTAACGCGCTAAAAAAATCTCGAATTTTTTTTTTATACGATCGAGTGTACATGATCTTTCAAGATCCTTTCTCATTGGCCTATTTCTGCACTCGTCATCTAAATCATGTTTCATAATTCGTTCTTACGTCTCGATGTCCATTTTACAGCGAATCATCAGGCAGAGGAGCGAATCGAACGTTTCATGGAAATGGGTCGAAAGTCGCATGGCGGTAGCTGTCTGAACCGTGAATGTGAATGATTACGTACATTCACGAACGTTTGTCGTTGTGTCTGTTGGTTTGAAGAAGAACGTACGACAATCGTTCTCGTTTCCGCACGAAATTTGCGTGATTTTCCTACAGAAAAATACCAATATTCTTGATTCACAATGGTAAGTAACGCGTGTCGCCTCATAATCTTTCTCACCTGAAAATTGGAGTAAAGTTGTTAGCGATTGCTCGATCGGTGAAGAACCCGGTCTCCTGAAAGCATGACAAATGGCGCATGTATTTCGTCGAAATAGCAGAAAAAAAATTTCTACACAATATTTTCAATTACATTACAATGTTGCGTGATGTGACATTCATGAGTTGGGATTATCAACTTTTTTTAAAATTAATTGCTGACCGATAAATTATTTATGAAATTGTTTGTTCCAAGGTCTCCTTGAATCCAGTGCGAATCCTCAAAAATGAAGCCGGAGAAGAAAAGGCGGAGATTGCTAGGATGAGCTCCTTCATTGGAGCTATAGCCATTGGAGATCTAGTGAAATCCACCCTCGGTCCTAAGGGTATGGACAAAATACTTGTCTCTTATGGAAGATCTGCAGGGCAAGTGCAAGTTACTAATGACGGTGCCACCATCCTTAAGAGCGTCGGTGTTGATAATCCTGCTGCCAAAATTTTGGTAGACATATCTCGTGTCCAAGATGATGAAGTAGGAGACGGCACTACTTCTGTCACTGTTCTTGGTATAATATTACTTATTTGAATTTAGCATTAATCTTAAACATTATTCTACTTTTTTTCTTTTGCCTTGCAGCTGCTGAGCTTTTGCGAGAAGCAGAGAAATTAATTGAGAACCAAAAGATTCATCCTCAGACTATTATTAGTGGTTGGAGAAAGGCTGGTGATGTAGCAACGGAAGCTTTAATTAATACATCAGCAAATAACTCGGCGGATCCTGAACGTTTCCGCGAGGATTTAATGAACATCGCGCGTACGACGTTGAGCTCCAAGATTTTATCGCAACACAAGGAACACTTTAGCAAGCTTGCGGTTGATGCGGTGTTGCGTCTTAAAGGTTCTGGTAACTTGTCCGCTATTCAAGTTATAAAGAAACGTGGCGCGACGCTCGCTGATTCATTCTTGGATGAGGGATTCCTGTTAGATAAAAAGCCTGGTGTTCATCAACCACAAAAAGTTAGCGATGCACGCATACTTATTGCTAATACATCTATGGATACAGACAAAATCAAGGTATTCAGTTTTATATATATATATATATATATATATATATATATATATATATATATATGTAATAAATATATAACAATAAATTTATCAATTATCTACATGATTCTAACATTGCATGCATTTTTGTTTGAAGGTATTTGGTTCCAGAGTTCGTGTGGATTCAATGGCAAAGATTGCAGAATTGGAAACTGCGGAAAAAGAAAAGATGAAGGTAAAATTTACATTAAATTTTTTTCATATATATTCCTAAACTTGTAATCAATATGCAATAAGTTTCTGTATTGCACTTTAGGACAAAGTCGACAAGATCTTGAAGCATGGATGCAATGTTTTCATTAATAGACAGTTGATTTATAATTATCCAGAACAATTGTTCGCCGATGCCGGAATTATGGCTATTGAACATGCAGATTTCGACGGTATCGAGAGACTAGCGCTCGTTACCGGCGGTGAAATCGTCAGCACTTTTGACAATCCAGACTTAGTCAAACTTGGAAAATGCGATCTTATCGAACAAGTAAGCTGATTGCTCAGTTTTCTTTTTTTTTCTTGAAATTAGATATAGAATATGTTTCAGTCACATGACGATTGTAAATTACATTATAATTTAATTTCTTGATATATTGTACGTTTACATTAATATACATTATAATTATTTATATTATATTATTTATAATAATTAACATAACACAAAATATACACAAATTATATATTATTACATATTTAAAATTGATATATATAATGTATGATACATAGGTCATGATAGGGGAAGATACACTCCTGAGATTCTCCGGAGTTCCATTAGGTGAAGCATGCACTGTCGTCATCCGCGGCGCGACCCAGCAAATCATCGACGAGGCTGAGAGGTCGTTGCACGACGCACTCTGCGTCTTGGCCGCCACAGTGCGCGAGTCGAGGATAGTTTACGGTGGTGGATGTAGCGAGATGGTCATGGCTTGTGCCGTTATGCGAGCGGCCGCTTCTACACCGGGTAAGGAAGCAGTCGCCATGGAAGCGTTCGCACGGGCGTTGCAGCAATTGCCGACCGTCATCGCCGACAATGCTGGCTATGATTCTGCGCAGCTGATTAGCGAACTGAGAGCTGCACACAATTCCGGCGGCAACACCATGGGATTAGGCAAGTTTTTAACTACGTTTCCACAATTACTATGTGTTTATCAGTTATATGACACTTTTATCATATATAATATATTATTGCATGTGTGCGTATATGTGAAATAATAGCTTTCATGACAGGATATAAATTTATTATATTGATCGTATCTTGCAGACATGGAATTGGGTAAAGTTGGTTGCATGAAGCGCCTAGGAATCACCGAATCCTGGGTAGTGAAACGACAAGTTCTCATAAGCGCAGCCGAAGCAGCAGAAATGATACTACGTGTGGATGATATTTTGCGCGCGGCTCCCAGGAAACGCACTCAAGATAGAGGACGTTGTTAATCGTTATTTAAATAAAGAATTTTTATTTCTGCTTCGATTTGCGATATTTTCACATGCTATTACCATTGCCATTATTTTTTCATGCAACCTCTAAAATTAACAAGATCATTATTGAAGTATTATTTCATTGCACATTAGTTTCTCTTGTCTATAATGCTATATATATTTGATACTATTAATGTACTAATTATCACAGAAAGCATAATATACCATCCATATTGTTTTGTGAACATTGTGTTATATTTCTATAATGGTTTTCTATTTCTCCTACTTTCTCAAATGAGATATTGTACAATAAACAAAATGTATCTGTATTCACAATTTTTTTATAACAATATAAGTTCAACATTAATAAATGCTTTATCTTGAAAAATATTTATATTATACATTATAAATATTAATACAATATTATAATATTATATTATAATATTACAATATTAGAAATATTTGTACAATATTTTGTATGAATATATTCCACACTAATATAACTTTAGTCACCTATTTTTATACACTTGTTTATAATATAACAAGTACAATTTAGGATTGAATAAATTATATCTTAGTCATAAGAAAAATGTTTATTCCACGTAAATTTGATTTTTTACTGTTTTTTAAAATCTTGTATTTTGTTTGCCAATCATAATCTTATGAATAAAATAGAAAAGATAAAAACTTCTTTTAGTATTGTTTTAGCTTATATTTTTAGATAACATGTATAGCATGATTGCATTTTATTAAATTTATAACACTTATATATACAATATTACTACACAATACTGTTTAAATTGTCTTTATAGGTAAATTTTAATGGAAAGCTAAATTTTTGATTGGCATGTTGAATCATTCAGTATCTATTGTAATTAATGTATACTATATAAAAACTTATATATAGTCCTGATTTTATTATAATTTTTAGTACTTTATAAAGTAAAAAAAGCAAAGCAAATCATTGGCAATGTAAACTTTCTACGATGATCTGCATGACAAATCAATTAATATGCAAATCGTAATTTAGGATCATAACAAAGTTTATCAAGATTTGGAGTGCAAGCAAAATTGATCATCGGAGGTGGACCACACATCAATACAATAGTATCTGATGATGGTGGGAACATATGTTTCTCTAGCATATCAGTGTTAATATATCCCGTGCTGTAAGGCCATCCCTCGCTACTTGTGTCTAGTGTGTACCAAAGTTTCAATTTGTTCGGGTATCTTTTGGCGATATCGTCTAGTTCGTCTCGTAGTAAGATATCTTTTTCAGTTTGATTGGCGAACAGTAAAGAAGTTTGAGTTTCGTCTGTGGGGTTCTTTATTATCGCACGGATTAACTGCAACATCGGTGTAATGCCTGTACCACCAGCGAGCATGACAATCTATACAGAGAGAGAAATGTAATTTATTATACACATTCCTTTAAGAAATATATACAGTTATCCTTACTAATGATAACAAGAACACAAGTTTATATGGTAATTAATAATTGTATTTAATATATGCAATGTATTTACCTTTTTAACATTATATTCCACAGGTGGTTCTTTCCTCAAAAGTTTTATAAAGATCTTTCCATTTCCTTTGTAAATCAATCTACCAGATGGACCTCTGAAGTCAATGGTGTCTCCTATTTCCATGTTCTCTAAATATTGAGATAACTTTCCTCCCTCTGGGAATTTTGGATGCACATTCTTAAAGTATACCTGAAAAACATGTATGATTAAAAACATCTTATCATTAATTTGATAATTCAGTTATTTACCTTGATAACAAGATCAACATAGCCATGATCATCATCACTTGAAACAGGTGTGTAAGACCGTATCACAACTTCTTCTCCGATTCTTGCCGTTAGATGTATATGTTGTCCAATAGGAAGACCAAGTACATGATTCGGTGTTGGTAATCCAAATCTAAACTTCCTTGTGTCATGACTTATTATGTCTTTTTGGATTAAAGGTAAACTATATTTGACTACTGGATCAACCAGCAGTATTGGAGACTTTTTCCTTTTCTCGCTCCAAGATTTATATATTTTAAATGCAACTCCTATAACAACTATTGTTCCCACCGCAGCCAAGACTGGCAGCACCTGAAAATATAAAATTTTACTTAAACATACATATGACATTTTTACAATTTTGATTTGTAGAAACTTAACTTTTACAATATTGTTTATTTTAAACATTTCTTTAAATTTTAGATACGGACTCTGTTAAAAATTTTTAGATTAAGAATTGGAGAAAAATGAAGGAAAAAATGCTTTATATATTTTTAAGAAATGATGTCAATACAAATTATCAAATTCTCCGAATAATATTTATAAATCGTCCTTTTTTTACAGTATCAAATATATCGCTATAAGTCTGAATTTTTCTAGCAAGTTATCGTCACAAAAAAAAAGAAAAAAAAAAAATATCACGCCAAGTGCAAAGTACAAAGTATCATCCGATGTTTATTCTTTGGGATGTTTGCGAGATTACAAGCGATCGTACGATTTCCATCGAAATCAGCCACTTACCAATGCTCGTACGTTTTGCATCGCGGTCGACCCGGCGACCCACGTGGACCCGAAACGTGGACGCGCGCGAAAGAGGTTAAAAAGCGTCGTCGATTGCAAAATTCCGGCGATGACGTGCTCTCGAGGGGAAAAATCTCGAAGGGCTGTTTGCGAATAGGTAGCCGATGTTCGACGCTACTCTCGCCGTCGTCTGTCTAACATAAGACTGGTTTACGCGGCCATAGGGTCAACGGGACACGCGGACCCACTCCAATCCGTTAAAATAGACTCGGCTTCTCGCGTTTTCGGAATATAATCATTAGGCGCGTGTATTTATAGTCGTATCACAAGAGCATTATGTTATGTATTACGTTAAAGAACGTGTTTTTCTGTCATCCACCAATTTGTCGTAGATCGTACGTCAGTTTAGCTTTCGCATTTTTGTGCAAAAATATATATAGCCTATTCGCGGTTATAGCACTTGCGCTTCTTGTGCTTCATTTTGTCTTTATTTTTCATAATTCGATATTATATAATTATTTTATTTTGCCATGTAATTTTTCATATAATTAAACAACAAATTCAATGACACGAAAAAAATGACAGTTATTAATATAATTATAAATTATGAACGCTTGTATTGGTAAAGATGATGAATGATGCTCATCGATTAGGATGTAATTTACATATTTACTTTTTTTCTTGTTTACGGGTATATTGGAACAAGTTTTATTTTTACTCCATGCAACTTAATAATTTTTTTTGTCACGTTCGATACATCTCAAATAATATTCATCGTATTGAGATTTTTAATACTGATATATTCTATATAATCTGATCATCATATATGAACGCAAAATATATATATATACCTAAAATGTTTAATATCGATGTTTTAAACAATTATTGTTTAATTTTTAATAAAACTATCTAAAAATTTTAGTAATGAACGATTATTAGAATGCGAATTAACTTTTAGAAATGCAAATTGCAATATTTTTTATTCTTCAATTATGCAATTCAAATGTAGATTTTGTTACTGTCTTGATGCATAAAAAGCTTTTATTTATCAGATTAAAAGAAGACATTCAGAAAGAAAAGATTATCAAAATTTCAAAAAGAAAATGATAGAGGTTTCATTTAAATTTCTAAGAAAAATAAAAATGATCACTCTGTATACACATGGCATCTAAATATTATTATATATATATATATATATATAACACACAATTATTTATTTAGGATTCACTTTACCATGTTTTTATGATATCGAAAATAGAACTCACTGAAACACATTTGAAATTTTTATTTCTCCATATATAAAATATACATACTTCAGAATCTATTGTCGTTTTCATATTCTCAATTTCAAGTCTCTTCTTTTACGCATGAGAAAATAATGCGCGCACAACACACTTTGATAAACTTTTAAACGTAGATCAGCTGTATATTGTTTTGTTCCAATTAATTAGTAAACTACTTTCAGATAAACGAGAACGAGACAAGAATAAGAAGTAAAAGATCAACGCATCCTCGGATAAGTCGAGAGACGAATGACGGATGAACGGATCACACTAGATCGCATACTTAAAAAGATTGATTGTGTGACAGTAGCGTAAACACATTAAATTTGTCCGCCTTTTTTTTGAAAACAGAAAAAAATAAAATAAACTAATTTTTAGATACATCTCGAATCATTTGATCTCTTATCTTGCACAGATAGCTCTAAATATATGTACGTGTCATAATAATATAAAATTATGTTAAAAACAATACGATAAAATACGCTAAAAATACAAGGAAAATTGTAGGAATGATATACTAATGGAATAAAACAAAATTCTTATTTTTTTCTTCTCTATTTTCTCTCCTCATTCTTATTCTTTCTTTATTTCTTTTCTTACATTAGTGTCATTTTTCGCTTCGTTATTCGTTTTATTTTTTTTTTCTCCGATTAGGAGTTAGCCACGGTGCACGGTGTTTGCTAGATACGCGACTGTCATTTGATAATTTTACGATGACGTTCCTCGTACGCGAGATTTCATTGGCCGTCGATAATCGGCGCCTTCGCTATAGCTGTTCGCTTTTCTCACAATCACTCTCAACTTTCAAGGATCTGCATATATCGCAATGAGAAATACGTAATAGAGGTCATAAATAATAAACGACTAACAACAATGACGGAATATTTACGTTCCATTTTTTAGAACTAAATGCGTATATACTTTATAAAAAAGGAACATTAAATATCTAAAGATTAATATGTAACATATATATTAATTAAACTTATCTCTCCGAAGTGTCATCAATAATATATGTATTTTATATATTTTTTTATTCTAAATGTAAAAAAATAATAAATTAGGAAAGAATATGTATGGGAGCAATATATATTTTTTAATGGCGTTACTTAATTTTTTTAAACTTTTATAAACTTTTGGGTACGATTTTAGTTTTGGCACAATTACATATATCGGACATGCAGTGTCATCTTACGGTTTTTTACAACATCATAAAGACAAAGTCTAAAACAATATCGATAAAGTAGAGTGATCGTGATCTGAAATAAGGTGGTTATAATGTTTATCATACATATGTAGATATATTGTCAAGTTGTTGACTATTAAAAGTTAAGACTGTCAAATATCGATTATGCCTAAGTGCATAATCTTTTCGAAATTGTACATTAATTAACTGTCTTCCATGGCGGTTTTGCATCGCGCCTTGTTTACGTGGTTCAATTTACTCATATTTTTGGTGCTGCTGGTCCTGAGACTCGACCAGAGAATACAATGGAATTGGTTCATAGTTTTCATACCAATGTGGCTCTACGACAACATTCTTCTTATTTATATCGTTTTCAATATGATCTCACACTGCAAGAATGGACGTGTCAATAGTTTACATAGGGAGGCAAGTATATATCAATTTTCAAGTTTAGCAAGACAGACTTTCCTTTGCACAATTAAAACTATACTACATTTGTTTTTATATACAATTTATAAAAATATTGGATTGCTTCACAAAAATATAAAGGGGCGATAGCGTTAAAAAGAAAAAAAAGTTCATAAATTTATATAATAATTTAATAAATTTATAATAATTTCATCTATAAAAGAAAAATAATCATGTTTCAGTAACAACGTTATCATTTCAGGCATGGTATATGACAGCTGTGCTTTTGAAGTTATGTGCTCAGATCCTGATTTGTTTGAAATTAGAGGCACCTCATTGGTCTCTACCAGCCAAAGTAGTACTAGCACCCTTCTGGCTGCTCCTTCCAGCATTGGCAACTGATGTCTTTATTCATTTGATACATCAATCTAGATATTGACAATGGATAAGTTTCAACTTTCTTCGAGTTATCTAAGAGCTTGTACGTATAGTTACATTAATAAAATATCTTGTCAATTTTATCACTATTTGTATAAAATTAAATATACAATACATGCTTGTTGTTTTTATAAATGGCTTATAATTTTTATTCCAATATTCTTACTGAATAAATAAATCATTGTGTGTTGTTAAATATATATTAATTTATATTAATTACATAAAAATATACAAATATACTCTACATCTATTAATTTAAATTAAATATTTGGTACTACAAGTTTTTTCCTGTAAAAAAATCAGTAGACTAGTTTTTATAGTAAGATCTGATTGTATATAATATGCACAAGATATAAGTCATAGGATATAAGTCTAGTCTACTATAAATACTTGGTATTGCACAAGGCCAAAATGGCCAAATAGGACAGAGTTAAAAATAATCAACTCTATGACAGTGCTTATTGTAGCAATCTTCTCATCAATAACTAAAAGAGCATCTTTTGGTTTAAAGTCATAAATTTATGCTATTGATACAGCTAGTGAGTTCGTTTATGTAGAAAAAATTAAAAGCAGTAAACAACTACGCACAGTAGTTGGTCTTATGATTACGCAACATCGTTAACTTCGTTAAGAAAAGTCTTTTGCCTCTTGCATTGTGCATTGATCATTGTGACAAACATCTGTGAAGAATAAACTGGTTTCACGGTATTGCAGCTGTAGAAGAAAAAGATGATTAATGTAATTAGAATGTAATTATAGCATGAATGAGAAAGAGACAAAATAGTAACATCTGACAGTCTGCTAATATTGGTCATGAAAAAATACAGCAATTGAATATATTTCTAGAAGTTTCATACATTTTTTGTATTCTTTGCTTGTAAACGACTTTCTTTATGAAAAATTTATATCTATATAAAAATTTCTTTAACGTTGATTTCTAGGTGATAATGTGGCTTTTTATACTTTTTTATTCATTATTATTACAAAAGTCTGAAACTGCAAGTGATGTGATAACAGTGAAAGAAGTGACAGCTGGACACTTGGCTGAGCTTCCATGCTTAAGCATTGACGAACATCATCGTTTTATGCTCTGGCAATTTGGAAATAATGATGTAATTGGTCCAGGAAATCCTTTAAATGAAAAGAAATATAATTATGAAGTGTTGACTGGCACACTCCAAATAAGGGTGAGTTTCCAGATCTTTTATCAAAGTTGGTCTAGATTTTTTTTCTAAAATATATGTGATGAAATATTTATAATGTTTGTAGGGTGTGTCAACAGCAGAATCTGGATTTTATAAATGTATTTCAAAAGGCTTATTCGACGATTCTAAATTTAAGATTCATTCTGTGGAATTAATAGTCAAAAACGATTGGGAGCATCTTTGGGAAAATGATTTTGAGGTACCTCAAGATACGAAATATGTAAAAGTACCAAGTAATTTTATTGAAATTATATTAAAATTGTAATTAAACTTATTTTGTTAGACAAACCTGTTACGAGGACTGACCGCTGTTATGGTATTTGTAGTTGCTATAGCTGTCGTACTTCTAATTATTACTGTTAAGAAAAAGAGAAGTCAAAAATTCTTTGGTAAATTTTTTTTGTAAATATTGACATATCGGAAAAGCATACATTTTTCTACAAAATGCAAAATTATATTTTAATTATGTTCACACACAGATCTCGAAGAGTCGAGAGAAAATTCTCCAGCACGATATACACCAAATAATACGCCCGGTGTTTCATCAGGTGCCGAAAATGTTGGAGTCGATAATGCCGCTGTTGACATTGATTTCCCTAAAGTATTTAAACAAATGCAAAAAGAACAAGCAATGCCATAGATTATAATTTAGAAGAATTATAGCGGAAAATGTCTTTAAGAATACTTGATCAAGTGTCTTTTTCTCTTTAGTCTTGAATATATAACATTTTACAACAGAATTCTCAATAACTATTATTGTACAAATATTTAGTTTACTACCATACATTTATTTTTGCAATAAATATATTGTAGAAATGTATATATGTATTGCGATGAAGACCGATTACAACAAATAATAAATTAATATATAATTAAATAGAGGACTTCTACAATATGAATGAGAGCGAACAGCGAGTATTTTTAAGTTCTTGACATTGCATCAGCAATATGATGCTTCGTTTATCTTCAAGAAGTCCTATTGAACAAAAAAACCTTCTCTTGAAGATATAATGTTTGGAAAAGGTAAAACATAATATGCAGATAATACTTGAAATTTATAAAGAATAAAAAACGTGTTGATTAAGTCGTAAGACGACAGTATATTGTATGCACAATTTTATAATTAGAATGTTTATATTATTATAATTTTACAGGAAAACTATATTTTATTCATATAAAATCGATTTTTAATAAACTGTTTCTTTTTTTTATATTCTTATTACATTATGCTGTTTATGATTACTTAAATTTCATACAGAACTTGTTAATGATGAAGTAATTTTAAATTGTTATATATTTCTTTTAAAGCTTATATTATGGAATAAATAAAATAATAAGTAAATAAATTATAATTAATAATTATATTATTAATATTGTTCATATTATCAATATCTGAATATAAATGTCTTTATAGTGGATGCTTTAATCGCGCAAGCATGTCTTTTAAATTCCTTGGATAATACCCAGGAAAATTAAAATATATGTTTTAATCCCATCACTTGAATTAATTTGACAATTTAATATAATGTAAATTACATTGACTTGATAGCATTATTTTCAAGTTATGAACAAACTTTCTATATCAGAGACATCCAAACTATTCTGTCTCGTTGATGTAGAAATTAAGAACATTACTCACAAAATCAAATTGCCAACAAACAAATCAACTATTTATGTTAAATAGTTACCATTGTCAGAATATGAAAGTCCATCAATGAATAATAAAACTAAACAAGTGATTATCTACCTAGTTTAATCAAAAAAGTTATAACGTAGAAGCTGAACACAAGGAATTTTTGTCTTACATTCTAATTATTTGTATGTATCATAAAACAATACTACAGGATATTTATAATTTATATTTGCGTTTAGGCTCTGCATTACAACTTCTGATTAATATAGCAGTTTAATTATTGTAAAATAAAATAAAAACGCATCTTGAATAACTTTCGAACATATAAATGAACGAACTTATCTTCCGACTTGAATGACAGCACGCAGTCCGTTCTGGTATATATTGGAATGCGACGAAGACGACAATGTTCTAATGTACTGCGGGTGCGGTGTCCATCATATTTTCTAGTCTTACTTCCTCTTCTTCATCATCCTCTTCATCCTCGGGTTCTGCTTCAGTCTCGAGTAAACGGATTTTTCTATTATTTTCACTGACGATGGCAGCTACTTTTCGAGGACCGCTAACTGCTAATCGTCTCGCTGATATTCCTTGAAACGGTTTTGGCCACGTCGCACCAATGATATCGACCAAAGTTATCGTATCGTTTTGATATAGGGTAGGTATGTCATGTAATGGCACTTGCACGAGAGAAGATGCATGAGTCTGTCTATTTAATACAAGTAAACTAAGATAATCTTGCGAGTAAAACTGCAAATCTACTATCACAATATCCATGCTTTCCCCTAAACACAAATAGAAAAATTATATATTTTTATCTCCTGTGATGGGTAAGAAATTTTCTTTCTGTATAAATGTATGTATGTGTATATATATATATATATTGCTAGATAATGATTCGTTCTGTTCCCTTAGCGAGGTGAGCATAGGACTCTCATGCTAATTTGCCTTTCACCCTATGTTTATTTGCTAAGCAAACGTAACGAATTATTATCTGGCAGTGTACAATGCAAAATCACCAACCTTGCTTATGATTCACATCTATTGTAATCATTTTTGAACTAAGAGATGCAGGTTCTGCAGATAAATAGTCGATATTAAAAAGTTTTAAAATTTTACTGTCAGTATCGCTCATAGCTAATACGAGATTTCCATTGCTCGTTACAATCTGTGAAGATACCAGAGACGCAAACGTCGGTAGAGAGATTGAAACCATTATAAAGTGCTCGACTAAACCCTGATAGGCTTCTGCAAAGACATTTTCCACAGCAGTAACTAATTTTGCATGAGATTGTAATAAGGATAAATTAAAATCCTGCTTTATTATATGCGCGTAATCGCGTAAGCAGTTATTTGTCTCGAGCATGGCGGCCCATTCGCTTCCTTCTGAAGTCAAGGGAGTCTGCAGATTTTCGCGACGCAGATATTGACCTAATTTTTCTAGATTTATTTTGCCGTTCGTTCTCGGCGCGGTTTTATCAAAACCGTTCAGAAATTCAGCAATGAACGTTAATTCCTGTTGACTTACTCGGCTCACTTCTGACGGTGCTTTTTCATCTGTTAATTGGAGGATAGCTACGTACAACCATCTGTAAATGTAATGAAAACAGTTAAATATAAACAGCAAATTAATTCACTCGATTTGTTCATATATCATATATATAATTCATATATCTTACCGGAAAAATGCTTTGTAATTTCGCATACTCTGATCTATAACTTGCTCGATTTCATACGATTTTGCCAAGAAAGCTTCGGATTCATTAATAGCATTAGTCACGAGCGTTTCGTCGCGCAATCCTAGCGCTTCGTATGTACCACCTACTCTTACCATGCCTCTTAATTCGGCTAACTGATAAACTAAGGCCATACCGACGCTAGTTAAATTTTTTGAGACTAATTTCTGCAAAAATATAATTGTCATTTTAACATTCAAATCTAAAACCTAAAACAATATATAGTAATTAAATTATAAGAGATTAACATTCGATTTTTTACAAGTACTTGTATATTACTGTAACACATTTCAATACTATGGCCAAATTTTTTCAATCCTTTCTCCGTAAGATCTCGAAGTAGAAAATGTTCTAAATTCTTTGTAGGTATTCCGATCATTAACAGTTCTAAGAAGTCTGCGGCCATACTACCAGGTGGATTTGATTCCGCGTACCGCGTAAGCTTTTCATCCATTTCCAAAAGTATTGTCTCCCAAGCTTCACAAGTAGCCATTAAAGTACGTGAGAGATAGTCTTTCAAACATTCTGTATTAGCTTGAATTTGCGCAACCTGAAAATAGAATATTCTGAAAATTTTATACATCTTTTCTTTATGTTTTTAAATTGTTGTATATGAGACTTTGAGAAACAATGTTTTTTTTCAATAAAACTTTTGTTACAAATGTGATTATAAAGAGCATTGTATACAAGAGACCTTGAGAAATGCTGTGCTCTTCTCAAGTAGAGAACAAGATACTCTAGTTGTTTTAATACAATTGTTGTCTCTCCATGTAAACCATATTGGGTCAGCAGATCCACCTATAATTTGTAAAATTGGTCCATGGCCTACATTTATGATGCCACAATAAAACATCCCGAAAATATACATCAAAACTGTGCCATTTTTCTGACCAATCTACAAAAAAATATATGTGACTAGTATTCATTATAATCAAAAATATCTTGCAATAATGTATCTTATGTAATACGTACAAAGAGCATATCTAGAGTGTGAGACAAAAATTCCTTGCGTTCAGGCTCTGCATTGTAACTTCTGATTAAACTAGGTAGAGGTGGCAGATAATCACCTGTAGGTTCATTAGTTTTATCGTTCATCGATGGACTTTCATATTCTGACAGTGACAACCATTTAATACAGACAGTTGATTCGTTAGTTGGCAATTTGGTTTTGTGAATAATGTTCTTTGTTTCTACATCAATGAGACAAAGTAGTTTGGATATTTCATAGCACACTGCGAGAAGTTTGCCATCAGGCCTCCATGCCAGATGAACAACTGTATCAGATTCGTCTTGAGGACTCAACAACCAGACTCTTTGCCAGGTGAGCCTATGAAGGACGACTTCACCTAGAATATTGATGAAGATAACGATTATCAAATCTTCTAAGAGACATTTTTTCTTTTTATAAATGTTAAATAATGCATATTAAGAAGTTTGATTTGTGACCTTTTTTTAAAGAATTAGAAAAAGAGAGAGAGAGAATAAAGATAAAATTAACTTTAAATTAATGCTAGAAAGGTACAGCTTTATAACCAGCTTTCAGAAACTAACCCTTCACATTACTAATTGCTAAAAGGTCCATTTTCGGTGACCACAGCATCATTGTCACTTCTGCGGGAAGCTGACGCTCTTCCAGTTGTCTCATAGTACCAGCCATAACTTTAAATTTATTTCTTTCAACCTAATTTTCTTAAAGAAAATCCTCGTAACATAACCAATTAGCTTCTTCGTGTTCTTACACACGTGTGAAAATACTTGACACTTGACTGACAGACAAATCGGTTAGCTTACGGCTTTACGATTAGAATTTTTTCACATGTCATGTCATGACTTTCATTGCGCGTCTTTATTTATATTTATTTATTTATGTCATTGAATAAAGAATATATTATTCAATTTTTTATGTACACTTTTGTCAATTATCCCTACGGACGAGGTACTGTCATTAACAGATTGCCACCTCGTCAGTGCCATAAATGTAAATATTTACATCATGGTGAGTGCCAGAGTCAATTGGCCGTTTTCGTTTTCCGACGCTTTTTCTAGGTTGGAGTACAGTCAGAGCTGTCAGAGAGAAGCCTGAGAAATGCCACGGCCCGTTTTTATATCCACAGAGGGCGTATCGCTTTTAGGGATCACGTAAAACCGGGCCGTGACGTCTCTCAGACTTCTCTCTGGTACAAGAGATGACGCCACCTTACAAAATTTTCACACTAACTCACTTTGAATTTAACAGCAATACAACACATTATTTCTTTTAATTCAGCGTGATTCACATCGTCGCGATTTTTGTTGTCACGTTTATTGTCGCGTGTTTATTTTCGTATTATAATAAATTAAAGAGTGCAAATCACCAAACAATTGAAATATTATCATAAAATTTTGCTATCGCAAGTGCGCGGAAAAAAGGAAATCGAAGGAAGACGTCGATTTCTCGAGCGAATAAATATAAAAGATTCAATTCCATTATTCGTAACCATGATTTTATCTTATAAAGGTAAGCTCGTTTATAGACCTACTTATTTTTTCTAAGAATAAACCGCTTCAAAATTTTTAATTTGATGTATTTATTTTAGTGCTAATGTCCTGTTATTGACAGTTTGCTGCCTTTCTTTCTTTCTGTACTATTTGATAATTTATTTTCTTTGATATTTAAGAACGCTTTTCATATAGACGCCTCCATACAAAATTGACGTCACTTTGAGTTTAGCGGCAATATAACGATATCTTTTCTTGAATTTGTCGTCGCGGTCTTTGTGTTGCTTTATGTTTGTTATTTTCCTGTTAAGTAAATCAAAAAGTGCCGAGATATATAGTAAAAATACGCTAATGTTATATATTGTGAGTGCGCGAGAAAAAATAAAAGAAAAGTATCAATATTATCGAGTCAATAAATGTACAATTTGTTACGCAATCGAAAGATTATTTCTACCTTGCAAAAGTAAATTCATTTTAAAACGTATCGTTCTCTTGAAGAAATAAACCGCTTCAAATTTTCAATTTGATATGTATTATGTATGAATAGAACGATTTTATATGTATATATGAATAGAACGATTATGTATAAATTATAATATAGAACTATATAAGAGCTGGGTTCAGTAAAGCGCATATGCTCGCATTTAACTATAGTACACGTTATGTATACTGCAGAAAATGTGCACATATGCTCTTTACGGGACTCATTCAGAATATCGATAAGAGATATTATTGAGATTAATGTTTTACAATTTTTTTCACCATTATTTTATACATTATTACGCTTGGCGGAAATATTTTATAACGCAAAATTGAATTAATCAGGAATTAAAAAAAAAAAAAAAAAAAAAAAAAAACTTGAAGCCTTTTCTCATTGTTTTCATATTAATAAGTTAACAAATGTCCCTGTATTCTGTTTGTACAACTTATTCGATGAACACACAAAAATATAGCAGGTTAATTATTGTAAAATAAAATGTACGCGTATTTCGAGTAACTTCCGACGCGCTCATAAGCGATGTTCGAAATATCGCTGTATAAATGCTCAATAATTTTCTTATCCTCCAACTCGAATGACAGCACGCGGCTCGTCCTAGTACACATTGGAATGCGAGGCGCTTATGTGACGAAGACGACAATCTAATATACTGCGGGCTGGCGATAGGTGACAGGAATACGATAAGGACCACCGTTGTGTTTAGGTCTGTTAGCGACCGCGTTGTCTTGTGTCGTTGTCTCCGGACGCTGGAGAGAGAAAGGGAGATATCGTCTCATATCAACGGTGTATATTCCATTATGACTCGTCCATGTGCATATATATATATATATATATATATATATATATATATATATATATATATATATATACGTTCACACCTGCACCCGAAAAGACAGGATGCGTGCATCCACGTGAGATGCGTCGCGTTATCGCGAGGCCGATCGTCGTTGACGTTGAGAGCGTGTGAATCTAACACGTGCGAATCTGAATCTCAATTGCACGGATGTCTACTGCGCTTTCGAGTATTTGTAGTAACGTTAATTTTTTGATTCGACACAAGCATGATTCTCTTACATCTTTTGCGAAATGCGTTTTCTCTCTTTATAAACACGCCAGATAAAATAATAATAATAATAATAAAATGATAGGATACATCAATGAGTGAATGTAATTGAAATAAAAACTTCTTTCTCAGATGTAACAATAATAGCAGAATATTAAAAATTAAAAAGTTGCTTGCGTGTTATAGATGCAAATATATCATAAATTGCGTTTCATTATCGGAGATGATTAATTATAAATTAAAGAAAAAAAGAAAGAGAGAGAGAGAGAAAGAGAGAGAGAGAAAAAGAGGATATGATAGCGGTTTAGTTTATTATGCTGATTTAAATATAATGCTATTCAATATACATTTCGAAGGATTAAACCGTTTGTAATGGTAATCTTTAGAAACGCATAACATGGTCCTTGAATAGTTCTGCGCGCACGCGCGCGTGCATGTATGTACATACAACGTCACTGATATTTCCCATGAACGAGCTTCAGTTAAACATGTATCGGATAATGTAACAATATCATTTGTACCATTAATATCGTTTGCCTCGGCTTGTGTGTAAATTTCATTATACTTGCATTCGCATTGTTGACCGCAATTATCTTTATAGCGGCATAATGCGTGTGATATTATACATCGTTAATTTATCGGTCAACCTTTTATCCGATCCTATTTCAAATAAAATGAGAAATTTGGAATTGATCAATGAGAATGTGTACTTGCTGTCGATCGCATGATTCTCTGGGATCGGCACGTGACGATGAATTTTTCTATTTAATTCTTTAACAAAAGCCTAATAATAAAGTTTTACATTTTTATTCCGCGTTGATCGTCTTCATTGTAATTTTTTTCCTTCCAAGTAAACATCGAAAAATATATCTCGGACGTATTGAAATTACTTCTATCATAAAATACCATCAAAAATAAATTCAATCATGGCTGCAATATTCATATTTTTTTAAATGTGTTAATATCTAAATATTAAATTACGTAAAATGGATGGAAAAGAAAGATGCGAAAAGTGAAGTAACAGGAAAATGATTTTAAGAAATAATTTAGATACTGTAGAGGGAAATAGCTTTTTAGATTCAAACATTACTTGCAAGAGATAAATTCATCCAAAGCGCTGGCAAGAAGTGCCATTAAAAAAAATACATAAAATACATAAAACACTGAACAGCCTTCGAAACCATGCATGTGCATCAAAAATATATCTTAAAATCTTATGTACGATTAAGTACAGATTCCCAGCAGCTCTGAGAGTATATATTTACGTACATACGTTATTTTTCCAGCGTAACACATATATTCCAATCTAGATTGAGAGAAGAGACCCCGTTGGGAAAGAAACGAGACCGAAAGCGAACGTGAGGAAACGTGGAGAGGGTGGAAAGAGACGCGCGACTGGAAAAAGTGGAAGAGCTTGGCGGAGACGAGAAATGGAGAAAGTAAGAGGGTGAGTAAGAAGGAGAGAACCAACATTATTAATACTATGCATCATATACCGACTACCGAGGCCGAAGCTTTTTATTCGCTCGGAAGATAGGTAAATCATAGCGAAATATCAGAAGCTGACGACTTTTCTCGCCACACACTTTACTCTGATTAAACCCCGCTATATATTCGCGAACAGTGACGTTTGACTGTAAGATTGCCTCGAAAGAGTTTCTCACTTTTGTCTGTGTTGCACGCTCCTAGAGGCATCAACATCTGTAATCCCTCGACATGAGAGCGAAAGAGAGAAAAAGAAAAATTCTCTCTCACGAAATTTATCCAAAAGTAGATGTTTATACTTTAAAAAGAGTAATATAGAGTCGTCTTAAACATAACTGCTTCAATAAAAAGGGATTGTAAGGTATAATCTTATCCATATACCACAGAAAGATTGTATACACATTACAACAATCTTTTATCTCAATATTGCAATATAACAAATTCACTGCGAAATGTTGCTGCACCATTGCTGTAGGATTGCAGTAACGTTAAAATGTCCGTTTTTAGGAAGATTGCAACGAAATATTATATCAATATTGCAGTGTTATGAATTTGCAACAATGTATTGTTATTGCAATCGTCGAATAATGTTGCATATAAGAATTTTGTTCCTCAAAAAGATCAATATCAGAAGCATGTGGACATAAAATACGAAAAAGTTAAACTTTAACACATGTTTGGAATAATTTTTTATCTAAAAAACATTATATTATAAATTTACATATAATTATACATATATATATATATATATATATATATATATATATATATATATATAATTTTATAAATTTATATATATACAATTTATTATATGTAAACTTATAATGTAATATTTAAATAAATATATATTTATTTTAAGTTCAAATTTTTTGTATTTTATGTTTCTCATACGTTTTATTCTAAAATAAATATAATTATAGAATTTTGATTTTGAAATTTTTCTGAAATATTTATGTTATGTTGCAACAATTGTACTGGTATTTTGTGGATTTATATCTCTGCAATGTCTCTGTAATGTTTTATTGCAATTTGCAATATTGCAACGTTGCTGCAATATAATTGCAATGATCTGTGCTGTATGGATTGTGTTAATATTTGATATCTGTGTACTTTGCAAAATTAATTGAAAGTATTAATTATTTTTTTTTTTTAAGAAGATGCTAACATAAATGATGTTACAATGTTTTATTAGGCTAATATTTCTTTGTTTATTTTAAAATTATATTCATGCGGCTTACGTTTATTCTGTTGCTAAAAATATCTTTTATCCCAGATGAATTTTTTTATAAGGCTACAACAACAAAAAGAGAAATACATAGGAGTTTCTTTCTCCTTACATGGCGCCGTTTGCTTCACCGTGGACTCGTAAACATAAATCGGTTCCCGCGAGATCGATGGCGCGCACGATGCACGCGGTACATTTCCCGCCCTTTACGGATGTAACCTGTGTTGCAACCCTATTTGCCACTCCACATTTGTACGTTTACGAAATTTCATTTCCAATTCCAATGGACACCAATTTCCAAATTGAGCGCCGTTGCTGCGCACGTGGTTCACAGAGGTGGTCGTTTCTCACCAACTTTATGATTTAAATTCAGAGCGAGAGTCGTTGCGTAAAAGAAACACCATTTCACTTCAGACTTGACTGCGGCTTGAATAGAGACTGGTTTACGAGCGATAACATATCGACGATACTTCAGAGATTGTCACATATTACATACATCTCGATGGGAAATATTTAATTGGCAAAACGATGCTTTGACGAGCAAAATTTGTTTTAATGATTACAAGTCGAATAACAGATTCGCAGCATTCATGTTAATATTATTTAGTTATCAAAGCAACTGCATTGACAAAATTTATGTTGTCGTCAATATATAATTTGAAATCAATTAATTTGATGTTTGAAACAGTTATAATCATCAGTTTTAAACAGTCTCTTCTATCAATGTAAATATCACAGAGGATTCGATCAATAGAAGTACGATCAGACTGATAAATTTAACAGCATTCTAATAATGGATGGATAAAATGAGGAAAGTATAAAAAGTAAAACTGCTTCGTAAATTAAAATATTAACGCTACACGTTAAAAGCATCACTGCGTAAAGTAACGTATCGAGCGTAAACACAGCAAGCATAACAGTAGAACTTGATTATCCGATAGTTTTAAAGGGGTAGAATGCTTTCTCGGTGAATATCGCCTGCAAGTTTATGGACGACGAGCGGATGCGAGCGCGGTTCGCAACAGATACCATCTAGATGTGTTGCATTCCATTTGCCAAGTTCAGTTATATAAGATAAGGACACGATGAGATCTTCCGACTTTAACGCACGTCGGACTAGAATTCGGGCAAGCGACTTTGGGAGTTGATAACTCGGCATTCGCCAAACGTGTACGGGACACACGACTGGCATTAAGCCATCTCGCATTAACGCGACCTCAAGCAAAACGAATTAATTCTCTTGACATAACTCGGTTCGCATCGCGACTCTGATTATTCCGCTCAATTTAATTCATTCCTCCCTTTGTGCGATCGCGTCAATTCACGCGCGTACTATTCTGTCATCGTCGATTATTTTCTATCTATCCCGTTCTTCTTTTTTTTATTTTTTTTTTTTTTTTTTTTTGCAACGCACGATGCAAAATCTATATATCGCGTAACGTTGCTTCGGAAAGCTTGGACACACACACACACACGTAACGTGCGGTTATTGAAAATGCGCATTTTATTTGAAATTTTGCGAGCGCGCGACTTGACAGTTTTCCGAATGTAACTGCCTCTTCCCGCTGGATAATACACGGAAGTAGTTCCAGCTACTATCACATGTAAGATTCAACGTGCACGATGTGCATAACTCCCGATAAGGGCCAAATCTTTCGCTCGAAACGCGCGTGGCTAACGCAGTATGAAACAAATATAAAAATACCGAGATTACGTGAAATGTCGGGTGGAAAATTTATTTCTTATATATAGAGCGCTTTTCTTTCTCTCTCTCTCTCTCTCTCATACACACACACACTCACACACATACGTTAAAACTCTGCCAATTTGCGTGTGTAAACGACGATTGTAGTTAAGATAGCTAACATAGATATTTGCGCAAACATATTTGAATGTTTAAACGGATATTTACATCGAGGTAAAAACATTTTCTTTTTTTATTTGCACTAAAACAAATCTCAGAGTAAATGCAACGTGTGAGGAAATTCAACGATTTCGACGTTACAGATATACGGAGAGAGACGTTTCTTGCGGCAATCCATCATCGCGAATAAATACAGAGATCATTCTTGAGTGTTCATCAAGATCCGAATCCACGCTGACTTTGATCCTTGAAAATACAGCTCGCGTTGCGAGCTTACAAGCGATGAAACATTATTGTTTCATTCTAGCAATTATTTTAGTGCCAAGACGTTAGAAACGTCGTTATCGTGTTATGAGCACATTAACACATCGACGAGGGTTAATTTAACGTGTCTAGATAACGATTCATTGCATCGATGATGCATTTAAGAAGGCTCTTTTTGACATGTGTTTTTTTTTTTTTTTTTTTTTTTTGCATGTGTCATTATAGATTTCGAAGACGATAAGAACACGACCTAGAGAAATGATTTTTTTCTACATAAGATCTTTCGTCTCGAGTAACGTTACGTTGAACTGTAGCTAACTGTCGAGCGAAATAATTGTTCTGTCAATACGAAATTAAAAACGGTATACTTATTCGAGAGTGGAGGAAAAGTTTTGTCGCGGCGAGAGAAACGCTAATCGAATTCCATGCCGTACTGAAACACATTTTGTTGCTGCCGAGTCGTATTATGTCTTTTTACAAGAGAAAGAAAGCCAGCTTCGTTTTCTCTTCGCGATACATTTTATCATCGCAACAGTCGATGAATTTTCACGCACTTTGACATGCGAGCCTCAGTTATGTATGTGTCGCCGGCTATTATTTCGGACAACGAAATGGTCAAGTCTTTCCTTAGAACAGCCCGTTTAACTTGGCAGGATACATTTCCATCCTAACTTGTGCTTTAGACGGTCTTCCGGTATTTATATCTTTGCTCGCGCAGCTCAAGCTAGTTTCGCGGTTCTAAGCAACGTGCTTATCATGCTTCAAAGACGTTAGATTGGCACGGTGAATACGTTCCGCTTCCGGTGAGTGTAGGATAGTACTAGTGTCTACCGTCCTGTTAACTCACAACTTCGTCATTACATGTCAGTTATGTATGTACATTGAAGTACCGGTGGAACACATACTAACGTTTATGTAAACTGTGCGCACGCAATCCAAAGTATATCAGTAAACTATAAATTAAAACTATATGAAAACTCTCTAAAATGTTACTGTTTAGTAATAGTTTATATTCTTAAGGAGATCCTAAAGCTGTTTTATATTATCGATAAAATCTAACCTACCATGACAATATATTTGCTTAATATAAAAGTTGCAATTTATATCTAAAAAAAAATAAAATAAGTTCCTATTGTAAGAATTGCATGAAGGGATATGAATGAATATCTTTATTACTTTTCAAGCTTTTGCCAAGAAGGGACTTGGTTTACAATATACACTGCACACTCATTTCCCCATACAATTTCATTCAGTTCTATATGTATCTCACAATTATATCTTATCACTAAGTCTTTATGTGCAACTTACATCTATTCATAGCCATTACTACATTTATTACATTTATTATTTATATAACTAATAATTTTTTTCCATTCTTCTTTTTCCTTCTCTTTCCACAAACTTTCCAAAATCCTCCCCTTTTTCTTATCCAGATGGTCATTCTATATTTTTGCTAACTTTTCTTCGTCATTTCTACCTAAGTCATTAAACCTATCTTTTATTGCACTATCTCAGAGAATCTACATATTTTACTGTTCTCTTCTTTCCAATATTTGTTGTTCTCTTCCATATTTGCACATCTTACCTTAACTAATGTACGTATCTCAACCCCTATATTTTCTTTATCTAAAACTTCACTCTCTACGAATTGCATGAAGGAATATTTGTAAACTTTTAAAAATGCGTTTAGAAATCTAGTAAAAAACATTTTCTTCAACAAAATGGTTTTTATTTAAGCTTCCAAGCTCATATCTAAAAGTTCACTAATATTCCTTCATGCTATTTATATATGGAACCTATCTCATTTTATTGATACAAATTGTAAAACGTTCGTGTCAAGCAATTATTGTTTATGACCTGGCTCCAGAAGTCGATAAAAAAAACTGTCATTTCTTAACTTTTTTCTTTATTAATATAAGATCGCATAGGTTCCGAAAAAGGTATACTTTTATCATGGAAAAGAATTTATCATTCCATACAACCAATAAAAACATTTTGGTATAATAAAAATATCGTATAATATAATAATACAAGACGGTTTAGGATCCCCTTAATGACGTACGTCTATCACAGTAAGATCGATGGGGCAGTCGAGTCACTAATTGTATTTTTTTTTATTTTTCCCAAACTTTTAACCCGTCGAACAAGACCTTTTCGTGGAAAAATCTAACGTTAGAATGAGCTAGTTGACGGAGATATTAGTACTCTCTGTTGTATGGTATGCTTCGCGAAACGCGAGAGAATTCGTGCTGACGCACGAAAGGCGCATTTCGTGAAAAATGCGTTAGGCGATTTAGAGTGACGCAGGGATCGTTCGATTTTTTTTTGACCGCTGCGCGCAAAATGTTCTCGCAAATAAACTTTTAACTCGTCAGTTAGCTCTCATCAAACCCTCTGGAAGTTGGGGATTTTGTTACACAGCTGATCCTGAGACTTCTGTTTCTGGCCGCTTTAACGTCAAGCCAATGTTAATTTGTCGAGCGATAACTTTTATCAGAGTTAGAAATTAATTAATAGAAATGCACTGGTGTTTCTTTTTTAAATTCGAACAACTCGTAAGCAAGTTTTGATTATCTTATCAAGCGGACATCGGATAAACGTTCATCCTTCCTTAATGACGGCATAAAATAGGAAGGCGCGCTTTAATTTTACATGCGCGAAATTTTTATATATATATATATATATATATATATATATATATATATATATATATATATATATATTATGTTTATATTTATGCTACGAAACAAGCTTGATAGAAGCAGGACGAATTTTAAGACGCATACACATATGCACGTACATAGGTATCTTGGCAAGATTCCTCTCAGACGACCGTCTAGGGAAACATGTTGTCAAATATTCCGAGCGTACCCCTCGAGGCTCGTTCCTCTTCAGGAGTGACTTTGGATTTGTCTCTCGACCGCTCGTTTCCTTCCGTCCCTGAAGAACTTTCGCGACGGTCACCGCGCCGATAGTAACGTGAATGACGACGACGACGACGACAGATCTCTTGACCTGTAAGAGGATAAATGGTCCAACTGTCCGTACTTGAAATTCTCAGCTATGCGCCTTCCAATTGGTTAGGTTAGGCCTATTTATATCAGTCTTTATATATATATAATATCGTTTGCTGAGCGTTTTTAATTAATAGTTTAATAATTATTGCGGAAATCGCAAAATGATCGCAAATGAGGACTTTTCTGTTCAGAATAATACTCTCTACCTTCCCTTAAAGGGTGTTGCGCGAGCTATCGGACACCCTGTATATTTACATTTTTATAATAAAACACTTGAAGAAATTTTTATTTTTGAATTAATATAAAACAAATTCTCTTATGGCAGTAAAGTGTACTTTTCTGTTCTGATGTAAATCAAGCAAACGATTTTATATATCATAAAAATGTAAATATACATAAATTAGACTTAATTATAAGACTAAATTACTAAATTTTTTACATAAAGAATTATTTACGAAAGAATTTAAGAAAGAATTAAGAAACAGTAAATAAACTGTATTAGCATATTAAAAAATGAAATATCTCGAAAACAAAAGATTTTTATAAATGTTGCTAAAGAACAGAGGTGCTTATTTTTTGATAAGGAAGGAATATAATAGTACTATGTGATATAGAATCTTATCTATGTATATAGAACATCTTGTATAATAAATATACAGACATATAAAAATTAAGATTAATTAATAAAAAATTTTATGTAATATTCAAGTTTATATGATAACAATCATTAACAATTAAACAAAGGCTCCTAACCATGAACGCTTTTTCCTCAAAAAATGCAAGCATTCAGAATGCACAAGAATAATTTGGATAATCGCGTCAATATATATGTCATATTTAAATAAACAAGAAAGTAAATATTGCAAGAGAACTATGTATACACAATATACAATAACTAGGTATATACAATCGTTTCAACGAGCATCATCTTCGATTAAATAAACAAGATGAAGCGGATCGAACAAAAACAGATAATGATCGGCTATATGTATTGATTATATTTCGATTTTATTATAATTACTACGCACTAATTACCGCATTGGGATGAGCCTTCATTTAACTGTTAATAATTAATTAATATATATATTAAATTTAAGATATATTAAGCTCATTTTAGATGATCTATAATTCGCGACATAATTCTATTTATAATTTTATACATCACATCTTTTAATATGTACGTGTATCCTGATATATATATATTTGTACGCATTATTAATTTACATGCATTTTATATGCGGTTCAAATGTTTCCTGTATTACACGCATAGATATATTACATATTTAATATTATTTAATATATTGGGACATTACAAACGCGCGCTTCGCGCATACCACACGCGCTTCTCGTGTATGCAACTCATTAAATTGAACTTTCTATTAACCGATTTATAGGTCTTTATTTTGTCATTCGCCATTGGAAACTTAATCATCTCGCGTAATCAGTATTAAAAGTTATTCAAAATACAGGGTTCAAACTTCATTTTTGTTTTTCAATTACCTCGATATGATAATTAACTGTGTTATAAGTTATAAGCATTTGAAATTTTATAAATTTTTCCTATTTTTCTAGTGTACCGCTTTTTTTGGTAAAGTGTGTATATATATATATATATTTATTTAATTGTAAAATGCCAATTTTTAATATATAAAAGTGTTTAAAAATTTTAATATATAAAGTGTATATATATATATATATATACACTTTATATATTAAAATTTTTAAACACTTTTATATATTAAAAATTGGCATTTTACAATTAAATAAATTCAGCAATATTTAATATTTAAATATATTATAAGATATCATAATATAACAAATATTTTTTATATTACAAAATATTTGTTATATTATAATATCTTATAACATATTTACATATTAAATATTGCTGAATTTACTTAATTGTAAAATGCCAATTTTTAATCTTTCAATAAATATATATATATATATATATATATATATATATATATATATATATATATATATATATAGAGAGAGAGAGAGAGAGAGAGAGAGAGAGAGAGAGAGAGACAGAGAAAACATATCTATGATTACACGACATGTAAAAATTATAAATAGAATTCTTTTTCAAATTATATGAATTTTATCGGCAATTATAAATTGTCTGAAATCAGTTTAAAGCCCAATAAATATATGTATTTAAAATATATTTACATATTAAGTTCAATCTCTTAATTTTTACACATATTTATTTATACATAGAAATTTGATTTGTATTACTCTTTACTATATTATATCTTAATATCACATTAATCATTAAATTGAAAAATTAAAAATTGGCATTTTACGGTCAAATGAATTCAGCAATATTTAATACGTAAATATATTTTATATAAGCTATCATAATATTACAAATATTTTCTTAAAAAGTTTAAAAATAAATTATAAAACAAATATTTAAATTGAACATAGTTTAATATCGTAATATTTATGCATTAAACTGAAATATCCGAATGTTTGGATCGGGATATGATGTATCAGCGTAATTTTTTTTATTCGGATACGAGCAGAAAACTCTCGTAGCGGAAATATTTCACAATTTTAATCACTCTATCGTTATCTATTATTGTCGATGCAGTTTAACGATAGGCTTAACGCGGGCTTTTCGAATATTCACGGCATCCATTTATAATCTACATATCCGATGTCTACCGATTCGAATCCGTTGTTATCTCATGTTCATGTCTGACCGTCACTTCACGGATCTCGGGCGCTTCATTTGCGTAGATCGAGGTTTCCGCGAAGAATCGCGACACTGTCGCGTCGCGTCGGTTGCAATTTGCATGTCAAAACCGATTAACCATAGAGGTCTCGAATTTCGTGCAATGGTACTAGGGCACCCATCGGTTTTGCATTTAGCGATTGCGGCGACGCTGTTGCGGTCGTCCGTCAATCGCAACGGGTATATACGACATATCGAAGCCGGACCGCAAAGACACAAACTGTAAGCGACGAGTTGTTCGAGCCGCTGTAATTCGATGCGTCAAAACTTCTGACGCATAAATGGGGTGCGATATTGCTTGAATGATCTGAATTGCATTGCAATTCTCTCCCCTTCGGGGGAGACAATCCGGCCGTTCTATATTTAATATATACGACAATAATATTTTTTTCTCTGATAAAATAAATATAAATTTGAAAGATTAAATCTAATCTATCAATTAGTTCTCTCACTTTCAATCGTGTATTTCTATAATCTCATTTGAATAATTGCGCTCGTGGCAAAGACACGTTCCGCGTAATCGCCCGTCAATGGATAGCATTATCGGATTCGACGGTAGTCGAAATCAGCTAACTGGACGTAAAATCGATCGGCACGAGCGGGAACATACAGGCAAATCGATGTTAGTCGCACGCGTTCTAATATTGTAACGAGGCACTCAACACGCACACACACACACACACACACGCTTGAGGATATTTAATCGAAGTAGATTTATACACCTGCAATTGCAACGTGCTACGGAGAAATGCGCTCTTTAAGAGCAACATAAATTCATATATCTCAGAGGCATTCCTTTCTTTCTCAAGTTATTCCCCAGTGTCTCGAAATTCTGAAAAACTGGTCGTAAAATCGCGTCGAAAGAGAATACAAATAAAATTTGTGATTTGTTTCGAAAAATATAGAAAAATAAAATAAAAAAGAAAAAAAAAAAAAACAATAACGCAAGCGAGAGAAAATACGTATTAATTTTTGTTATTATTAATTTATTGTCGATTAAATCGCAATATGTTTTTTCTAGAATAAAAATAATTTACTCCAACATTGTTGAAATATTCAATTTCACTATTTTACTTATGTCTTTATCGTTTGTTTCGCTACAAGCGCATTGGTATTCGCTAATCCCTGTTTTTTGCTCGTTTGTTACTACATCCCTTACATTTTTTATGATGGAATGTAGAAGAGGCTTCGTACGCGATATAGGGCGCGTGTTTAAAGCGTTGTAGAGTATTCGTCACTGAGTGCAATGGACGACGAGTCGAAAGATTAGCATTTCTCTCTCTGTCTCTCTTTCTCTTTTATTTTCTCTTTCTCTTTCGCGAGTATGTTCTGCATAATTCCAGTCCTTCGTTTTCCTTCAATTTCATCTGTACGCTTCGCTCGCTTCTGCCTTCTTTCTCTCTTTCTCTGTACTTTCTGTATGGTCCCTGTTTTACGACTGTGCTATTGCATCAACCGTAGGATTAGTTATTCGCGAGTGCAACATATATATACCCTTGCGCCGTATGTACGGCCGCGATATTCCATTTTAAGTAAATTTCGCCGCGCCGGAAAAATTAAATATTTTCTCGACGGAGAAACGAATTAAATCCTTTCTCTCCACTGGCTATTTCGCGTGAAACAGTTTCGTAAAATCGCTCGTCGCATATGACGGCTGGAAGATGCGCGTTACAAACTTCGCGCGTCTATTTGCTTTGAATATTTGCTGTACATATTGACAGGAGAGAAAATACACGTTGGTTAATGCGCTTGACAGGAAAAGATACGGTTATGCGCGTATTTTGTAGATCCATACATGTTGTGCGAAAATACGTCAAAACGACCAGGCAGCTAGCTTATACTTTGAGTAATCTTGTTCAATAACGAAGATCGCCGATCTTCATGATTTCATGATTTACGTATAATTTTTGCATTTTCTTTATACGACTGTTACGTTATACGTATGTTATGCGCTCGCATTTTCGATTTTATCATAAACGTTTCGATCTTCAAGTGGATGTCAGCAATCTCGTTGTAGCAAACAGAGCGTTAACTGCAATTGATATGTTTATGGTGCGTCCCGTCAACGAGCGGTTTACAAACTCACGAGAATTGCCGGAACGCGCGATAGTAACATTTCACCGCGTTACACACGTAAATCTCTACAATAAAAATCAAATATTTCAGCCGTCACGTCCAAACCGTAACTTTCACGAAACCGCATGACGCTATTTGAACCGCGAGATGGAAGGCGAGAGAGAGAGAGAGAGAGAGAGAGAGAGAGAGGAGAAAGAGAGAGACGAAAAGAAAGAGCCTTAACATTTATTGAAAAATCGCGACACTTTGGTAATGCATGTCTCTTATGCGTGCTTTTCATTGCTTTTTTATACTGTTGGATTGACTATTTTAAATTGTATCTCATTTATATAATATATGCCAAATTGTGTGTTATTTTAAAAGAAATCAGAATAATTAATCCGCGATTAAGCTAAAAGAAGAGATAGAATGGAGAGCAGGGAGAAAAGAAGGAAAACCTTAAACATTTATAGAAAAATCGCAACATTAGTAATGCTCTTATGCATTATGCATCCAAGGACGTCTACAGAATTTTTTTCAGAGGGGGGCATGACATAAATGTCACTTGTCAGATTGATGTAAAATGGTTTGATACTTATATCTTTATATCTTTTAATATTAAAGCTTTTTTATCGCGACAAGGTAAGACAAGATGTACATACGACAAGATGTAAATCGAGAAAGGTTAATATGTTTTTTTTGTATCTTGTTATTTTTTTAAAAATTAAAAAAATTTTATTTTTGTTTTTTACATTTTTATTTTAATTTCTAATATTTTTTTATTCTTTTTGTTAAATGAAGAACGTAGGCATTGAAAACATGAAATAAATTATGATTATGAATTCTTTAATTTTCCAGAGAGAGAGAGGCATGTGCCCTCTCTTATTCTCCCCTGAGGACGCCCATATGCATGCCTTTCATTCCTCTTTTGATATTACTTCAAAATGAAATAAATAAATGAAATTTAACTTAAATATTAAATATTAAATATTCATTTCTTGTGAGAAGGCAATAGGATATAGAATACTATTTGAGTATATGAATTGATTTTATTCATTTTTTAAAATTAAAAAAATTTATATTTGTCAAATGTCCTCCGTCTATATTGCTCTACTCTATCACGTAGGTTCGCATCGCTGTTTGCACTATGTTGTCTGATAATCTGGTAATTTTTTCCAGTATATTGGCCGCGTGAGTTTTTTAATATACAAGAAAAAATTACAGTTATATCAGACAACATAGTGCAAACAGCGATGCGAACCTGTGTGATAGACTAGAGCAATATAAGATAAATGCAGATATTTTTATGTGACAAGAAATAAATATTTAAGTTATGTTTCACTTATTTATTTCATTTTGAAAATTGTCAAGTTTCTCTGACTCACTTTATATTATAAATGAAGTACAATTTAAAATACTCGATTTAACAATATTAAAAGATGATAAAAGGCATACATAAGTGACATGGCATATTAAAGTATTACAATGTAGAGATAAAGTTATATTTAATTTATTTCATTTTAAAAATCGTCGGGTTTTCGTGACCACCTTATATGCAAAATTGTTATTTTAAAAGAAATTAGAATAATTAATCCGCGATTAGATTTATATACAAATTTAATTTTCTTTAATTTAGCATTAATTTTTTCAAGCTCTTAAGAAATACATAAAAGTTATATTTCAATCCTGATTTTACGTAAGAATTAAATATGTAATATCATCTAAAATAGAGAGAGAATAACTAGTCGTCATTTTAAAAATTAATTTTTCAAACTCAAAAGAGATTAGATGAAATTTTCATTGAACGCTTTAATCCTGGTTTTATATAAGCAGTATATATGTATCGTTTAAAACGAGTTATATAGGTCTTTATCGTTAACTGTCGAGTCCCATCGGCGGCAATAGAATTTTTCTCAATTTGCGATCAATTGATCGACCTTTTTGCTCCTATTAACGATCGAATGTTGTCTCGCTTCCCTGTTGTTCTCTTTCTCTTTGTTGCCCGAAGGATTAGTGACATCGGTACACACGGACATGCACGTGTACCCGTGTGTGCGTGTCCGCGTGGGCGGTGCTTTGAGTACAGGTGCACGTGTAAAGAGGAGGACAGGAAGTGCATGAAGAGGATGAGGGTGGTCATGGGAAAAAGAGATAGAAAGAGGGAGTTGAAACGGACGAATGGACTGAATATTTCAGTTGGCAAGCAGACTCACGCGTCGAAACGAAGCTTTAGTTGGAGGTATAGGTCAGAGTTCAGCTCTTAACCTGGCTTCAACGCGAAACTCTAACCGCGTAAAATATACAGCATCAGGAACACACCGTCTGACGAAAAGAGAAGGAAGCGCCGCTTTCCTCTCAGCCACCGCGGTTCTTCAACGTTGCTTTCGGTCGAAAACTCGCCAAGTATTTCGTATTTTCACCGGAAAGTCGTTTCCTTCCGATTTAAACGGCAACGATTAATCCTTAAGCGTATTTAGAGTCCGCTGTCTGATTGCGTCTCGCTGACCTTTGCAAAATTAGCATCTCATTTTTCAAGATTTCGACGTAATCGAGTTCTAACTTTTCTTGCAATTATTCGAGAAATACAGATAGCGCCTGCTTAAAAGTTTTTTATTGAAAAGTATTATGACTCGATTTATCATTGAAATAAAAAGATTATTTGTATCAATTTTTTAAACATTATTTTTTACATTAAATTTGATTTTTTACAAAAATCTTTTTAAAACTTATTAGAATATTCTTGACTTATTAGAAATACTTTGATAAAAACTAGAACACGTTCTTAAGATGTTAACTTATATACTTTATAAAGTCTTACCTGCTATATATATATATATATATATATATATATATATATATGTATATATATTTTTTTATTAATGTATGCAATGAATTTTTTAGAAAATTTTTCGAAAATATCTTATACTCTGGGAAAAAAAAACACGGTTACAATCCACTTTGAGTAATTTTACGTAAATAATCTACTTTTAACCCCGCGTAATTAAAAATTGCAATTACTTTGGGAGAAATTTTGACCATTTTTTTGTAGTTAAGCAACGTAACATTTTGATTAGTGCCCTTTAAGTAAAAATTATCTTTGCGTAACTGGATATCGATGGAACTAATTGAGAAAATTAACTAATATAACTTAAAAATCTTCGAAATAAATAGAATAGCTAATTGTAAAATTTAGTTACAAGCAATCCAAATAATTTGATTACGAATCGTAGGCCCCAAAGTGGGTTGTAACCGTGTTTTATTTTCCCCAGAGTACTTTTTGCATAAGCGTATGTCCGGTATTTATAGTCTATTCTTCTATTTAAGATCTTAAATAGGATCTTAAGGTTCTTCGATTATCTGATTAGCGGAACATAGTGTTAAGATGACTTAAAATGATCTTAAATATAAGATTATAAATACCGGCCTATATTTTCTAAAGTAGTGGAATAGACCAACAGATAATTGAAGCAATTTGAAACGGGTCAATTTAAAATCAATGATTCTGCTACGATAGGAGCGAAAATTTATTTAAGTAAGCATAGCAGTCGTTCAAAGATTGTATTTCGCGAAATTAAGAAAGGCAGCCTGTTTTTCTCGCGGTTAATGTTGTGCGCGTTTGCGATGGAATGCGCGCGAAATCCCGAGACAGGGGAAATTTCAATGAATCTTTTAATGGTCTTGCGATCGATCCTGGAGATTTGTAAAAATGTAACGTTTTCCGGCGCGCGCCGGAGAGGTTACGAGGGTATCGATCGATCAATCGCACAATACGCCGGCATCCGTATCTCGACTGCCAATAAGACAGAAACCGCGAGCGGTTTACATTGAAATTTAAATCGTCTATCGTCGATTTTTTATTCCGCTTATACCGTGTTGTATAGTAGCGCTCGATCAAGTTCGGCGAGTTGCCAGAAAGAGGGAGGATAGATAGGAAGGAGGGTGGTGGGGGGGGGGGGGAAGGGAAGGGGAGCTAGGGAAAAAAAAAATTGTTCCCCTTTGTGTGTGCGCGATCGTTGTAAACTTTGAATCGCAAATTGATATATGAACGATAAAAGGGACTGAAAGATAAAACTGTTGCGCGACCGTGTCGGCGACACTTTGCTTTTATAATTACGAGGAAAACATTTGATACACACACATTCTCTCTCTCTCTCTCTCCCTCTCTTTTTTTTTCACTCCTCTTTCTCTCCCGCTTTGCCGGCCAGTCGCGTGGGTGGACTTTGTGGCTTAACGAGATCCTCCATATACCTAAATATAGGTAGCAATTAGTGAGAGCAAACGAATAGAGTAACTTTATGTCAATATCGAGGAAATTTTTGATTTATCGTTTTTATTCGATTCAATGTTGTATACAAGTGGAATTCCGTTGTGCTCATTTGAGCTTAATCTCCCTATAAGCTTTGTTAATAACGATCGATTCAATATTATCGTTTCATCAGTACACAATATATATTATATTGTCATAAAATTTAATTTTCATTAAATCTTTGAATATACGGATGAAAAATTCGCGATATGTGTATCATTTTGTTTCTTTCCTCGCTGAATTTGCATCATAAATGTTTGCATTATATTATGTAGAATATAATAAATCAAAATTATCAATATTTTATGAGTAAAATTCAATCAGACATATAAAAATGGACATAATTATAATTTCAAAAGTATATTTAAATGTATCTTACGTGCAGTATAAGTATTACAATGCACGTATTCAATTGAGCCGTGAAACTTTCCTATTTCTGCCACGTCAAGAATTTGATTCCTGTAAAGAGAGTGAGAGAGAGAGAGAGGGGGAGAATCTCGCATGCAAGGATCGTGAAACATACGAATGGTGCAATCCACAAATGTATGAGAAAATTTCCCCTGACGACTTCAGACCATTCTTGTATTATCTCACCAAATATATACGTAGTATTTTACGTTTCCGCACTTAAAGAATGTAAGAAAAATTTTTCAGTTGCCGTTGTCATTTTTGCTGGACGCGTTTTTTCATCATACTTTTTACAATGTCTTTTTATGTCGCATGTTAATTTATCCTCGCGTCCACGTTCATACCTGAAGGAGCGTGAAATCACTCGACCTGTTACACTGCTATATAAGGGACTTTTCCTTGGCACGAGGAAGGTAAATAAATAGCGAGAGACATGTCTAGATTGTGTGTGAGAAAAGAGAAAAAAAAAAGTCTTTCGAAAATATAAATTTTATTATAGATATATTTTATTATAAAAATATAAAATACTTTTTATCATATATAAATATATATTTATTACATTATGAAGTTTTAATTCATATTATAACATATAAATTTTATAATAATATATATAAATGTTATTATGAATAAAATATCTAATAATATGATATAAATTTAAAAATCTGTTAATAAAAAATGTCGAATGTATTACATATACATATGTGCATTATATTGTGTACGATAAGATGTGAAATATCTCGCTATTTCGAAGATAAACGAATAATTAATTTAATAAGAGAGAGAAAAATAATTATTAAATTAGGTATAAGTGTTATAAATAACTTACCCCACGTTGCTCCGTCATAGCTCGATGATTTCTCGAGTTTCCTTTCTTGTTCATCCTTTACTTTTTTATGACTATTATTCTAATAACTTGCAAAAACACTAATTGCACTAATTACGATATGTTAATCAGCAGAATATATGTATGTATATATGTGTGACGATCACTTTATTATTTCTCGCGGCGAGAAAATAACAGGAAAATTTATAGTCACTCAATGTGTTACTATTCGTTTGATATTAAAAATTCGCGTGGTAATTATCACTGTTGCTAATGAAAAGCATATATTTTTTTAGCCGATTATTCAATTTTACATTAAATATGCGCATAAAGTT
The DNA here is from genome assembly GCF_047496725.1 of Anoplolepis gracilipes. NCBI lineage: Eukaryota > Metazoa > Arthropoda > Insecta > Hymenoptera > Formicidae > Anoplolepis > Anoplolepis gracilipes. The sequence goes on along the minus strand of NC_132970.1, from coordinate 810,824 downwards.
AAAATCAAAGATAAATATATGCGTGTCCGAAAAATGTGATATCTGAAAATATGTCATCACTTTATTGATTATACATACATATAAATCGATAAATTTTGATTGAATAAATCATGTAAAATATGCATTTCAATAAAACACTACCTACTTTTTGTAAACACATAATTGTATTTCGAAGTGTAGCTCGGCGACTCGACGACATGGATAATCACTGATTGCTCGAGTTACAAAGCGAGTTACAAGGCGACATATGACGTATAAACAATAGTGATGTAGGTTGCGATTGTATAAAATTTGGCGTTAATCTTCAGTGCGTATAATGTGCTATTGTTTACTGCTGTAACCTTATTATTAATTGCGTGGGAAGATTTGACGTTTCATCTATCGCGCATTATCTTATCAATTATAATCGCGATTATATTAGGAGATATCAAACGCGCGATTCCTACAATTATTAAAATTAGCGAATATTGGATCGCGCGCATAATTAACTTGTGCGAGATTGACAGCTATAAACGTGAACACGTTGTCGGATATTTTGTATGATTTATATGTTTTTTCAAGTAGGAATCGACGCGATAACGGATTGGAATTATCGTTTCAATGTGATATTTTCAGTGATAATTGCTTTTTCCACGACGCTCAGATTCCAATATATTTCGGATTTTATTTTCTCGCCGATTTAAACTCGTATTTAAATAATTATAACTGTTTATTATTTCTCGGATTAAGAGCGTAGACTAATACACGAGCCGTGGAATTAAATGATTAAAGATAACGAAAAGACGTAATACATCAATTGCTTATTAATAATATATATTTCGTGAGATTTAAAATATTAAAAATGTTCTACGCTTGTAACAATACGTATCTTTAAAAAAAATAGAAATTTAAAGATTACATACATACGTATATTTCTTGACAGTCGATCGTGTCTTAATTCGATTTCCAATCCATACGTTAAAAAATGTATTATTTGTTATCCATCAATATCATTTTTCTATCTTTGTAATGTTCGATAGCCATTTCATCCAATTCTCCCGTAAAATTAATTTTGCTTACACTATCAATGTCGATATTCCGCGGAGATACTTTCCTTTACGCACGAGTGTTAACAGAATAATAGTAATCTTTTTGATCGCGCATTTAGCTTTAGCTTCTTCCCCTTCTTAATTCCTTTGTCATAGAATATTGTAGTGGTGGAACGTAGTAGTAGTGGGGCGCATTCCTTTACGCCGCCGCGCCGTGTTGACATCATCAAATATGTAAGGTCGCGTCAATACACAAGGACGCGTCATTCTTTACACTGCCTACTGACGAGAATTTAAAATTATTTTCGATTATTAATAAAACGTCGTAGTGGAATACAAGTCAAATCGAGCGACATTTTAATAGCGTTTAATTAACAAATAAAGTATAATAAGCAAATAAAGTCGCTGATAATCGCGAATTTTAATCTCTAAATCGCATAGTGAAACCCGACGTTTAATATATATATCTATTTATCTATATATATATATATATATATATATATATATATATATATATATATATCTATCGATGCTCGCAGATTTGTTAAACCGTCTTTTATTCAATCGAAATCTATTTTAAGCGTAAATTGTCAATATAACGAGGACATATTTTTCGATGTTGCATTTTCTGCGAACATTTATCTTTAATATTTATAGGTTCATATATATCGTACTTATATATGCTTTAATACAGATAGCAGCCGTTTTGAAACGAGAGCGTATATCATTTGTTAAAGCTAGCATTGCGAATGGCGCGTTAATTTGGTCATATGATTTTCAAGCACAGAGATCGTGGTTTTCACTCGTTCTCGCGTCGTGATGTAATAAATAAAGTACGCGTCGTATGCGACGTTAACGTTTCGGGAATACTATGCAAGTATGTTCTGGGTGTGTGATTGTCATCAACGGTATTTTCGTGAATGAGTGCTACGAGGAAGAAACAAAGGATGAACAGGAGGAAAGGAGAAGATAGCCAAGGATATATCAAGCAATAACGGAGTAATCCAATGAGTGAGCAATTTATTTATTATAATTAATTTATTATTTATTACGTGAAATTAATTTAATTGTTCGCTTTTATCACCGCAGTAGCGATTTAGCTTACATTATTGTGCAACATATAAAATGGTATAGATTTTACTTTAAAAAATATATATGGACTTAAAATTTTTGCAATCTATGTAAGATTCATAATTATTTAAATTATTTTTTATATAAATTTTTACATTACCATATCTAGTAGAATCTAAATTTGCTTTCAAGTTACTTTGCAAAAAAAAAAAAAAAAAAAAAAAAAAAATAATAATTTCACTGAATTTCTTATGTCAAAGAAGATTAGTTATTTAATACATGTATTTTCTATTATATAGGGTGAATCAAAGAAATGTGGTCTTTTTAATTCAAAATGAAATATAACTTAAAATATTACTTAATCTTATTGATTTTTGTAAATTAAAAAATATGTGCATTTATATCTATCATAAATATCTTCTGTATTTATCCTATATTGCCCTAGTCTATCACACAGATTTGCATCTCTGTTTGCATTATGTTGTTTATTATAACTGTAATTTTTTTTATATATTGACATTCAGTTTATTAATATACAGCAAAAAATTACATTTATTCCAGACAATATGGTGCAAACAGATGCGAATCTGTGTGATAGACTAAAGCAATGTAGGATAAATGCGAAGGACATTTGATCAGCGTGAAAAATTTTTTCTAAATTCTAAAAAATTAATATAATCAAGTAATGTATTCAAATCGCATTCCATATCCTATTGTTATCTGATAAGAAATAAATATTTAAGTTATATTTCATTTTTTTTAAATTTTCTTTTGAAAATCATCAAGTTCCTTTAACTCACCCTGTATTATATTTGATATTATATAAATATTATTAAAATAATGTTATGTCTTGAAACAATTATTACACACAAATTACAAGAGTACACTTTTGTTCTCTCAATTTTCTCTTATCTAAGTATTACAATATTTTTTCATTAAATTTTACAAGGGATAATGAAAAAGAAACGATATATTATTAGTCTAGAGTGCATTGTACTAGGATATAATGCATAATTAATGTACGCATATTGCTTTTTAATACCAAGACACGCAAAGAGATGTTCTCTTATTTGAAATTCAACCAGATTTTAAGAGAATCCCTGACCAGTATTTAACGTGTGGCATCGCGAGGGCGGTTTGTGTGGTCTAAGAACAAAAACCAAATCACCGCTAAACGTTAAAGTGCGCCCCGCAGTTTAATTAGTAGTTCCGGATGGCGGAGAAGTTTCCTTCTGTGTAACCCGCGACGGCAAACATGGTCGTTTGAAGTTAACTGGCTCGCGAAAACCAACTAGCTGGTTCTTTTTTACGAAAGTACATTTTCCGAGTAATTGCGTATGTGTATAGACAAAATTTTACGCTTCAAACTTTCCTTTTCGGTTTGCTGTTTTTTTTTGCATGAATAATTCTGTTTTATATATATATATATATATATAAAACCAAATCGGAATAAAGGCCCGCGTGCAAGGTAGGGATTAAAGTTGCAACGGAAACGCATAAAATGTACACGCTAATGGCATTTTAATAACATACATAACGTACGTTGCGGAAATAACGCAGAAAAATACTGATAATACATTTGCATGTTTCTCTGCGAATTTTGAAGCATATATTGTGCGTGCAAAGTAAAATATATTCTCGCAACCAGAGTAGGAAAGCGTAGGAAAATATTTGCTTTTGCTTTACATAATTCTGTTCGTACAGCTAATATAGGATGCTATTCTGCATACCTTTTTTTTATTTATACACGGTCTCCCCTCCTCTAATTAATATTTAAATATGTAAATAACAATTTAATTTTCTCTGATATCATAAAAATTATGTAACATAGCCCTTCCAAAGCTAGTTTTGAGCACGATAACGTATTTTACGATGTATTTGCATTGTTACGAATTGTGTATTTCAAAAGAATATGTCAGTACTTAAGAAAAACTCGGCAATACTTTCTCTTGGAAGAAAAATTTCGTTATATCAACGTCGAGAACACAACTTTGATAGTAAAAGGATATCCCTTAATATTAGTTATTTTCCTTACTCATACGTAGCATTCCATGCTTGATAACCATGTAAAAAGATTTTTTAAACAAATCACAGTTTTGGGGAATTATATTGTAAAGCTATTTATTTTATTTAAAAAATACAGTCTTTATTTTTTTCTTCTTTTACTAACAATAAAATAAAAATCTTTATTCGTGTCGAAGAAACCGTCTGTAAAATATTTGCCAATAAGACTGGAAAATATAGGTAGCTAAAACACTGCTGAAAAATATAGAGGACATTATATTTTGATTGATATACATTACTGTTTCACTACACGATTATCTCCACTTGAGCAATCCTTTTACTCATGTCTGTACAATTGCACCCAGAATACTGTCATCTGCGCTCGATGACATGGTCCCTTTCCTTTTTTTATAACCTCAAGCATCGCATAAATCATGAACTTAGTTTTCGAGTGGTCTTCGAAAAAGAGATACGCGATTTCGCAGAAATTCATCAGCTCATGTTTTCACCGTCCGTCCGTCTTGTCCGTCCGTCCGCCCTAGAAACGGTTGCAACGTCGGTCTTACTTCCCCCGTCCTCTCCTTCGAAAAGATCGGCTCTATTTTCATAATAACGAAATATATCTTTCCCTCAAGAGACGACGTCCTATTCTCACGCGATACGGTCCGTTTCGAAAGTGGGTCGCCCCGGGGCTATGACTCGGGTGTAAAAAGACGAGGGAAGAAGAAGACGCGCAAACACATATATAACAGCCCTTGCAAATGTGCATTAAAAAGTGCAAGACGCACACGTCACATTGGTTGTGATCAATTTTCTTAATGGACCAATTAATGGACCGCGTTAACGATGTCGATCATGCCCACGGCCTAAAAAGCATTAAATATTTCGAACCCCTCACGCTTTGTTACTTACATCCCAAAAAATTGAGAAGAATTTTAATTTACCAACTATCAAATATATATGTATATACTTAGCAATGTCGCATCTAAACATCTGGATTTATTTAACTCAATCGATTTTGTTATTGTGTAATATAATATAATAATATTTTAGTTAATATTATAATATATCATAATATTAATTAAAATATTATTATATTATTATATTATATTTCGCACGTTTTCTAATTAACAAGTATACAGAAATGGAATTGGTTGAGCTAAATAAATTCAGATGTTAGGTGTTAAAATATTATTATATTATATATATTATATTATAAATATACGAATATATTGAGGAACGTACAGTAGAGAGTAATTTGAATAGAATTTAAAAAATAGTTTTAGTCTTTATCTGATTCATGTTAATGCCTTTACCTTCCTGTCATGATTTTTTTTTTTTTTTTTTTTTTTGCAAAAGATGCGACAGATTATTATTTTTACGTTTACGTCACTTTCATCATCATAACCCGTTACGATAAAATATTTAACGAGCACACGGTGATGCTGCTTATGATCTGAATTGAGGATTAGTAAGGAAGAGACTTTTGTAATCGGCAAAAATTTGTCATCCGACGTAACAGCCGCTTATTTCCGCAGCCGCTTAAGTAAGATTAATGGACGACTATTAAATCTTTTTCGGCCGCGCTGCTGCGTGGCCTCGCGATTTTCGGGAATGCTATGCGTCGTTAATGGCATTTGGGCACACCTCACGTTTCCCTTTATGACCGGCGTCTTATTACATCCCCTCGGCGGAAATTTCCGTAATGCGGGAAATACGACCCCTGGGAGCTGTAACCGTGTTTTGAAGTATAAACGTTTTTATATCGATTGTTTGCGCGGCACGCTCGGCTTTTTCTCCGCGTGTTTAAAATGCCGACTTATCCGCGACGAATCACGAATATAGGCCGAACCCTCACGTAAAATCTCTACTCTCCCGACCGCACGTATAAATTTCACCGGACCTTTTAGACAATCGTCGGTCGTTATTTCAACGTGGTGCCTTATTGATTCTTCCAATGTATACATCTGAATTTAATCCTAGTAACTGGATTGCGATGAATATATAAAGCGATAATAATCTTTATCACTTTCTTAAATAAAATCATTATTATCACTGAAAAGGAGTGAATATTCACTGGTGCTCTCAGTTATAAATATAAATATAAATATAATAATAATAATAATAAATAATAATAATAATTATTATTATTATAAATAATTATAAATACATAACAAATCAGTAAAATCTCACTGAAAGGATTAATGATAACAACTGTTTCTATTAATGATGTTTTAAAAATACTTCTTATATATTATATAGTAATTCCAAGAATAATGATCATACGGGAGAGATGGTTAATGAACAAAATTATAAGGAATTATTCATCAGATGGCGATACTTCTTTATGATTTTATTATCAGAAGTCTATTTTGTTTTGTTAATTATAAAGAAAAAAAATTAAAGTTAATGTTCAAATTAATTCTGTGGTTTTAATCATAAAGGTTTTCAGTTGACAGTATTAGGAAAAAATTAGGATCATTATTACCCCCGATATTATATGTAAGATAAATTTTTATATAAGAAAATTGTTAGTAATATATTTTGTTAAAGAAATATTTGAGTTTTTTGTGGGTTTATATCACATCTTAAAAGTAAAAAAAAAATGATATGTATATAATTCTAAATTTTTTAATATTAGTTACATACGAATTTCCATTTCAGATGTAAGAAGATGTGAGGTGTCTCTCCCTTTTCTCAAAAGATAGCAATTTAAATTAAACTGATCCTTTAGTGAAATCTTACTAAGCATAATAAATGGCATATAAGGCGGAGGAGTAAATGTTTTCATTGAAGATCAGTGAAATATTCGTTCATCTTATGCCACTGCTATTAATAACATTTGCACAAATTCAATTTAAAAGCACGGAATATGATTTTATTATCGCTTTTTAAAAATAAATTTTTCACTATGACATTTTAATCTCGACAAATTGTTTTTGTTGATGCCTCATGTATCATTCAAATCTGAGGCAACGTAAGATAATAGCTGTAATAAATGTTTATTCTTAGAATTAAAACATGAAAAAGAAGCCGCTAAATATAAAGTTGTTGCATTTATTTTATTGCACAGTAATCAGCAACATGCATGAATATCGATGACCCACGCAATTCGAAGGGAGTGTGGTGGATAGTGATTTAAAATACTTTTATCTTGAATCGAATGCATAATTTAAAACCCGGGAGAACCCTTTTTCCACTAACAATACCTATCTCATTAAAAGGTGCTGCTAATCCTTTATCTATATACAAGGCAAGGCGGTGAATAAAACATTGATAATTGGATTTCAAGAGAATTTTGCGGAAATGGGTTTTTCTTGTACCGAGAAACTTTTTAAGCGCGAGACGCGTGTATCAATATGCGCGTATCAACACAGAATTTATACCTTGATAATATATCAGCAAGCAAACATATGCAGTAAATGTGGTATCGCGCCGCGATTACAAGATATACATCGCGCGCTTTCAAACACGGCATTATTAAGGCTTTCGTTATCATTCATCGTTATCCTATTATTCGGCCAAAGTCCACGCGATATGTATAGTATTTATCTCATTACGCGTGTAATGATATTTTCACGCTAGAGCAGTGAGAGACTTTCGGACGTTGCTGATGGCAAAGGATGCCTTTTTGGAAAACTAATTCGCGAATACTTTTCGCGCGCGTTCGCGGCTTCGATTTAATTAGAAACGTGCGCCGAAACTTTGTGAGATGGAACTTGTGAAAATTAATTATACGTTTCTCACACACACACACACACACACACACACACACACACACACATATACACTTTCCGTCGAGCGATTAAAAGCTCATTCGAAACGCTTTTTGCGAAGTTCAATAAAAATAGTTTGCGTCCACTCGCATTAACTGTTCCAATAGCACAAAAAAATGGATGCATCGCTACTTTATTTATCGCTGTTTAATTCGTTCCAGTTACACATATTATTTCTTTTGTCCCAGATTACGATGAAGAAAAATGCGATTGACGAAGCGATTCTATTTTTCAGTTTCTTAATTAATTAATTAAGTCATTTAAATAGTGACATATTCAATAATTTTGTCTCTTATTTAAATTTAAATAACGTCTAAAATTACAATTTAACTGCCTTACTTGTCACTTATCGTTGATCATCGTGAAGAAATTTATTTCAAGTAATGGCGTGAGTGAAGTGTTACATCATATATTTTATAAACTCTTGCTCTCTCGACTGATATAAATGAGATATTATTTTGTACGATATTTTATATATATATATATATATATATTTTTTAATAATATTTTTTGCTCTCTTTAGCCTACTTACATTTTAATTTTACAATTAAAGAGAGCTATTTTATATATATTTATTTATTTATTATAATATATATTTTTGGTAATGAGGCGAATCGTATAATTATAACTTTACAAATGTCAGAGGGAGATCTGAATATGAAGATCTGATGTACAAAAAAATGACAAAAAGACAAAATTGTTAAACTTTCCTCCCCAATTTTCGCATCGCCAATGAAGAAAAGTTTGCTCAACTAAACTTTGTCATTAACAGACTTACACTCGCGTCTTACACTAGTCGTCGATAACTTTGACCTGAGCGATAATAAGCCAGTTAATAAGACTTATTAAAATTGAAGAGTCATGGGAGGTTCTCGCAGGATAAGTGTCTTTAATGTTTTAGCAAAGAGATGCAACGAGAAAATTAATAGCTAAGATTGAAACCGGAAATCAGTACATCTTATTATTTTATATTTTATTATGTATACACATCTATATACCTATAGAGCACAGATTATTGCAATTACGTTACAGCAACATTGCAATATTGCAATAAAAACATTACAAAGATATTGCACAGATATAAAACCACAAAATACCGGCACAGTTATTGCAACATAAATGTTTCGGAAAAATTTCAAAATCAAAATTCTATAATTATATCTTTTTATGGTAAAATGTATGGGAAACATATAAAGTACAAAAAAGTTGAACTTAAATTAAATGTAATAATATTTATTTAAGTATTATATTATAAAGTTACATATAATAAATTATATATAAATTTATAATATAATATTTTTAAATAAGAATGTAGTACTAAGGCGTAAAAAGAGCTGGATATAACAATGTAAATTTAAAATAAATAAATAGTTTATTGCTTAGTCAAAAGAATTACATTAAATAAACTTTAAAGCGAGTTGATTAAGCAATAAACTATTTATTTATTTTAAATTTACACTGTTATATCCGGCTCTTTACGCCTTAGTACTACATTCTTATTTATTTTAATTATTGAGCCATTTACCAATTATTTTAATATTTTTTAGATAAAAAATTATTACAAATATTTGTTTAAGTTCAATTTTTTTCGTATTTTATGTGTCCATATGCTTTTGATATTTATCTATCAGAAAAAAAAATATTTTTATATGCAACATTATTCGCTGATTGCAGTAACAATGCAATATTGGAAATTCATAACATTGCTATATAATATTTCGTTATAATCTTCCTAAAGGCGGATATTTACAATATTGCTAAAATTTCCAGCAATGGTGCAGCAACATTTGGCAGTGAATTTGCAATATTGTAATATTGCGGCGAAAGATTGTTACAATATGTATACAATTTATTCTGTACTGTATGGGTATATTCTCTCTTGTTTATAATTCTCTATAATATATATTTAGAGATAAACGTAGCTGCGCTCAACTTTATATTGCATTCGTCCGCTGCGTGTAAAGATTTCTCATTGAGGTAAACGCGAATCAAGCAACCACATTTAACGTTAAACAACTTACGTGGCCGTACATAAGACTCCGGAGAATCGTTAACAATTTCTATTCGCCAAATATAATTCGTCACGTCGCGAGCTGCGGAAATAATTCGTTACGAGCGAGCGGGCCGGCATTATACAAGCGCTGGATTGGGAGTCATTCGAGGTTGGCCGCGGTAAATTGCTACCGGTAATGTCAGTTCTTAATAACAGCTCGCCAGCTGCTAATATCGATCCGTATAACGGGGGAGGGGGGGGGGAGGGGAGGGGACGGACGTATTTTTCAAGCCCAGACCGCCCAAGCGCGCCTCGATCGACTACATCTGTTTACACCCGCCGTACTACGATGTCGGCCCATGCGTTAATTAAGCCGACATGCATCCTCTCATTGCGCAACGGTGGTGACGATTCCCTCTCCGACGCGTAATTTCGCGTCGAATTATATCGCGACGTTCCCCTCCGAGGTCCTTCCTTCCCCTCTTCCCCCCCCCCCCGCCCCCTCCCAATTATTCCTCAATTGATGGATTGAAAAGGCAGATTTAACATCCCCGGCCGGAGGGAATATCGAATTTAAAATTATAAAATCTTTAATATAGAGTGTCTGAAATAAAAAATTTATATCGTCTGAAGAATATAGACCTGGCGTACGTTTGAGAGTGGGAGGAGAGAGAGAGAGAGAGAGAGAGAGAGAGAGAGAGAGAGAGAGAGAGAGAGAGAGAGAGAGAGAAAGGAGGTGGCTATGCATGTTGCTGAAATTTAATCGAGACGTGTTATCGACTACGGTTTATGTCGATAATTCATCGTGAAATGCGCATTGCATATTTGCCCGGTAAATATACCCGGTACTACCCTGAGGTCCGCCCTTCCGATTTCCATTCGCCGTCCGGCGTCGCGAGAGAACGGACTTCCGCATTAACATAAACGCATTACCGGGCACCGGCGACAAGTCCCCGAGTGCTCTAACGAGTGAAAAATTGACAGAGCCGATACGAACGTATCGGACATCACGAACGTGTATAGTACGGGCCTTGGTGCCGTTGGTGGGTTCGTAACGAGGTCAGGAAGAAGAGGACTCGTTATTCTTTTTGCCTTGGTGAAAGAGGCAGCGCGATCTAATTACGGCAAGAGTAGTAGCAAGCGAGCGAGTCGCGAAAATTCCCGGAGAAAACTACGAACCTTTCTTCGGCAGGCGAGAGATTGTTGTTGCTGGTGCGATAGTCGGTAGCGGAGATGGCTCGATGCACACATTTCTTTTCTTTCTCTTCTTTTCTCTCTCTCTCTCTCTCTCTCTCTGTCTTTCTCTCTTTCTCGTCCAGTTGGCTTGGCTCGGTTTGGCTCGGCTTGACTTGGCTGGTACTGGCTGGTGACGATCGATGCCGCTAAGATTCATTCCATCCCGACGACGTAATGAGGATGAATCGGCCGATCCGAGTCGGCGGCCCTATCGAAACGAAATGTATGTACGATGCGACGTATGTATGTACAAATGAAGGTGAACGTACCTTGGTGCCGACCCAGAGATAAATATCGGGGTCGTGCTGGGAATTGCGGCTCTTCGCCGTGTGTTGCTCCGTTTCCCTCACCGTGGCGTGCAAAAAAAAGAAGAGAATAAGTCGAAAAAGACGACGAAGGGAACTGCTTAGAATAATTCACTCGACGACTAAGGTCGATACTTGGCGATTTATATTTTGTGTAGACTGTGAATTGTATCGAGAGTCAAATATCATTCGAGACGATGACATTTTTTTCGAAATTATTCTCTGACGTTTGAATGAATATCACGGATATATGTAGGGTCTTTTTTTTCATTCCTCCGTCTGATAAATACGAGATAAAGCTCGAGAATATTCTTCCGACTCTCTAAGACATTTTCTGTCCTGTGATGACGAATTGCGCGTTGAACACACGTCCTGGGACCGATCGGCAATTATATATGGAATAAACGCGTTTAAATCCAGCCAACGTGAGAAAGACTATAGAGCATCGTGTCGATGTACACACATATTTTTCTCTTTCCCTTTGCACTCGATACGCGCGCAGATGGGGCAGCGTGCCAGAGCGAGGGGATCGAAGCGAAGAGGCTCGAAAGGGAGGAAAAGAGAGAGCGGCGAAGAGGGTGAAAGGAGAAAGAGAAAGGGTGGAAATGAGATAGCGGTTAGTAGTGAAGGAGAGGTTGAGTCACACTGAAGAGAAAAGGAAAGAAAAGGTGGTGTATCTGTGTGAAAAAGAGCGAAAGAGAGAGAGAGAGAGAGAGAGAGAGAGAGAGAGAGAGAGAGAGAGAGAGAGAGAGAGAGAGAGAGAGAGAGAGAGAGAAAGAGAGTCGGACACGAGAGGGAGTGGAGAAAGAGAGACCAGAAAAAGGGATGAAGAGACGGCAATAGAAGGGGTGGATGAGGAGGAGGAGGAGGAGGTGACGGCGGTGGAGAGAGGGGCAGATTTGACCCTGCTTGTGCACCTGGATAGGAGGCTGTAATCAATACCACAGAAAGCGCGCGCTGCGCCAGGCTCACCCCTTATCCGTCCGCCTACCGATACCTGAATAAACGGCCATGCAGAGGCCAGTCCGCCTACCTTTTTTCATTCTTCCGCTCGATACGCAACAAATACGTACTGGCTTCGATCCACATTTGAGTTCCGTTTTCGACCTGATATACATACACGAGGTCATCTGACGTCACCGTTGTATATTATCGTCTTTTCTCTCAACTCTCCTCGGAGCAATGACAGGTCAAGGGAGAGCAACAGCTGTGCCGTTTTCTTCCTGTTACTATTTATAATCACACATGGTTTTAATATTTTTTTATTGATATGTGTGAAAAATTGACGAAGATTCTGGTAAAAAGTGAGACTGAATTTATTGTCTTTTTTCTTTTCTCTCTTTGAAACAATGACAGGTCAAGGGAGAGCAACAGCTGTGTCGTTTTCTTCCTGTTACTATTTATAATCACGCATGGTTTTAACATTTTTTTTTATTAATATGTGTAAAAAATTGACAATGATTCTTGTAAAAGAGAAGATTCGAGACTTGATATATAATATTGTTTAAACAGTTCCAAGATGAAAAATTCTCATATATACATTCATAAAATATGTGGACCGCAAGTGTCAAAACCATGCAAGTTTAATTTGTCAGGTATGAACTTGGTGTCATGAAAGATCATTCGCAGTATTTAATTGATATTTTTTAGCTTGTATCGTATATAATATGATTTTTATTTTTATTTCTCTGTCAAATTCGCTTGTTGACTTGTCTGTTTATATTTTATCTTTTATATATTATATTATTATAAGCTTGCTGAAACATAAATTGTATAACTTGTTGATGAATTTGCATAATCCATGATTATAGACACTATAATTATCCTACGTAGTAAGATTTTTTGATTAACTCGGCATTGATTTTTCTTTAAAGAAAATTTTGGTTGCATAGCATCTCTCTTTTTTCTTAATTTTTCAGTAGCCAATATTAAACATTCTGCTAACTAAGACGTAAATTAAAATTCTCTTTAATTAAAGTTCATTTAAAATTAGCTGAAGAATAAGGTTTTGTTATTCATTAGCAACTTGGAAACTTGGTTCGCGAAATGCTCTTCAATTTTATTCGTCCATAATTTTATGATAATCGATGTTTTTAATAGAGATTTTTGTTATATAAAAAACGAATCGTATTCAAATTAAGTTGGATTAAGAAAAGCTTTCAATACAAATCAAAACATAACGTTTGCTCTTCTTTCTTTGCGATTTACGCAAAATATTGACGGATAGATTTTGCAAAATATTTTGTTCTAAATTGATAACTTTGCAGCCTATCGCTCGACGTCACGGATTCTGCTCAAATCACGGTTCAGCGATTATATAATAATCGTCTTGAGAAAGTTTTCAAGTCGAAGATGTTTGTCGCGACAATTGCACGTGCCGCATTCCTCGTGCCACATTCCTGCAAGTTTGTCGTAAATGCATCTTCATCGTCTCTTTTCGAGATGCGAGTTGCTGTCTGAATGTGGAATCATGTGTTCCGAAGGAACGTATTTTGATATCGCGACATGCGGTTAAGCATACTATTTTAATAGCCTCTCTTTAATCAAATTTGAGGAAATTTTTGATATATGTATTATTCAGTTCTTTCTCGCGCGAGAAAAATAATATATTATAGAATTATTATTATTATACAACACAAAAAACGAAAGAAATAACGAGATATCCGAACTTTGACGCGTCGATGTCTTTATTCGCACATCGAGTCGGATGAGTGAAAATATATTCGAAAAACATGAAAATATCGAACGAGTTTGGCAGTTCGTTCAAAATAACGAGGTCGAACACAGAAATGTTTTGGCGAGAGAGCACCTCTCGAAATCGTGAATACGTAAAGCGGAACCAGCCACCCTCGCGGTTGAGCGGGATCTTTCGCGCCACTTACTTTTAGAGAGCAAAGTTTTCGCGGGGTGAGTTTTTGTGTCACGAACACGCGAACTTTTTTACACGCACGCGCGGCCGCAACAAATCAGCGTGTCCCTAGACAAATTGAAAGGTTTAGCGAGACTCGACAAGTACGAATAAGGTAATCGTCCCGAGATCAAGCCGAGGTTAAACCGCAGGCGGTCTAATTGCGAGCGGGCTCTCCCTTCGGTAATCGGCGCGATGGGGATGTCACATTACACGTGTAGAGATAATGCATCGTTCATGCAAATTCGCGTCTTGCGTGCTCAACGTTTATCCCTCATCGGCGTCGTTTTCCATCGCGCTCGAGTCTCGAATACCTGCATGTACGCTCGAGACGGCGATTAAGGGGAGACCTCGTATCATCGATTTTAATTAGGCTATTATTATCAGACAATCCTGACAGATTCTGTGTTTCTTATCCATTACGTTTGTCATTCTCTCGCGAAGATTTAGCGATCTTTATTGTATAATTATTACCCTTTCGTTTAACGACCGGATCTTTAGTCATTTATGGGCGACCTTAAAATCCTCGGTATTTCAATGTGCATATTTGACGTTTTACGTGAAAGTCGAAGGAACGCGAAAATCTGCTACTTCATACATATTTTATGAAATTTTATTTTTTAACGCTTCACTTTTTTTTCATATTTTTGAGTAGCCATGCAGCTTATTTATATTATTTCAATAACCTTTCTCCATCAATAATATAAGAATAAGTAAATAAAAAAAATATATCGGTTTTCATTAATCAAAAAAATTTTATTTTTATTTTTTCACGCTAAGAAATAGGAAATTAAGTTGCATCGATTCGCGGTTAATTTTAGTATATTTGTGGAATAGAAATTAATATAACATAAACGCTCCTTAGATTTTAATATTACAATAAATTAATGGCGATAGGAGCAATAAATTTTATAAACATTACAGTTAATAAAAAAAGTCGTTTAATAAATTACATAATAAAACCTTAAATTCAATACATGACACAACGACGATCTCTTAACACTATCTAATAATATATATATAGTCAATATTGTCTTTGATGATGATGGACCACAATATCCTTTTCTAAATTATTGTGGATTGTTCGTCATCATCCTTCACATGCTGACATGCTGAAGCATTATATTCAATACACGAGACTTCAACATAAACAAACTATCGGATATTTCTTCACATTTACATCATGCAATGCATTTTAAGGTAGACCCTTTTTAAATTAATTTTCATTGCACTGAAGAGAATCTCGACGGAGATAGAAACGTCTGCGTACACATATAGTTAGATTTTAGTTAACGTCGTTATGTCATATATTAAATTGAAGGAATATTATGTAATTTATTAAATGACTTTTTTATTAACTGTAATGTTTATGAAATTTATTGCTCCTATCGTCGTTAATTTAGTGTAATATTTGTAGAATACTTACATTGCGAGGAAAATGGCACTTGTTTGGCATAAACTGTCATTGGAAAATAGACGAGAACGATTTATTTACTGTCGATAATTTATTTCTGATTATAGGTACAATATACATCGTAGGCTAGACGAAACACTTATTAGGTATATTAGCCTATCTATAAATGGTACGTGGTGTGAACGTAACACACAACGAGTTAGGAATGTAAAACGGATAGAAACTCATTACACACCGTCGCGTGCAACGCGACGTATCGCGAGAAAACGTAAAGTCGACCGATGGATGCGAGGGTGACGTCGTTCTTTTTTAGTTGTGCGTCTCGTCCCGCGCATTAGTTAAGGAAGGGACGCGCGCGAGTGAATACACGCACAATTTCGCCTATGCATCCGTATGTTTGTCCCTTGTTTTATGTACGCATGAGTGTATACGTATGCAGGTGTATAAACGCGACACCTGTTTTTTCGTTTTTTTTTTTTTTTTTTTTTTTTTTGTTTATTTAACATCATTGTCGCATGACATATCTTATCACTTTGTCTCCTTATTCGTATCATTAAATTTTAGCTACTTACTCTCGCACGAATGAAAGAGATGAACAAAGTATAATCCGATATAATATTTACACGGCCATTTATTAAGTAACGCGTCCAACGAACAGAACTGGCGGTACATCGATGTGCGATCCGATGTTTCGGATGACTTTATGCGACAAAGTTTAGAGGACGATGTCATGAACAGTCGTTCGTATATGGGAGGCGTAGAACTCGAGGGAGCGTAAGAAATTGCTGAAGAAACAACGTTCGAATTTATCCTCTCTATCTCGACTACGCGAAAAAAGAAGAATATTCTTATTCTGATAATATTTTTAGTTTCAAAATGTAAATTTTGAAATGAGAGTCCATTGCGTTAAGTGAAGAAAATTTGCTTGAATGAAGACATTTGATATAGTTCAAGAGAAAAATATATTCTTATTGTTTAAGATAAATTTTCTCGAATGGAAAGGAAGAAATGTTGAATAAAAAATAACACATGTTCAAAGATTATAATTTTCTTAGAGTCAAAATAATTATTTTATTCTTGGGATGACAATTATAGTATTGAAATAAGATTATGATATTGTTGAAATTTAAGATTTTTAAATTCTTCTAAGAAAATTATAAATTTTTGCGTATCTGTGGAACGCGTTTATATGAGTATATAAGTTTTAATTTGACATTTTTTCTTCTGTGTACATCATATAACAGATAAGTGAAATTACAATTGAATTATTTTTTTCTTGTGTCGGATACTATCCATCTAATATGTCAAAATAATTTTGAATGAAATTAATATGTGTACATTTATTAAATTAATCATTAGATTATTCATTTCAAGAGAACAAAAATGCATTAGCAGATTCGTTTTATCATTCTGAGAGTCAATTACTAATTTTATCAATCCGATCGTACTTCTCTACAATTAACAGACGCAAACGATGGCATCTAAAATTTAAATCCAAC
The DNA here is from genome assembly GCF_047496725.1 of Anoplolepis gracilipes. NCBI lineage: Eukaryota > Metazoa > Arthropoda > Insecta > Hymenoptera > Formicidae > Anoplolepis > Anoplolepis gracilipes. The sequence goes on along the minus strand of NC_132970.1, from coordinate 793,590 downwards.
TGTAACCAAATATCCGTCGAGAGAGAGAGAGAGAGAGAGAGAGAGAGAGAGAGAGAGATTCTTTCCCTTTCTCTGCCGTTCCATAAGATCAGATCGCAAATCGAATCGTACCGCATTTCTTCGCGCTACTGATCGCGCCCATATCGGCCGATGGCCCGATCTTCTCGATATTACCCCCCGTCGCACTTCGGGGTTCGCCGAGGGACGCGGGAGGGCGACCTTGACGCGGGAAAATCTCCGTGCGGTTGAGATTGCGAACGTTGAATCTGCGAAAGTTTCTTTCTTTTTTTTTTTTTTTCTGAAACTTTCGCACGAATAGTTCTATTCGTACACGCTCCTCTCCTCACATCAGTGAGTAGGTTCGCTTTGATTCGACTTCCTTTTATCCCCCTTTTCATACTTTCTCCTCTCGACTACGAGTTTCTGTGATTTTCTTTTCTCCTTCTCTCTCTCTCTCTCTCTCTCTCTCTCTCACTCCTTTATATCTTTATCTCTTTTCTGTCTTTTACTACCGAAAGCCGATTTAGAAAAGAGAGAGCCTTAAAGTTTCCTCGCCACTCCAACACTTCCGATCGGTTTCCCCCGATGCGAGACAAACCGCGCTTTCACGTACGCCACGTTTTTTCCGCTTACTTACATATTCACAGCTATAATTTCGAGATTCTGTCTCCCTTTCATGAGAGAAATCGCTAAGTACAAACGAAGCTTCTCTCGGTCGGACCGAATCGATCACGCTTGGACGCGGCATCCTGGCCGGAAGATCTTGTCTCTGATATTGACATATTTACAATGCATGTATGTGTATGGGTATGTATGTATGCGTGTATGTGTGTACATGTGTGTGTGTGTGTGCGTGTATGAAGTTTTGAAATGAATTACTCTAGTCGCACGTGATTGTTGATACCTTCAACGATAGCATATCAGAATATTGTGTTGCGCAAAGATGTGGGGCGCATTATTAAAAAAGGAATCAGCCTCTTTTTCCATATTTACCATACTTTTCACTGTTAATTTATTCGACAATTGAGATATTGTCGATTGATTCCTCTCTCTATAATGCGATCCACCTAAATCTTTTGTTTGAATTCGTGGAATCGAAACGCGGAAGTCAAATCTCAATTAAGCGCCAAAAGTGATCCTTCGAATTACGACGAAAAGTATGACAAATTTTATCGCGTCAGATAAATTAATCGTTCGTTAATCCAATGTCTCAAGTTAGCTTAATTTGCAGTGCATTTGATATTATATGTTTTTTCTTTTTTTCAAAAATCTGTGAAATTTGAAATATCTTTCCGCCGTAACTTGAATTACATTGATTTCTTGGCTAGTACGCGGATGATATACTTTCGCTCTTCGATTGCGAGGATATCTCACGCAGAAGACATTTCACGCAGACATAAAAGTCGCCAACAGAAAAGTTTGTCGACTCGATATTCGAAACGGTAACGATTGTATCGGAAGTGGTCGCTTGGAGGAAGCGAGTCCTCGAGTATTGCACAGACGTTGCACGCGTTCTTTTTTTTTTAGGGGACCTTTGGACGCATCCCGGGCGGGATATGCGACTCGTGTCCGCGTTGTCATCTCCGCGGACAGATGCGCACAGGGATCTCTGGGGAAAAAGAACACGGTTAGCAACCCACTTTGGGGCCCACGATTAGTAATCAAATTATTTGGATTGCTCGTAACTAAATTTTGCAATTAGCTATTCTGTTTATTTCAAAGATTTTTAAGTTATATTTATTGTTAGTCAATTCTCTCAATTAGTTCCGTCGATATCCAGTTACGCAAAGATAATTTTTATTTAAAGGACACTAATCAAAATGTTACTCAACTACAAAAAAAAAAAAAAAAAAAAAAAAACGGTCAAAATTTCGCTCAGAGTAATTGCAATTTTTAGTTACGCGAGGTGAAAGGTAGGTTATTTATGTAAAATTGGGGTTACGAGCAATCCAAATAATTTGATTACTAATCGTAGGCCCCAAAGTGGAGGTTGCTAACCGTATTTTCTTTTTTTTTTTTCCCCCCCCCCCCCCCAGAGATGTAGGAAGAAGACAGAAAGAGAGAAAAAAAAAGCGGAAAGCGTAAGTGTCGTAATTTATCGCGCGACAACGCCGCGCGTGTTGCGCGGATCATTAAAAAGAGAGAACAAGTCACTCCTACTTCGACCTGAATAGTTAATGAGAGTGTTCGCGGGTCGAGCGGCAAATCGAATATCGGAAAAGTCATCACGCGCGCTCGATTCCGCTCATACATGACGTAGGGTACCCTCTCTCGTGCGCCCCCGCAAGACGAGGGGAGGGATACGGAATATTTTAAGATTACGTTAAAACTATCCGATTTGGCGCGTGGCCATCTTCGCGGCGGTCTCGCGATAGATTTACGAACGTAATTAGCGCAGACACACTCTGTCATCCACACTGGCAGTCTCTCTCTCTCTCTCTCTCTCTCTCTCTCTCTTTCTCTCTCCAAGATTCATTTTTTCTCAATATTTTCGCAATTTCACACCTAACAAAGACCGTAAAGTACAAAATGTGTAAAGGATAATTATAATAAAGGTCTGAAAAAATTTTTTTTTTACTCTGACGTCTTCGAAGAGTTTTTTTTTTTTTTAGATTCGCTACCGCTGGCGTTTATACGCTTGTAAATTCGCGGCGTATGCACAGCCATTGGCTTAGAGAACGAGGAATTTTTCTTCACATTGACTAGGCAGTAACGTTACAATGGCAATAAGTTGCACGTATGTATTACGATGACATATGGTGGAGTATGCGCGCGTACGCGCGACGTCGGCAGCAACACGCTCAAGCATTATCACTCGATTTAACGAACTACCGGCTGGCGTCTTACGTAATGTATTTGCGCGACGTCGCGAAATGCTCGGTCGAGCTCGTTTATGATATCTAAATGTGACACATTAAATTCCGACGCTATTTACCTTGGCTCTAACATCGCGTTCACCGTCACGGTTGCAGTTAGTCAAGGTCGTACACACACGCGCAGGCGAACATGTACAGGTGTATCGTAGAAAATGAATCAAATGGCAAACGCGATAACGTGTTGTGTTCGTCGTGTATTGTCGAGACCAACTAAACAACTAAACAGACTTTTTTTACGTACATATTTACATACGAGAGAAGTAGTTCGCATCGTCAATCGGTCGTCGATGTTAGCTGATGAGAGCGAGCCTGACGAAGATCTGCTTCGCGCCTACACCAGATATAATTTCATGTTTAATATTTATGTCGCTCGGGGGAATTTTAATAACCTTGGCAAAACGATATGAGAATATTTTTCTTAAAATTAAACATTGAGAGCGATAGTGAAAATGAAAAATTTCTGCGACTGTTTCTTTTCGAGTTTATTCATAAAAATGATTATTATATTATATTATAAACAGTAAAGTTGAAATTAATTAAATTTATATTGTTCTTTATTTTATCTATAATTATTTTATATATAATTAGCAAAATTATTTAATAAGAATTTTGAGTTAAAATAGATTCTTTGAGGTGAGAATTTTCTCTTTCCGTCCATATCTTTCATTTTTGATCGGAAATACATTTGATTCATATTAATGTACAACATTCTTGTAGCTATCTATTTTTAATAGATTTATCAATTTAGCAAAACAAAGATTTGTAGTTATTATTGTTTAAATAAATTTTTATTATAATTAAATTCAGACTTATCAAATTTTCTAAAAATATTTAGCTTCTCACAATAACAATTTATGTACCTAATATTTAATTTAAGTGACAAATATATGTATATATTTTTAGTTTCGATAATATATAATATACATATAATAATGCTGCTCATATATTTTATACACAAAAACTTTTGCACGTGCGTGCAAAAAGTTACCGCACTTTAGGACTTGTATTGCATTTTATAAATTAAACAGCTAAAATATTTATCGAATCGTCTCGCCAAAGTTATCGGAATCGAGGTTTCGCTTCTACTTTGACAAATTCCATTCGCGCGAGATGTAACGCGCTGAAATGTAGATTGATCTGTATATCAATACTCGGCGCCGTTCAATCATCGAAATTAGGCTGAGGGCCTGCACCGCGTCCGGTTTCCATCGCTTTGCGTGCGCATAATTATTACGAGAATATTGTAGAACTGAATATCATTAAACGATAACCGTTTGATTATTTGCCATCAATTCCGTTATTACGAACCATCCATTAGGAAGGCGCAACAGTAAGTTGTGCTACGCAAAATATCTGTTTCTTGTTTCTTGCATCGTTTCTTGCACGTTTTATTCGATCAAAGTCAATTTAACAAAACCGAGAGATTTCCATCTTTATGATCGACGTATGATCCATATTTGTTTATAACATAGAGTGGTGTCTTTCTTATAACTAATAGTACAACTGAGAAGGTAATGATTCTGTACAAAAAAAGTGAAAAATATATAATACCGTTTGTTAAACAATTATGTTTTTTTTAAATTGACTTTACAGAAATAATAAAATATTATCCTTTTTTAAGCTTGAATGACTTCTGATGATCTGTGTTGCATATTATCCAATATATTTCGCGAAAATTTTATAAATGTGTTGTAGCTTTTCGAGCATATTAAATTGTATAAAAAGATACTTTGATAATTATTAAAATAATTAGTCTCTAAATATATATCTAAAACTATTATATAAAGGTTAAAGAGATATTTAAAAAAAATATGTATAAAAAAAATAACATTCTATTAAAAAAGTAAAATTTATCGCGAATGCTTTTATGCACGGTTTTTCCCAATAATATAAATATTTTAAATTACTTTAGAGAGAATAAAACGGACTGTAGTATTTTATATTTTATTTAATAATCACTGTTAAAACAAATTCAAATATATATGACGAAATCATTAGAGTTTATTCAAGTTTAAAAAAGCCTACGTCTGTTATTAATTTCTCAAATTTTAAAGTCAATTTTCCATGAAACAAATATTTGTTATACAAAAAAATTTAGTTTTGTATTTATTTTTCATCTGAAATCATTACCTTTTTATTATTCCCATTAGTTGCGAGATACTCTATACATTTCATGATATTATATTGCACGTAAAATCAATTATGCAAACGTAAGAGATGAATGCTTCTTTCTACTTCATCGCGGTTAATAGTTAAAGTTTAGTTTTAACGAAATAAAATCTAAACAAAATGTTCTTGTCTTCGAGATGGTTAACGACACGAATTTCAAAAAAACATGAAAAAAAAAAAAAAAAATATAATTAATTTTTCGCGTGCTTTCGAAGCGACACGAATCATCGTCGTCGTTGTTGCATACGTCATACGTCACATCTCGCGCACACAAAAATGCACCGGCTTTTTATAAATCGTCACGTATAGAATCCCCTTTCCTGTGCACATGCATCGCGCCGCATACTAATTCGTACCGCGCCAAACGAAAGTGGCTTATCGCACCCTTTTTTTTTTTTTTTTCGTTTTTCTGTTTATTTCCCTTCCTCTTTTTATTTCACTGGTTAGATTTTCGAATCAAAAAATATGCACGTCCGAGCGTAGTTATTGGAAACTTGCGCACGTGAAAAATTGACAAAGCTCAACCGAATGAAAAGAGGTCAGTCAATCGATTCTATTGTGACGACAATGATCGGAAACAAGAGTATTCTGATGGATATAATTAAATGATGTATTGTAATATTTAGCGCCACAATCGGTACGTCGACACGTCAAACGTTACTTTAGAAATTCAGGGTATCGGTGAAATAAAATCGGTATTCTAGTCTTTCGCAAGTGACAAACATATTACAGTGAATCGAGATGATTGATAAAAAAAAAAAAAAAAAATAAAAAAGATAAAACTATATACATATATGGGGTAATTTAATTGTGGAGTATTGGACGAAAAGACACAATGTCCAACATTGTCGAGCTTTTTTCGTTCACATCACTCGGTTCTGTACTTTTAACGTGACGTGAGAAACGTTGCTATTATGTTGAATAAAAAGAAAATACTCCAAAGTAGAAAAGATATAAAAGTAAGAAAATAGAAATATCGTATTAATACAAAAGCGATTAAACCTTTCGGATGATGACGTTTTGTCTCTTTTTATTAATTTTGTTACTCACGTATGACAGTCGGTTTCGGGAAACACGTAATCAGGCTTTTTATGGGCTTGACTTGGTATTGACTTGTAACTTGGGGCATCTCCTTCGTTGGTGTATGTCGATCGTGCACCCCTGATACCGAAGGAGACGAAGGGGTAAAATAACGAAATCCCGGCACGCGCACGCTTCTTTTATTTGCGTATCCCGCTATCCGAATGAAAAATGGCAACCATCCGCTCTCGTCTATCCGGAGCGCGTCTATCGCGCCTCTCCATATTAGCTGTTACACGATTACAGGGTTTCCTTTTTTTCCCTTCCCCAGCGTTCTCGCTTTTTCTTCTTCCGTTCGCCTGTTTCGCGTGCACCCCGAGTCGTTCGGCGCTCAACATTCTCCCTCGGTATTAATGCAGGCCTCGCAGCAGTGCGGAATCCACAGCGCGCGGTTGTCGCTGAATACTAATGCTCACCGCGACTACCGCGCGTGCGATTCAATCCGCTTTTTGATTCAACTATTTAGCTTGTAAATTAAAACCAAGCGCGCGAGCACGTCGACCGTGCGCGACCGGCTGTGTAAAAATTCACCGGGGCTGCTCGCGACTTTTTCGACGCGCGAAATTGCATTTTGACCGATAGATAGCTAGGTAGGTAGGTGGATAGATACGGACATGGTATACGTGCCCGCGGATCCGCTTTGGCAGTCTCGTTCCGTCCCGGCGCTGGTATAAAGTTTTTACCTTACAAACCCTATAAACTTCTAAGCGGACAGAGATTCATCCGGCCGCGGAAGAGCGGGTAAAAGCGAAACGTTTAATCCGTAACCGCGTATCGCTCGTGTCCGAATTAAAAAAAAAAAAATAAATAAAAATAATAGAAAGAAGAAAAAAACGATCCGCGGGTCCACCTGCGGATATTTTGCGCCGCAGGAGAACTCGATGGTCATAAATATATCAGCTTTTATCTCTGGATCTGATAGAAAAGCTAACGATATTTCCCCGAAGCCAAAACGCGCGCGCGTGCGTTCTTTAGTATTTTTTCTCTATCGGGAGGAGAGTGCTCTTGCATTGAATTATTCCGGTCGCAATATAGAGGAATTGTCTGTCTTAAGGGGATCCTAAACCATCCTGTATTATCGATATTTTTATTATATCAAAATGTTTTTGTTGGTTATATAGAATGATAAATTCCTTTTGCACGCTAAAAGCACCGAAATCTTTTCAGAACCTATGCGATTTTATATTAGTAAAGAAAACAGTTAAGAAATTATGGTTTTTTTATCGGCTTCTGGAGCCAGGTCGTAAATAATAATTGCTTGATACGAAATTTGTATCAATAAAGTCCAGATAGGTTCCAGATATAAATTGTATGAAAGGATATTAGTAAACTTTTAGATATGAGCTTAGACGTCTAGATAAAAAACATTTCGTTGAAGAAAATGTAGAGCAGCAAAATGTTTTTACTAGGCTTCTACTAAACTCATTTCTAAAAGTTCACAAATATTCCTTGCTGTAATTCTTACAATGGGAATCTATTTTATTTTATGGGTATAAATTGTAACTTTTATATTAAGCAAATATATTGTCATGACAGGTTAGATTTTGTCAGTAATATAGAACAGCTTTAGAATCCCCTTAAGTAATCCAGAAATACACTACTTGTAATGTGTATGGTAGGCTGTGTCTCTCTCCTTGTTCTTATCTCACCGGATTGACGCTAATTGGCTTTTCAGGTTTTCTCGACTTCGGTTATTTCTCGGACAATGCAATGACGTCGTTCGCCGCGAGAGAGCGAATGAGAATTCGGCTTTGTAACGCGACTCTAATTCGCGGCGGTAACGATCTTGTAACCGGAGCCAGAAATTATACCGACGTTTAGTTTTGCGCGCTTAATGAGCGGCGCGCTCTTCGAAGAGGCAGTTGTCGGTCGAGATACTCCGCGCGGACGCTTCCCAAGTATCTAAATGGTAACGTAAACTCAAGCGGCAAATTAAGTCGGAGCGATTCTACTCCTTCGTGCTTATTGCATTCATTCGACGAAATGCGTTTTATTATTACACCCACGACGTAGACCGCGAGTATCTTTTGGAAAAATGGACGCGTTAAGCTTTATTCGATTGGCGTATCGTTGTTTTTATAAACGTGAGAGACACTAATTTGCGATTTATCCTCTGCTTCGAAGAATAAAAAAAGTGCCGTAGAAAATGTATCTCTAATTCTTTATAATGAACCTTCTATATTACACAACTAACTGCGTGAAAAAAAAAATTTGCCATTAAAACAAAATATTCGGATAGAGAAATGTTCATTGTTTATTCAAGATTATTTGATTATAATCGTATGCAGTTGTTCACAATTATTCCGTTCACGTCGTTCGAGTAGCAGAAATTGCACGGCTCAATAATCCGTGAAGACAGGCCGACGAAATAACAGTCAGAAATGAGAAACAATAACGCTTAGCTCGGGCACGGGATAAGCTCGTTGACGTAATACGAGAAAAAATGCCGCTCATTTTTAATTAAAGCCAGCTGCACGTACGCGAAGAGAGAGAGAGAGAGAGAGAGAGAGAGAGAGAGAGAGAGAGAGAGAGAGAGAGAGAACTGCGTTCCGGAAAAAAGCGGGAAGGGTAAAACGAGCACGTCCGTCTGACCGAGCACATGGAGAGTCTCGCTTGCCGGTCACGAATCCGGCATTCTCCATGTCGGATGCTATTATAGTAAAGAATAAAAGTGGATGGAAATACCAAGGAACGACGATAGGCGCGCGCGTTGCACGCGAACCCCCGAATATTGCGCAGTCTTTCTCTTTCCCTTCTCCTCCCTCTCCCGCCCTCTTCACCCTCCTCCCTTCCTCTCTACTTCGACGGAACACTCTCTTCACGGTTGAAAATGTATCGAAGAATACGGCGTTCTACAACGGAAGTGCAACCGGCTGGCGATCTTAAATTATTACAATACCTCGCAATCACGTTCATACATAAATCAAGTGGATTCTTTCGCGCAGAAAACTCGAGGAAAGTTTTGATGAGAATCCTTAACCCTTCCCACGCTGAGAGCCATTATAGTACTTTCATCATACGTTTCGTTGCATTTTCAACGGCATCGATTTCTTAATCTTAGGAAATCTAGGAATTTACGATAATTTCTACAGATATGTATGTTAAAATTCACGCGATGAAATAAAGTAATACACTTTAGATCGAAAGTGTATGCTATATTTACGAAAATGTAGTCTTAGAACAAGTTGGCATTTTTCTTTTGATTCTGTGTCGTGAGAGATTAAAAAAAAAAAAAAAGATCTAATCCATCAATCGTGTCGTGGCTTTATTTTCCTATGATGCAAAGGACCCCTCCCCCACGATTTTTATCAAAAAGTGACCCTCGTCAAATCAGCTGAAATTTTAGTATGATGTAAGGTCATGACGTTCTGCGAGCAAAAATCTCAACGGGCCCGAGATCGACAAATGGACAGTTTCCGAGATACGGGAGGTCAAAAGTCAATAATAATATCTTATTCGAGAACATTACCATTTGAACATGTCATATGTATAAGAAGTGTGCTGTCGTGCGCTTTCCATCTACTTGATCCCTTAAAATTCAATGGTAGTACTCCGAGCCCTTAAATACGATCCCCTGATCCCTTCCTGGAGTCAAAATATAAAATCGTCTAAAAAGTGGATTTCTGCATCGATCTCGACTAGGATCGTTTTAGGTCATCGTGATCCTCCACGTGACCTGGGAGTCAAACCGGAAGTTACGCCCAGACTTCGAATTTGCATCGATCCTAACCTGAGGATTATTTTTGATCATTGTTATGAAAACCCCCTTTGATCCCTGCTTTCAAGGTTATGAAACTTAAAATACACTTTTTAGATGATTTCATATTTTGAGTTCTGGGAGGAGGGATCAGGAGGTCAGGGGATCAAGGAGTCATATTTAAGAGCCCGGAGCACTATCATTGAATTTTAGGGGGTCAAGTATAGATGGAATGCACTTCTTACATACAGATATTTTCAAATAATATAATATTTTCGAATAAAACACTATTATTGACTTTTGAACCTCCCTTATCTCGGAAATCGTCCTTGGGCCCAGTGGGACTTTTCATCAGAATGTCATGAACTACTACATCATACTAAAATTTCAACTAATTTGACCGAGGTAACTTTTCCATAAGAATCGCGCGGTCCTTCCGTATCTTGAATAAACATAATACGTTGGCGCTCTCTCTCTTTCTCTCTCTCTCTCTCTCTTTTTCCTGCATATTATTTGTGATCTGTGATATAGTTTTTGTCGTATGAAACATCGGATTAACATCGATCAGTTGATGCGATCACGTGTTAATCCAATGCTCGCACAAGGCATAGGGTGGATTAGAGTGTACGCGTGTGTACGCGTGTGATAACACGAATGAGAGAAGCAACGAGAGCGTACATCCGCTTGGAGAACCTCGCCGACGACATTATGTGGTGTACCTCGCGTTTAACCTGATAAATGAAGGCAGATCGCCGAGAGTCGTTGCGGTCCAGCGCTCTCTCCCTCCCTCTCTCTCTCTCTCTCTCTCTCTCTCTCTCTCTCTCTCTCTCTCTCTCTCTCTCTCTCTCTCTCTCTCTCTCTCTTTCTTTCTCTGTGTCTCTCGTTCCACGACCGCGCTTTTTTCCTGTCCGGAACCATCCGATTTTCCTCGGTCCAGAGAAAGAATGGAGAAGCGACCAGCCGCAGACGGGAGGAAAGATCTACTAAACGTCTACCTCTGGGGCCGAGGGTCGCTCTTTTTGTCCAGGAAATAAGGGGGGTGGGGACCAGAGAGACAGAGGAACTTGATTATCCGGTCAACGACGACGAGGAGGAGAACGACGACAAGAGGCATGTTCTTACGCGTAGTCGAGCTACTGTATTATACTGGTAGCTGGAAATCTTTTTTTTTTTTTTTTTTTATCTTTTTTAATCACGTTCTTCCGTCGCGGATATTGCTGCTCTCTCGCGTTTGCGCATGCGCTTTTCGGCCGGCACATGTTTCCCCGCATTTCCGTTTTCATTCATTATTCATATGTATGTTCCGTCTGCTTTTATTCCACTGTTCGCGTTCGCGACAGCTCCGAGTTTTATTAATCGTTACAAGAGAGAGAGAGAGAGAGAGAGAGAGAGAGAGAGAGAGAGAGAGAGAGAGAGCAACATCGTCGAATTGAATTGTGCGTCGTTGCCGGCAAGAAGTTCCTAAATATGTTTTAAACCAGTTACCGAATCGACTGAAATATCTTTTCACGCCACACATCTCGATCGATCAAGAGATGAGAAATATTTGAATTCTTCTTTCATTTTGCAATGTTAAAAAAATTGATATAGAATCGAAAAAGAGTTGTACCTATAAATTTTTGAAAAATTAAAACTTTTTTTTTTTTGACAGGATCATCTTTAAAACATTACGCATTTCAATCAGACACGGAAACAAATTCATAGAACATGCCGATTTTAGCACGATTTTTCAAACCGTACTTTTATCAATCTCAAACATAAATAAAGATATATGTAAATGCGAGTGAAAAATCATGCAAATTTTTTTTCTTCAATATTTAAGAATAATTTAAAAACGAGAGAAGAGAATCTGAGAAGAAAATATAATAAGCAAAAACTCCCCGGAGACCGTCTTTGACGTTCGTTTGGTTGAAAAACGACAAAGCGTAAGAAATGAATGGGACAGCAATAGCGTGGACAAGAATTATAGATCGCGCTAAGGGAAGGTGTTGTGCAGAATTCGATATTATATATATTTGAAGTTTCCGATACGACTGCCCGGCAAAGACGAATGGGTTGCTTGAAAAGAGCAAATTGCGAGAGTTAATTGAACCGGATGCGTTTCGCGCTTTCATCCTCGCACGGGTTTGATCGATTAGGACGACGTTTTCCTTCCGCTATCTTCGCCACATTTGCGCTTGCGCGTCTGCTAATTGCGCAAATTGCACGTACGGCCAATTTTTTCTAATTATTTTTCCCTTTTACGGAAATCTCTTCATAGGAGTAGGAAATAAATTCCATTTCTTCCTTTTTCGTATGTTTATTCTGTATCTTTTCTTCAACACTGTACATACTTTGTAAATAGCGTAAACAAATGTAAATATTACACAGAGAAAACGAAAGGTTCTGCATATTTGGATTAATGGGATTTTATTTTAATTCCGCGTTGCATAGTGTTATTTTCATCCCATTTCTTCCTACTCTTTGACACTTCATGTGTTTTATATGCTTTTATAAGGTATTTTTATTAATTCTGACAGAGAGAAAGAAGTTTCTCGTGCGTTTACGAAATTTAATTTACTTTATAACAGAGATATCAGTCAAATGTCTCTTGAAATCTCTCGCGAATAATATGATGAATTTTACATTGCTTTAGGAATATTGCTCTGGATTGTATAACTGTATTAATATTAAAAAAATTTGTCGAAGAAGATTCCTTTACGCAATTCCACCGCATATTCTCTTGCTTTGTAATGTAAAAAATTTCATTTCTCGAACTTTTACAACGCATCGGAGATTACGCGATTGGATTAATGCAAATATCGTCATGCACTGCGCGAATCTCACTTTGTCTCTGTATCTTTTGATGCAGACAACTGTCGGAACAGAAGCGTTAATTGCTGTTGAATTTCACAATATCCGACTATTGTTTCGCATAAACTAATTTCACCGCTTTAAATACACGCCGATGGCAGCCTGCAGTGTGAAGAAACACAATTGCTTGTAATCAAAATATAAATTTGAAGAATAATGAAACAAAAATCAGGCTATTTATCGATTTCGATCGATAAATATCGCGTGAACTTTTATATTACACGCCAATTGATACGAGATAGATGACGTGCTACGCGAAAACATATAGAAAAGAAAAAAAAAAAAAGTGTCGGGACGCGTGCGATTCGATTGCACGATAATCGCTTCCGCTTCCGCTCCCGCCGATCACGAGAATAGAGACTCGAGATTTTGTAGCTCGTTCGTCGCCGGAAGTGCGGCGGCGTCAATATTGGAACATGAGAATTACGAGGATCGCACAAAAGGCTCTTGTGTGTATGCGATCGGGGAAGAATATATAACGGTATATACATCGGTCGCACGTGTTGTCGGTCATTCAGTCGCGCGGATTCCGAAGCGTGTACCGGTCAAAGCCCAGGTTGCGTGGCAACGCATTCGTTCTCCTCCTCCTCGATGCATTTGTCACCATCGAGTCTCGCTGACCGGAAAGTTCGTCGACAGACACTCTTTCAATCTGTTTGAATTAATCGCGGAGAAAGCCACGCACTTGCGACGCGTACCTTTCCGTTGTTTCTTTATCGCCTCCACCCCCATGTTCGATCTTCCGTCAGCTCTGTGTCTGCGTGTACGAGTACGTGTCCCTCCCTCCCTCCCTCCCGGAAAGATTCACTTTTTCCTCGAGCCAGAGGTATTTGCCGTCGCACTTGGAGAGAGGAGAGCCGATTGTTTCGAGAGTCTCTCTGAATTGCGAACAATCGGAATTCGAAGATCTTGGATGAAATGCAAATGAATCGGGAAAGTCATGTTCCGCAGCGAGGAACTTTACCTCGAGAGGATTCTCATTTAAGCCTTCGATTATTCCGAATATTTAAACGAAAACTGAAAGCGCCCGCGATTTTTGCGCGACACCCCGAGCATCGTATTTTCTCCTTTACGTATTTCAATTGCTCTTTGTGCAATTTCATCGACACATTGAACTGTAGGACTTATTCGTCGAATAAACTCGCCCCTTAAAACTGTATGAACTCACTCGCGAATAAACAGTCTGTCGTTAACGAAACCGACTGTACACCTCCTTTACAGCACGAAATATTGCTCAAATATTGCATGAATATTTCAATGTTGCCACAATTACAAATATTGCAGCAATACTGTGCAAATATTATAAATTTAACATTTTATTGCAGATGCAAAATATTACTGCTATATTATAATGCAATCACATATCTTTCACTATTACTATGTGCCGCACTATGCGTTATCTATTTCGTATTCAAGTTGTTTTTTTTTTTTTTTTTTTTTTTTTTTTCTTCATAAAAGTATTTGAAGCCTGCAAAAACATAACATTAAATATATTAATTTCTGATACAATCCTAACACAGAGAGTTCAAATATTGAACTAATTGTTTAAAATTGTTAAATATCGGACAAAATAAGTATTATACAAATAAGAGATAATCTGCAATATTTTGTAAATATTGTATTTACGTTGCAGAAAAATATATATCCAATACAATTTAAAATATATCAGCATCATTACAGAAATATTGTACAATATAGTTTCGCAGCAGACACATCTATATTGTGGCAAGCTTTCAGGAATATTACATGCAATATTCCAATCTTGTTAAACAATATTCCCGAAACAATATTCTATCAATATATCGTGTTGTAGGGGCTGTGTTACATTTTCATAATTGTGACGCATTTGTGCTCGCTTATGTGTTATTATTATATCGTACCGTGTGTGTTCGCGATCCCGGACCGTTACGTGGCCTGTGCGAAGCCGCCGTTAAAAGCGTCATCGCACTGCTCGGTTGCACCGTTCCTTCCGGACGCGTTGCGTCATCATCGTCGTGTCGAGAAACGACGCGTCGTTGCGAAAGAGTCATCGTTCCGGCGCACAGTCAAAAGCATCCTCTCATCGGATGCGCCTCGTCGCACCATCCTATCTCGCTATGGCATTTTCGCGCGACCCGTGTGACGATAACCTCTGACGATGGCCTCCCCCTCGCCCCTCTCTCTCTCTCTCTCTTTCTTCTTCTCTTACACAGCATGCGCACGCACACATACACGCATACACATACATGCACATATTCTCATTCGCTCTAAAGTGCTCTCCGACTTCTTCCTTCGAAAATGCGCGATGGAATGGAGCAATTAGTAAAGTAGCAGACACAGGCAGAGCAGAAGAGAGTACAGCCTCGGTTGCTTGGCCTGACCGCCATGCTGCATTGCCGCGGGATACTCTCCTGAAACAGAGGGCAACACTTAAATTTTCTGAAGACTCGCAATGCCTGGTGTTAACCCATCCGTCTGTTATTTTCCCCTTTCCGCCCTTCACCATTGTTCTTTCCGTCGAGCGACCGAAATAAAACGCCGTCGACTATTGCAATTTGGCTAATTATTTTCCCGTCCGTGTAATTGGCGCGGTTTTGCCAGACGCATAATCTCATCCGAAAAAGAGAATTTGCCAACTCTGGATATGCATATTGAATATTGATTTTAGACTAATAAACAAGCGCATAAAAATTGTGTTTATAATATATGTATATGTATATGTATCAATGATTATATATAGTTATTTAACAATTAAAATTAAAATTTAATTTGACAAATGATGGACCAGCGTAAAAAAAAAAAAAAAAAAAAAAAAAAAAAACTGACAGAGCAATGATAGCGAATTAATTAATTAAAATTTCTAAGTGAAAAATTAATAATAGATTCGGGATAGCGCAAAATTTGATTCGGAATTTCTTATACGACATTTCTGACCACGTTTCTAGGATGCTCGTTTTTAACGTCTCCTTTGATCGTTTTCTCGTAAGAAATCGTCTTCGAATCTTCGATCACTCACCGTTGAGTACGTGTACGGTGATCGATTTTGGTTGAGCATTACTGGGGTTACAAGTGTACCGTCCCGAGTCCGACGGCTTTGCCTCTTGCACCAGAAGGAAACTCGTCGTGCTGTCACCCTTCTCTGTGACTACGGAGACGCCGCCTCTGTTCGAGTCGTAGCTGATTATCTGAAACAAAGATCGAACGATCATCTTGAGGAACGGTATCTCTCAGGTCGAATGTGAAGGAAGGGGACTAGTGAGAAATCGGCTAACCATCGACGGATACAGTTTTTTATTGGACTGGTCCCTATGGACATTGAGACGATGAGGACGCGGACGGAGATAAGCCCATCGGAGGAATGACTCCCTTCCTTTTTGTTCGCGGAAGGAGTACGAGGATGAGGGTGAGAAAAAAATACGACATTTCCTTTCTCCTCCCTAACAGGAATTCTTTGCCGGTGCGTTCTAGACGATCGGATCGGAGATTGTAAAGTACGATACTAAAGCGGCCCTCTCTTCCCAGTGATACGAGAGGGAAGAGAGAGAGAGAGAGAGAGAGAGAGAGAGAGAGAGAGAGAGAGAGAGAGAGAGAGAGAGAGAGAGAGAGAGAGAGAGAGAGAGAGAGAGAGAGAGAGAGAGAGAGAGAGAGAGAGAGAGAGAGAGAGAGAGAGAGAGAGAGAGAGAGAGAGAGAGAGAGAGAGAGAGAGAGAGAGAGAGAGAGAGAGAGAGTTCGTCCAGACGTTCGGTGCAAATTGCTTTGCTGGCGACTTATGCCTCGAGGATATTCTCTAGGATAAATGTTACTGCGGACAATTTTCCGCGACAGCTGCACGAGAGTTTATATGTACATACATATATGTGTGTGTGTGTGCGTGTGTATATCCACGCAATATTGCATATCTTTGTATAGTTTTTAATTTGAGTATATTGCGCATCAATATCTCTCGGATTCCCTTCTATACATAGAAAATATTGAAAAATATTGAAAAATTAAAGAAAATATTTTGAAGCATATCTCGCTACAAAAATGTTAAACCCGAGCATATTTTATTGTTATAAATCAAATATTGTTTTGTTTACACATCTAATATGATAAAAATAAATCTCTCTCCCGTGTGAAAATAATTCAAGTATTTCACAATATTTTACGTGTTATTTAAGCTTATGAACTTGCAGTGGAGAATTGAGCGTGACGTCTAAACGCTAGTAGTGTACTCATTGCAAGGCCCCGACAAACGTCGTGTTTATCCTACGTCTGTTCCACTCAACGACGCTTGTCACGAGTGTCGTTTTAACGCGGGGTTGGTAGGGTCCAACATTTGGTACACGCGAGTTGAAAGGAATAAAGAGAAAAAAGAGAGAGAGAGAGAGAGAGAGAGAGAGAGAGAGAGAGAGAGAGAGAAAGAGAGAAAGAGAGAGAGGAAGAGAGCGAAGAAAGTCTCGGCAAGAGCCGAGAAGGATTTTTAAATAAATAATCCGCGGAGCCGGAACTTTACGGTAGCTCGCTTCCGTCTGAGAGAGGCACGTAAGCCTTCTTAAGGGAGCGAGAATTGTAGAGCATCCCCAACAACACGTTGTTGGATATTCACTTCTGTGTTTCAACGTTAAGAAATTCGAGCGTCGTGCTCTTCCACGATCATCTTGGCAAGGATAAATGCTTTATTATTAATTCAATTTCTTTTGCATGTTATATTTTCGTAGGAGCCGCGTTTTCCTCAATACTTGATGTAATATTCAAGAGTTTTGTACTAAAGTACGTATTTTTCTCGTGATTCTATAAAGAAGATAATTTAAAATTCTTGTCATGATAATAAAATTATAAATTTACAATATTCGACGTTAAAATTTCAATTTTAAGGACTTTATAAAGAAATCATAAGCATAATTCACGTATTTGTAACTACATTTAAATGCTTGCACAATCTGTCATTTATTATTAATATTCACATTTTTGCTTTACTTTATCTCCAGAATACGCTATTAAAGTATTATATTATATTGCACGCTCAAATTCCTTTTCGCAAAAGGGCAATTCGAAGTAATTGTATGCAAAGTGTAATTGTCTCGCGCTGAGAAAAGAAACGGTGGAAGAGAACAAAAGATTTCTTTGAAGTTTCTTTCGATTAAGAATAATGCGCGCGAGTAAGCTATCCTTGGGAGAATTTAATCTTTCCGGACTGTCGCGCGCATCGAATCCCCAGGAATAAGAATAGAATATCGGTCGCCGAGTTGTTTATCCCTGCTATGTTCTCAAAGAGTGCGATTAATCGAACCGGGGGAGGAAAGTTAGCGCTGTCGTCGAGTTTGATAAGCGCCGCGACTACCTTCCTTCCGTTCTGTTATTCAAAGCGCATGCCTAACACAAGATAATACGCGATGAACTTTCGTTTCCATTATTAATCCGGTCGGACTTACGTAATACACGTCGGATACACAGACACGTGCACGCGTCCACGGTGCTCTCTTTGGCAGTTGCATTTCTGCCGCCTATGAAAACCAAACTTTCTTATACCGATAGCTATATGTATGTATGTATGTATGTATGTATGTATAAAGCTTCTGGGTTCTCGTCTAGTTAGTTTTTTATAAGCCACCGCGCACTCGCAAATTAACGAGTTTTCGAAGGGCGTGATCGTCTTTCCGGCAGTTCATATACACGAGCATAAAATTAAACAACGCCGACCCGAGTTAAACCTCTAAAACTACGTAACGTAAACTTACGTCTTGAGACTTCCTTAAACTTTTACAATTCGTGGCAAGTTTCTTCTCTTTAACGCGCACGTTCACGTGAACGATAAACCATTGCGTCTTTAAATATTGATCCAGCGTGATCGTTCTCTTAATATCAATATTTTACGATATATATATATATATACGGGATGTAATTGGTGAAAAATTTGCTAACGGCAAATTCTTGAGATCATTTGGAGACGATTTTTCCTCAGCGAAAATGTCGAGGCATCAATAATTTCCGAGTTATAAGCGATTGAAAAAAGGCGCTTTTCGCAAATTAAACTTTTTGGAGTTAAAAAATTACCAAAACTACATTCTTTAGTTGATTTCAAATAGAGTTTACTCTAGTAGAATTTTAAGGCTTAATTATAACGGTATATAATGACAAAAATTGAAAACTTGCAAAAAATAATGACCTTCCTCGATATTTTCGCTGACGAAAATCGACTCCAAATGATGTCAAAAATCTGCATTAGTAGGTTTTTCATCAATACAGAACATCCTGTATATATATATATAATTAAATTATGTACTATTAAACTGCTATTACTATTTTTAGTACTTTACTACTATTATTATGTACTATTAAATTATTATACTATTAAACATTTCAATATTATATATATATATATAATCTTATTGAAATGTTTAATAGTATCGCTTTTTACGCGTCATGTCCGCAATATATGTGCAGATTTATACGATAAATGACATTTCTATAATTACTCGGACGAATGATGTGTTTTGAATCGAATCGACTTTTATCTAATTCTACTCAATCATCAAGATAGATAAATAATATCCAATTTTCAGTTCATTAATCGTATAAAGTGCTGACTCTGCATCGACGATTAAATTAAAACAGCGACCAATTACACATCGATTAACTTTGGAGACTGTAAATCGATCTGAAATAAATGGATGTTATATTTAAACTAGAGACATATTTACATTTTTCGTTCTGTCAGTTACAACAATGTTTATTATAATTCTTCTCTCTCTCTTTCTCTCTTTCTCCCTTTCCAATGAAACAGATTTGTATTTCACACAATTTGAAATTAATAATACGTATTTGAGAGCTTTCAACTATTGAAAAAGAGTAGATTTAAATTATGAAAGAAGTAACAAAATTATTGCTCATCAGTAGTGAATTGACAAGGGTGAGTTTTCTTATTTAATTGTTGAAAGAATTCAAAGATATAGCATAACATGTGCAAAATGAGCCAGATAATTTCGCAGTGCGTTTCATAGAAGTAGTAATTTGCCAAAGTTTTGACGCGTGCGAAAGTTTTCACGATGGGGAGAAAAGTGAGGCAGAGAATGGTCTCGTCAACCTCATTACACGCCCTTAGCGGAAATCGGTATCCCGCGGGATTGCCGGTCGAGATGGAACTCAGACTCAATAGTTTGTCGGAATGGTTTTCCCGCCCTTCCTTCCCTTTACGGGTTAGTACTTTCGTCTTATCACAGTCGCGCATTTCGAGATAACGGCACCCCTCCGTTCTGCATCTCGCCCCATTGTATCCTCCATAGTTTTACCCTTCTTACTTGCTCCTCCCTCCCATCTCTTTTCTCTTTTATCATTTATCAAATTTGTCATTTCAGCTCGGCGTTTATTGTAATAAAATGGTTCACTCTCGCGTCACTGTTGATTCCCATAGCCGTTCTCGTACATTATGTAGTTGAAAATTGTGCGCGGACAAAATCAATTGCTTTGTGTCGAGAATAACGCAGATTATCCGCCGCGTTACTGAAAACGTATCGAAATTATTAACAAAGCGGTCGAATGCACTAGTCATGTTATAATCGTTGCCGCATATTGCACAACGTATGAGTTTTTAATAAATTTGCACGAAATATTAATTTGTTAATTTCATTAATAAATCGATTGACATCGCGCGCGCGCGCGTGTATGTGTATGTGTAGGCAATATATTAATTTTAAATTTAAATATATAATATATATCCTTTCAAGAGAGTTTAAAATGCGAGTGGATTAAATGAAATTATACAGTACGGCATTGTGTCATTTGCAGTTGAGCATACGAAATGAAACTGCATATCGCGTATTATCGTAAACCGCCCTTTTTCAAGTGCTGTATGAAAGAGTACATTCTATCAATTCTCCACAAATTTATCTAACTAGGTTTAACTCGTTTTGCATAATTCTTAGTTATCCTATATAATTCTATATTCATTTCACGTAGAGAGATTACATTACGCGATATGTACGTTATAATTTTGCTTTCTCGAACATTTTAAACTCTTGATAATAAAAGGGACAAAATTAACTGTACAATTTAATAACCGAACATTCATTTCTCGCATTGACGTTGCTATTTGCGACGTTCTACTTATCTTCTCGTCCTCCCTTTTATCATGACTTTTTCCATTTCGTTTGCTTTGATAAATCCGACCTTCAATCTGTGGTTTTCTCGGGTGAATTTTCCACACGCGCTTTTACTCACTGTCGCGTTTCTCGTCAAGAACAGAATAAAGTTGCCAGTTGTTACGACGAAATCGGTTGTTATTTCGGGATTTTGCGTTTCATCTGCGCTGCAGGCCAAATGAGTGCGGCAAATGTGAAATGTTTTCGAAAAATGTGACGCGACCGATGTACATACATGTATATACATACATATTTTACTATACGTACGGTATCGCCGCTGCCGTCGTCATATTTCCACGATCTGACACGTGTTTATCGTGGAATATTCAATATCTGTGCAAAGTGACATGGATTGCACTATGACCGATGAAAAAGTTTCTGAAATTTAATCGAATATAATTCAAATCGTCAAATCGATCTACTCCGTATCGTTCGATAGTCGTTGCAATTTATATGCGACAACGAGTCTCTCTCTCTCTCTCTCTCTCTATACTGCGTGACGTAATTTTTGACGCCCCGAAGGTATGCCTTTGCGCTTGCCTGCATCTCGGAAAATTACAGCGGTTCGGTATTTGTCTCGCAACATGCTCGGCGCTCGTCTCCCCTTTCCTAATTTCACTTTAGGTTTCCTACGACGCTGGAAAATTGCATTGCATTTACTCCGTGAAATACTCTTGGGACGAGATTTTCTATTTAAGTACTCGTGCGCGCAGTGAGAATAAATGGCGGTCTGTTAATTATCGATTATGTCATTATGATTTCTCCTTTTTATGTTTATTACGGTAACATTATATAAAAAATAGCGCACACATCTCGTACGAATCAAACAGAAATTTATGAAAAAAACAGGACAGAAGGAAAAACCATTCCAAATGGATCATCTTTTTACCGTATTATTCTTTCATTTATTCAAATTTTATGCTTGATACGGTCCACATTCGCTATTGAAATAACAAGTTTGTTATCTCCCGGCCGGTTGAAGTAGTCAATCGATTTCCCGTGGAAAATATTTGGAAGCCGTGTAATCGCGTTCTCGCATAATTAATGCTTATCGATCGATGTTATCTTTGCGTGAAAAAAATACCTAATTTTTCATTGTGATCAGAGAGATTTTCATTTTCTCTTGTACACGTAAGGAAATAGGGAAAATAGGAAAGTATTTATCTGAATTATTCTCATTTTTTATAATAAATGCTGTTTGATTTATTGTTATTAATTTATTTTTTTATTCCACTAATATTCCAGCTGTTAGTAATGACATAATAAGTTTGATCCATTGTTTCCATCTACATTCTGTATCATACAAACTGCTCTCTTTCTCTCTTTTAAGTAGCCGTACATGATTCATTCTCGCTCGCTTTTTTTTTGTCCGAGTCATCGTAGTCCATTTTGCGAGAGAAAAATATTCCGTTCGCGCGTGTCACGCATGTAAGCGTAACACGAGCGGCACTCTCGACGACTTGTTACCAGCTTTTTTGCCGGCACTCGACGCCAGAATTGTAGCCGACACATGCAAACAGCCGTAAATAAAAGCGACCGCGTCGCACGCGTCCAGTCGACCAACTCGGGCCACGCCGAGGACCGAGGGCCGAGGGACGCTCTCTCATTTCGTATACGTGAGTCGACGAAATAAAGATCACACCCGGTTTGGAAATGTGTTTTTTCACGGGGACGAAAAGTGCGTTCGTCGCAGAAAATGAGCCCGGGACTTTATAGGCAGTACATAAATCCGATGTTTATCTCGCACGTCTTATACCGCTCTGTTCGGGCAAGGTTGACAATTTCTCGATTCAGATTCAGGTCCCTCTATCCTTCACAGCAACGCTTTATTTTTGTGGGTCTAAAGAGAATGACGGAGAGGGATGCGCAAAGTTAACGCAACGTCAAAAGTCGCGTTTTCACCTTTTATTCGGGACGCTGTTCGATTACGTGGCAGAACAAAAAATCTGACGCGGATACATATAACAGCAATTCATAATTAAAATTATAATTAACAGTTTGATCGCGTGCACTTTTTTCCGCGATGACTGCGAATTTATGCAAAGTGTGCTTTTATTTTTCTGTCACGGAACCCATGCCACTCTGACAGCTGACTTCTTACTTCTTACTTCTTCTGGCAGTCTTTCCACGATTGACATGTAAAGTGGTGGAATGTGCTATCGTGTTTAATTATCTTAATAGGGAAAATTTCTTGGAGGTGAATCATCAATCGACTAGAATTAATTCGAGAAGCGAAATATATATTACAATGGAGCCAACGCAAATGAAATTAGACCGAAATGTGGTTAGGTTTGTGTAATTTGTTAGCGTATACAAATAATTAATATCTGTTTTTTTAGTTCTGAGAGATAATCATACATGTCATGAAAATATCAAATTTTTACCGAGACTTTTTTTAAGTTTTTCTCACGAATTTTCGCAACAGAACCCTTTTCCGTTGATTTTTAGCGTAATGTCATATATCGAAATATCATTCGTGCGTTTTAAGACATCTCAAATTAAAAAAAAAAAAAAAAAAAAACAGATATAAAGATGCTGTCCTTCTAGAGGTGTCGTATCGTCGCGCATCGATAAGCAACGCCGTGTCGCTCCAGGGATGCGGTCGTCGCAACAGACGCCTGCACGAAATTCAATCAAAATCAAAGGGATAAGGTGTATCGGAGCGTGAAAGCAAACGCGCCCGGGTGGTTCCGGCGAATTCCTTGCGGCCGGAAAATGTTTCGCGTGCAATGGATCGATCCGGGAGGAGAAAGATGGGAAGGAGAGGACGACCTTATTATCGGAAGGGGAATTTCGGTCGGTTCCCTCAGGACGATTTCTGGAAAGGAAGAGGAAGAGGAGCAGGAGGAGGAGGAGGAGGAAAAGGGGGGAGATGATTGTTCCTCGCGTTCCCTTATCGCTCGTAGCGACCATGGGTTTATCACGTCCAGGGACCATCACGGCGTCTCTTCCGCGAACGCGCATGAATCATTATTATGGATCGCGCAAGATCACGATTACCGGATCGTAACGCGGTTATTTTGCACGGCCTTCTAATCGATCCCATGGGAACCTATGCGATCTCTTTACCGAACCACTTTATCGGCTACGCTGACGAAATACTTAAAGAGGACGATGCGGAGACGCGCTACTTACTTGAGATGAGCAGTGTTCATGAGGATCCATACGCGTAATCCTTTGCGAGTGCACGTGACATTTGAGAGGATCTTTGTACAGGATAACGATTCGCTAACACGAATAATGGTTCCGAGTTTAGTCTTAATATTCGAGATATCGGCCTCTCGATAAGATGAAACAGTCATTACGAAACATTTTCTCCGCAATCACGTAGCAAGAGATAATCCGTTCAGGATGGCACGATCGTTGTATCAATTATAATACGGCGGAGGTAACGTTGGCCCGGCTCTGATAAATCTGGATCTAAGTTAATCACACACGGTAATGTTATCAATATTTTCCGACGACGCGACGCGACGGTCGGTTCTGCGCCAGAGAGAACGGGAATAATATTGCGTGGATTTGGGATTTGGGATTCCCTCTCGACTCATTTACGGTCCAGAACCTTTCGAAACTGCACGTCGCGCGTTAGTCACGCACGACGGAGTCCTCTTTAAGGTGTGCGAGCGAGCGTTGTTTCTACTTGCGCGCCCAGCCGGGTCCCAAAGCTCTCGGTCAGGCTTAATGCGCCTAATGGAACCTCCTGAGTGCTGTTACCAATTTTGCCACGACTCTCGCGATTTAACGGCGGGCCAGCCAGTCGAGACATTATCAAAATTTATTGGCCGGTCAACTGCTCGCAAACAGCCGCCGCCGCCGTCGTCGTCGGAATGTTTTATCTTCCTTTGTGCGCGCGCATATTTAATTCGTCCGTTTTAAGTCCATTAAAAAAACTTGTGTGTTAAAAAAGTAGTCTCTGTTGTAACAAAAATTTGTATATACAGGATGTCCGGCAGATTCTTGAAATCATTTGGAGTCAATTTTTCCTCAGCGAAAAAATATCGAAGGACGTCATCATTTTTTGTAAGTTTCCAATTTTTATAATTAAGCCTTAAATTAAAATTCTATTACAGTAAACTCTATCTGAAATTAACTGAAGAATGTAATTTTTTAACTCCAAAAAGTTTAAGTTAGGATATCCTGTATATATATATATATATATATATATATATATATATATATATATATATATATATATATTATATGTGTGTATAATAAAAATATATTAATTAAAAATTCGTGTATTTTTGCGAGATTTCTGTGGAATTTATAGCAATATTCTAGCAATATGTTTAGGAAATTTAAATCCCATTGCCAAATATTAATCACAAATATAATCGTCCTTGATAGGCATCACAAAAAAATTTTCTGTCTAAATTACACTAGTAGTACATAAATATAATTCTGTCTCTGTCATTTAAATTGATTAAGTACAAAATATATGCAGTATCACAGTATTTGCTAATTATTTATCTGTTTCAGTTAATTTTTTACACCTAGAAAATTTTTATTGAAGTTGCAAGATCATTTTTTTGAGTGATTTATTCGACACGATATTTTTCTCCTTTTTTTTTTTTTTTTTTTATTTCAATGTTCAATTTAATATCAATCTCGGTGTTTTAAGCACACATATAGTTAGATCCTCTTTTGGAATTATTTAACCTATGGTTTTATCAAAAGTTTCTCTTTTAAATATTTAAGTAAGAAAGCAGTTATTTATTTAAGATAAGCAAGAAATCAATTCCTATATAAATTAAACTTATCGAAATTTTATAGAATTTATAACAAGTGAGAAAATTGAAGTTAAAAATAGAAACAAAATTTCAACTCGAATCGTACAAATCAGTTTATTTTTTTCCGAATTAGGACACTTGGAGAGAAGCACGATGATCGATAATCGTAATATTCATTAATCAATGTCAGAAACGTGGAACGGGTCTTATATCTTTAAATGCGTTCCAAGTTTAAATCTACCGACTAGGAGAATAGAATAATAGATTCTATTGTATGAATAAATAAAAAAAAAAAAATATCTTCCCTTTTAAATTTTTGTTCGTATTTTTTCATTCGTACTTTATCATTTTAAATGGCTCGTGAAATATTTATGGGAAAATTCTTGCGGGAAAAGTAATTTTTTACAAGAATATTTGGATTCCTGTGTGTACAGCATGTTTTAAGAGCTTAAACTCGAAAGTTTTTTTGGCCGGCTTAATAGTTGTCACACGCGCGTGTGTCTGTGTATGTATGGCTCCCTCCCTCCCTCCCTCCCTCCCTCCCTCCCTCCCTCCCTCTCTCTCTCTCTCTCTCTCTCTCTCTCTCTCTCGCGTGATATTTTAATTATAATAAATACGCGTGCAAACGTGTAACACATCCTGCGTACTCATCATAAATACGCAAATATTGTTCTGTAACTTCAAGCGTACACGGCTAGGATTAAGTGCCGAAAATATTTTACAGTTGGAATTATATACGTTGGCTCGCCTCGTAAGATGTAAATTCCGCTCGATTAATTCTTAGCGACGTTTCAAGCCGCTCAACATTCTTGTATGACAGCAGGTGGGTAAGTGCGCTTACCCGTCCACTATCAGCGCCCTAATCGGAACTGTTCGACTTCCTGGAGTTCCAGACGAGGTACCTAATTAGAAACGACCTTCGCCGACGCCTCTGTACGGCCATTTATCACGCACCTCTTTACCGCTATTATCTCCGTAGCGAAATTTGCGAAAAGCTGATTGGATCTCAGATAGCCGCTCGGAATTTCCGCTATTCATATTGTCATCGACTCTCTTGGGATTGTGCTAATGAAAAAAAAAAAAAAACCGCCAAATGATAAAATTTTGACAAATACTAAGAACAAAATTTGGCATTAAGAGCAATTTGATAACGTTCAAACAAAGTGACAATATATTTCAAAATCAGAACGCGATGACATATATAAAGAATATAAAAACTATAAAAGCGGCAATAGGATAATCTGGTATTTTTTATATTTTTTTATATCTGTCATTGCGTTTTGATTTTGAAATATATTGTCACTTTATTTTTAAGAATGTTATCAAATTGCTCTTAATGCTAAATTTTATTCTTATTATTTGTATATTATTTAGAGCTCTAAAGTGTTATTTAACAAACACGTTATATTTCAGAAAAAGTTAATAATTTAAAATCTATAACTCTTTTGAACACTATTAATAATAAAAAATTAACTTTTTTCTTAAAAAAAAAAGAAAGTAAAGTTTATTTCTAGTATTGACAATAAATTTAATTAAAGTAGAAAGTCATAAATCACACATTGAAGTGTTGCAGATACATGTACTTTACTTCGGACTTGTTGGAATTAATAACGAAAAATAATGTACAATGTAATATATGTATAACGGCAGGAGGAAAGTAACAACAATAATAATCTCGAACAACTGTGCACGCGTAATAAACATGACGAAGGGAGATGGAAGTTTCAGCCGGTGCGGCGCTGAAAATTTCATCTTGCGGAAACTTGGCTTCTCGCGGCGGAGCGAGAAGCAGAAACTTATTCGACGCGTTGCCTTTCGCGATATTAGGATACATATATATATATATATATATATATATATATATATATATATATATATATATATCCTTAGGAGAAGTAGGATCATCATTAATTATCCGTGCGCAAAGTCAACGTTGGGCAGAGTCGTGCGCGTGTTGGTAATAAATCTAGGTCGCGCTAATCGCGCGATATTGCAGCCGCGTCTCTCTCTCTCTCTCTCTCTCTCTGTAAACTATCCGTCGCGCGTAAACTTTGCGCGCTTAAGCCTTCAGTTGTCCCATACTATGTACGTCGCAAATTGTTACAGAAATGATAATAACAATGGATCAACGGTGCAGACTTACCGCGTCGTTGTGATTCCAAAAAATGTAGGCGGGCGGCTCTGGACTCTGCAAGACGACGCACGTGAGATTAATGGTGCTACCTCGATTGATGAACAGATCCGGCGCACCCAAAATCTCAGTTTTTGGCTCTGAAAAATAAAAATGTCACTTGCTTTATCTGCGAATAATTTTTCGATTTTACGTAAAATATGAAATTGTAGGTGTTATTCGAGAGAATATGTGCGATGACATATCATCGGAACTATTTTGTCGACGGAAAAGAACAGTTGGGTGCCATAATAATTTACAGCCGTACAATTAAATATTATATTGCGCCAGGCAGAGAATAAAGGGTAGATATAATGTGTATTATTTCTTTCTCTTTCCCTCTCGTACCTCATTTTCGCTCCCTTTGTAGACGGCAAACGAGAGCGCGTAACTTTTGTCTGGATTAAATTCACGAGGGAATCATATCTCCGTTTAAAATATTTATTTCGTTAGAACAAATATCAGTCAAGTTGTGTCCTGAGCAATGCTTTTCTTTCAGCGATACCTTATGATTTCTGAAATGTCTCTGCTCAAATCGTCTCTCTCTCTCTCTCTCTCTCTCTCTCTCTCTCTCTCTCTTGGCGAGAATGTAACGCGCTTTCTTTCGCATTAAACTTCAAAATCTGAATACACGGGATCCTATCATGCGTCGCATGATTTTATGCGCGTTTTATGTAAATAACACATATATTTGTCACATCGCGCTTCGGAGCTACACGATTTACCACGCCAACGTAAGAGCTTAGTCTCTTGGCGGATTAAATCTAAAGATTTAAAGATGAGATTTCATCGCGACCCAGAATTTTACGTTTCTTTCATGTAAATGTCTCTTGCCTCGACGCGTCTTGTTTTTGCGAATCTTCAGCTATGCGCATCGTGGTTATAAAAAACACAATGGCGTTGGCGGAGAATAAAGGAGAGGGGGGAGGGGGGGAGGGAAAGGAAGGGGAGGAAAGTTGGTCTCTATCTACCTTTTAACGCAAAACGTCGTAATACTAAATCTTATTATTCGTATCGCCGCGAAGGATCTAGGTACGTGTTTGTAAAACGAAACGGCAACATTCATTACCGTCAGCGCATTATGGAAACAACAAAGCTAATCCTCTTCGTATCTTTTTATCTCGAATATTGCGCGAGTAGAAAACTTGTCTTGCCTGCCATGAACATCGCGTGTTTGGATAGCAAAGATTTTTTTTTTCTATTTTCTGAGATAGCCCGCATATCTCATTAAAGTAAACACTTTTCCCACTTTTACGAAAAATTTTATTCATACTTTCGTTTAATATAATTTACACTAAAATTAAAAAGATGAAAGATGTATATCTAATTTTTTTGAATAGATAGAAGATATATGTATCGCGTACAAGACGCTCGAATTATCGTGAGATATCGCGGCATATAAATTTCCGCACACCTCTGGATTAAATTTGTCTCACTTGTCGCAGCCTCATCCTATCCAAAGTTCATAGATTTGGGAATCGGAGCGGCAAGATTCGTCGCTTTAGAAGGAACAGTTATCTCTCGGTGATAGGAAATCAGCGCAGGCGATGGTTATGGGAAGCTCGGGTCGAGGCCTCGCATCTGCATGTTGCAATTGGGATGTAGCATAGCGTTATGCAGAATTAGGAAGCCTTGTCGGAGATGACCCTTTGGCGTGTAGCCCCCGACAAGGGTCAGTCAGCGAAGAGGGTGAGTGTCGGATCGACCGTCAGAAATTTATTTATAATTCTGAAAAATGCCGAACCGTCGCGTCGATTTTCATCTCGCGTATTTATAGTCGTCGTCCACGTTCGGTCGATTGGACAGACGGTTCGTTTTGCGTCCTTTTGTGGCGCGGAAGAGCCATGCGGTTGACCTGGCCTCTGTGCGCGCCTTCGAAAGGCGCGCACTTTGAGGCGCTTCATACACACAGGGTGTGTATTTGTTCCCTCAGCGTATAAGTGTATGCGCGTGAGAATCTATATGCATGTAAAAGAGAGAGAAAGGTCAACGCGGAATAGATCGATGTGAATATTTTCCGGACGGCCTCCTCTTCGAGGATTGACCGAAATAACCGGACAGCGTGCCTTTACGGCTTTTGTACAACGAATGATAACCCTGGGACGACGGTTAATCCCCTCCTTTTCCTTTGGGGATGGTTAACAACGCTGGGGCATTTCCTCCATCCCTTCTACACGCGCTTTCTCTTTTTTTTTTTTTCCAGTCTTGTTGCGCAGCTTTTTTTCCGCATTTCTCGCCGAATCCAGATTTGGATTTGAAAATCTTTCGACGACGTTTTATATCTTTTATTCTGCGAGAAGGATACTTTGTTATATTCAATCATCAATGTTTTTTCTCTCTTTATAATCTCTTGTTCTTTCCAATTTTCCATCGTTAAAAACTCGTTTCTCTATAAAATGTTTTCAAAATTATTGGATGTTTTTTTAATAGCAAATTCTCTGGCCAAGATAATTTGAAGACAATTTTTCTTTAGCGAAAATGTCGAGCCACCGTCTTGAAAAATAGAGTTTTTTACAACTAAACTTTATGGGATTAAAAGATTAATAAAACTACCTTCTTCCATTAATTTCAGATGAAATTTAATAGAATTTTAATTTCAGTACTAGCTTAGTTACAAAGTATATGATGAAAAAGATTAAAAACTTGCAGAAAATTATGATCTTTCCCGACGTTTTTGTAAAGGAAAAAATTTATTCTAAATGAACCAGAAAATCTTCTATTAAAAAGACGTCTGGTGATTTTGGGACATGTTGTATATATATGTCTTTTTTTTCTTATATATTTTGCTTCCTTATCGACGACATCGCTTATCGGAGAGTAGCGAAAGCGGCGCCTATGGGTCGATCGATAACACGAGCATACGCAAAGTGCTTTAACGTCGGTTAACCGCTGGATGAAAGCCTCGTCAGAGCCGGCGAACTTTTGGAAGGCGAAATCAGTGTTCCTCGACGAAGAATTTCCGAAACTCTCGATTCGCTCGGATAATCATTACGATCTCGACCGCCTTTCAAATAAGCGCAGAGGAATTAATGTCGGAGTGCGAGCAGTGCCATTTCTCCAATCACTCGCGATCGTGACCCGTTTATATTCTCGAACAATAAATGTAAACATCAACGAGAGACGGCTCTATGACGCGTTGTTTCAAAATTTGATACAGACAATTTTTTAAATATTATTTCTTTTTAAAATACTTTTTATTCCGAATATTCTTATATAGTATAATTTAAATTTTATATTTTCATGTTACAGATCAATCTAATTTACGTAGTCAACTCCTGTTATGCATTGGTAAGTGATACATTTTTATTTTAATATAATGTAATATCTTAAAGTTTTATTTTTTTAGCTTCTATTTTTATTGCATACAAATATGGCTTACGTACTTGGAATGTTTTTTTTTTTTTTATATACTATAATTGTCTTATATATTATTTATTCTGCATGTATCTTAAAAATTCAATGCAACTTAATTTTATATAATATTTAATCTCTATCAAATATAATTTTATTAAAACTTTTATTATTATAGCAAGTGTAAATTTATTTAATAAGACAAGATTTAAATTTTTACACACACACAGTATATCTCAATTATGTATTGTCTATTTCTCACCGTGACGTAATCTCTATAAATGATAAATATTATTATATAATATACACATTTAAATAGATGAATGTCATACATGATTATATAATGAGTTTTAGAGTTTATCGCAAGTAGAAAAAGTATTTCCTTAGGTTGTAGTATACGAGGGCGTCTTTGATGGTAATTCAATGTGTAACTTTGTGAAAAAGAGTGGCACGAGACAATAGCTAGCGTTATGCTCATTTGAAACTTTATTAAAGAAGTTTGTCACGCGATTTTGCGACTTGGGTGCGCCCGAATGAATAAAAGATGTCGATAGACGACGGGAGTAAAATGTAAACAAGAATAAGTTGGACGCGTCTCCAACGAAGGGAGAAGCGTCGTCTAAAGAAATCGATTTCGTCTTTGCTCCTGTGCGATACATTTCGGATTCGATGCGTTTGGATTCAGGTACTTTGTAACGTTAATGAATAAATGAGTTTTAAATCTACAGAAAACTAGATTATATTAAAAAAGTCGACTTTTGTCTGTGTTGAAAAAATTTTAAATTAAAAAAATATATACATAAAAAATTGAGATAATTAATCCTGGGTTTCTCCTCTAAAAAAGATTCGTAAAAACTGAAAGAGATAATATTGTAGAAAAATAATTTCGACTTTAAATTGAGTATCGTCGAAAGATAATTTGAAGATTTCTCTTTAAAAATTACTTAGAAAATGGGTTTTGATCGAAAGTGCCGAGAATATATATCGTAAAAAGATAAATACTCCACAAGGTCTCAAAGATCCTTCTTATCCAAGTACAAGTTTAACAGAAAACTCATACAAACTCGAGAGACTTCTTTTTGTAAAACAAGCAGCAGTTTACAAATAGAAGCGGAAGCAGACGTTTCGTGGTATATTTCTCTTTTCTTTAACGTGTTTTTCTATCTTTCTTGAAAATTGATCTTTACCTATTTAGAGATGTATCGAAAGTCACGTTCAACCATTCTCAGGATAAAGAGCCTCGCCCCTTTTTGTTCTCTCGTTCATTTACCTACTTCCTCGATCGATCGATCGAGAACATCGCCACTGATACACGGTAATTCGCGCTTACAATCGCTATTTGTCGAGCGTGCAAAATACACTTGCGCACGATGCGCTCTCGACGCTTGACCTAAATAAAGCAGCTTCCACAATCGTGAGTGCTCGTTCCTATCCGTTGTGGTTTCAGCAAAGTGCAAGCCGGTATTCGCCGGTCAGCTTGATCCAATCAGATTCAACTACGATACTTTGTTCCTGGAGAACGCGTTCTAAAACGCGTCAACGCCAATGACGCACTATCCGTGTATCACCAAGTTCAATCCCATTTTTTTTCAATCTCTTTCACCCTTGTCGCTTCGTGTTTTTCGGACCGGAAACAAATTTAAGATAAATGCGATTGTGAATGTGGTTTCACGCATCATATACAAATATTTCTCGCCATTTATCCTGTAAATCTTTATATCGATTTCTCACAAATTCGCGTTATGTACTGTATATAAACACAAACAAGGGTGTAGCCAGACCTACGTTTTGGGCTGAGCTAAAAAATATTTCTATATCTTGCAGAAACGCGATACTACCGTTTATCTTTTATTGAAAATTACAAGCATCTCTTTAGGCATAGAAATTACACACAGCCTTATTTCAGTTTAAATTTCACATAAAGCAGGAATAAAAATAAATCCCAGAAAAAAGACTCACTGAGAGACTCGAAATCGTGGGGGGCAGGGGGGGAGGGGGACTCGACTTATTTAACTTACGGCGAATCACTTATAAATAGAATGTTTTAATAATTGAGCAAATTGAAATTTTGACAGATGTGTATTTCGATATTTCGGGAGGCGATTGAACTGCATCGAACTTAAAGATGTGCTTGGGGAGACGCTAAATTGCGTTTAGGCGATTCCGCGATGCGCCTCGTCCGCCGAATAGAGGCTTTCAATGTAAATAGGACGATTCCCCGTAAGAGCGAGATAGAAAACGAGCGACCCAGTAAAATGGGTGACTGTAGCGTGGCGGCCGAAACGACTATCACGAAAGGAAAGGAAACCAGAGTCTGTTGCTACGAGCAACGAGCTAAGGTTGATCTGATTTGCGAAATGAATCTTTACGTTCGACTATTTGCGCGCATCTTTCAAATCGGCAACTTCTCTCTCACCGTTCTCGTTTCTTCGTCGGCGATTCGAGCTTTTCAATCTACGGAAAAGTATACCCCCGAAGAGTGTAATTGCACGATTGTGCGGCCTTCTCGTATTCAGGAAATGAAAGAACGGAAGAGTAAATCAATGCCGAAATTAAGGCAAATCGCAAAGATGAGAGTAGATTAATTACTTTTTTAAATATATATTTATATATTTATATAACAACTACACTTTTCAATATATTTAATATATTTATAAAAATATAGTTATAATATTATATTTATGTATATAATATAATAACTATATTTTTTAATATAATTAATTAATTTTTTAATAGTGATACAACTACTGTTGTATTATTATTATTATTATTAAAACGATTAATTTAATTTACGAGAGAAACGGTCTCTTTTTGACAGATTTTCAAAGATATCAGTATTACGATCATTTCTCTCAGTTGATTTAAATACTACGAATACGTTAATGTTATTAATCTTGCGATTGGGTCAAATGTCACAAAATAGCGTGCTGTAACAGATATCAAACTTATTTATTAAGCAGCAAAGATAGGCAGTTGCATCACGAATTATGATTGATGATGCACATTCGTGCCGGCCATTTGTTTGTCGCAAAGTGGGTCACCCGTAGTGTATCCATCCCACAGGGAGTAAATTGATTCCACGCTCGGTGGAGGAATACGGTGAATGCAAATCGTCGCGCTCTTCTTTCACCTTCACGGCCCCAGCAAACAGCTCGGACCCAGCTCGCGCTTTCGATAACTGGATTCGAATGTCACTCTTTCTCGTTACATTCGCGTGGAAATCGTGTTTCACTTCTATCGAATATCATTGTGGAGAAGGAATGATTACCCAGGGTCGGTTTTACCTTCTTCGTTTTCTTCGGAAAGCGAAGAGAAGCGCGACCGACGGAATGCAAACTGCTTATTTCTTCTTCGAATCAATGGACAGGACATAGATGTAGAAGAAGAAAAAAAAATATAGAAGAAGCTTTCATAAAAGGAACCTTTATCAAGAGGAATTTTTATGGATTATTTTTAACTAGATTTCGTTTTAATTTCGACGTAATTATCTTATTTCGAAGGAATTTTGCAGTTTACTTAAACTTATGTGAAACATTATTTTAAATTTGTAAAACACGATATCAAATATATGTAGCGCTGCAAAATAACTGCGAATAAAAATAATCCGCGAGAATATACGACGTTTAAAAGTTTCACGTGCATCCAACAAGCGTGTATGATATATATCTCGTAACATACACGTCTCGTAAAGTTGCTATCGCGCATCTTTAAGCGTGGAACGATCGAAATTTCCATATTTGCGATTGCGATCGGTCTTCACGCGGAAAAAGGAATTTTCATGGCAAAAGCTTGCGATAAAAACTCGCTCGCTGGATTTAAATGACTTCAAGTTTGAATGGATTTTACGCTTTTTTCGGCCGTTCGAAGCCGAGGTCAGGATACGTACAAGGAAAGTTATCATCGATAAAAACAGATTTTCGCCGGTATTCCTTCTCCATCCGAATGGAATATAAACGGAGAACGCTTTTCCTTCCTTTACATTCCTGTTGTATTTGCGTTCATGATCGAGGAGGCGGCTGCGGAGCAACTTTCGCAAATTCTTCTTCGCGATGACCGTCAACAACTTTTCCCGTTCGGGACTGTCATTCCAGACTACTTTATTACTGGCCATCAAGAGCAGCGGGCTACGCGCGTTTTTCCATTTTATTTTCTTTCTTGAGCGGGAAGATTGTAACATAGTTTTACGAAAGACGCGTTACCAGAGAGATCGTAATCGACGATATATGATTTTCCAGAAAAATTAAAAAGAAAAAGATTCTTCTTTTTTTCTCATTACATAATTCCTCAAACATAGAATTATCGAATCATTATTGTCTGTACCACATGGCATATATTGTACCCTGCAATTGATAACAAAGCATTATCACAAAATCTGTTGTATCATGTAAAGCGTCAAATTTAGGAGATACGCTTTCCATAGTATATTATAATCGAATAATAATAGAGTTCTCTGCCGACAGATTAATTCGATAGGTTAATTAATACACTCGTGTTTCGCATATTCGTAATCAGAAGCCGAGATGACGGTTATATTGTCGACGATATTTGATTTCGCGGGTTCTATATCGATCTCCCGGCTCTCTTTCAAGTTACGTCGATCTCCCCGAATAATCGCGCGAACATTTTACTCTGCGATACTCTGCGTTACATATGCGTGCCAACGCCGTTCCATCACGTTACCGAGAGGACGAAATTAGTTTTACCGTCGCAATTGCCGTCGCCGTATCGGGGAATTTGATTACGCGCAAACATCGATTCGGGACGGTCTGAACGAGCGCGACTGCGATTTTATTATCGTGTACATCGCGGTCGTAGTAGTCGGCGGTCTGCGCGACATAAATCGCCCCCTCCCTCCTACCCTCCCTCGCCCGTTCTCTCCATCTCCCATCGCGTTTCTATTACCGGGCTTGATATAGTCAGAGCGAAGTCGATCGAGGGGATGAAAAACGTTTCGAACGCCAAACGTCAGATGGAATGCGTTTGATGGCCGAAAAAGCCAACATATATTCTCGAAGGCAGTAACACATAACGAGATAACGCGTCGTTTGTTGTCCATCAAATAAAAACTATTATTAGATAACGAAAACTCGATAAGCGACAACCTGGAGTCGCTACAGGATGTTCTATAGATGAGATATTATTTATTTTTCTTTCCTTGTCAAATAATATGTACTTTTTCGGTCTGTATTATTCTATAATATAATATAATAACAGGGGATATAATATATGTATAAATATAAGGTACTCTGTATGACAGGATTTACACGTCAGTATTGTATTGATAGGTTTGACACGTGTTTTAGAATCACATGACAGCGCTTTTTTTACTCGGATCGATTCGGCACGTGCCGCGTTTTTGTTAGAGACCTGTTTGATTTCTTTTTCTCGCATTGAAAAGGATTCTTGTTTTGACGGCGATGACGTGCCGAATCCTCCGAACTAAACTTTTGGCAAGAACTGAGTTTCGCGTTCTCGCGCAGACAGCGGAGCATTGTTTAACTCCTGAATCGCGGACAAGTTTAACGCGCTTTAATCGTCTTTGCCGTCACTCAAAAGTGCAACGCCGTTAAGAGTCGCGGCTGCAAACTACATGAGAGACACCATATACATATATATATATATATATATATATATATATATATATATATATATATATATATATTTCAGCAATGGCACGGTAAATAGAATTGTTTCCCAAAGTTCGCGATTTGTCCTTTCTCTCTTCTACTTCGAGAGCGCCGCCCTTTATTAGCGAGGGCGTATCTCTCTATCCTATTCAAGTTTTTATTACTTTCGCCGATAAAGCGATTTATTATGTTTGCTACGCGCTTCTAATATCAGATGACGCTATTGATTCGTGAAACAGTCTCAAATGAATGGACGGATTTATCTATCGCGATCTCAAAATGTGTACCGATAGAGACTGCGTAATTTAATAGAGAGAGAGAGAGAGAGAGAGAGAGAGAGAGAGAGAGAGAGAGAGAGAGAGAGAGAGAAAATATATATATTGTTGAATACGATGCACAGATGAAATCATCCAACGTCCGTATTGTCATCGTAGAGTTACAATTATTAATAAAACAGAGAACAAAATATATTTCGAGTAATAAAATACATATTTCGGACGTTCTACAAAAGTATAGTACAATGGAAAATTAACTCGAGATAAAAAGTTTCAACTTTGCATAAAGAGAAATCTACTTTCACAGTTACTAAGCGCTGATTTATGTAATTATTTATTCTGCTTTGCAATTGTTCTTCGTGTACTGGTAGAAGTTTCAATTTCCGTGCTTGAAATTGAGATAGCCAATTACTATCAGATTAATGAAGAACTCGGGAGCAAACTGACTTTTCACGTTGCTGACCGGCTTCTCTCAAATCCACGGAAAGAGAACGCTGTAGCAGAGATAATAAAAAAATGCAACAGCGGTTTTAAAGAAAAACAAATAAAAGTAATAGTTTGTTCATTGAAGATTATATAAATGCTTAGTTCTTTTTTTCTTCTCTTTCCTTTTCTGTAAGCAAAAAAAAAAAAAAAAAAAAAAAAAAAAAAATAAATAAATAAAATTGACAGAGACTGATTAAAAAAAAGATTGCGTTTTAATAAAAAGTTAATAATGAAAAGGCAATTGTTAATTTTTACTATAATTATGGGCAGAGTTTAATTAAAAATACAAAGTTCAGACACAAAAAAGTGAAAATTAGACTCATTTATTTTTAAACTCATCCAAATTGTCTCCGTCGACGGGATTAGAAGACATCTCGCGTGTTTTACACTAGTTACACAACTTGCGACCAGGAAAGGAAATTTATTTTTGTTGGTCGCCATTGAAGCGAACCATGCTTCTAATAAACATGTCGTTGTTTTCTTCGTTCCCGCGGGTGACAGTTTCTCGCTTGGCCGAGCGCCGTTTTCAGCATCGCGAAGCGTAAACGACGACGATGAAATGAAATTACATGGCCTCATCGGTATCATCCTGTACGAGTCGTTCTCTCCTTCACGACACGCATGTTTTCTCACAAACAGCAGATTTTAAGGGATAGGAAGCGGGGAGGCAAAAAGGGTCTGTCGGAGTTTGCCGGGCTCCGCCGTTAAGTCGAGGCCTATAACGGAGGACTATAATGGAAGCTCATAGTGAGTAAGATCGTATATAGCGTGTAATAACCGCAAAACTTAACGCTTGTCATTTCGAGCTAAAAGCTCGACTATCCCTCTTTCACCTGGTTCTGTTTCGACCATATATGGCGGCACGGTTTTAAAGCGTCCTCCTTTCAGCAAAGGCAGACACGACCTAAACTTTCCCGCGCAAACTCGGGAGCTTTTCTTAGGTGACGAAGCTAACCGAAGGTACTTGGTGTGCCACTTAATGCAAAACCCTTTAAAGCCACACGAAACACATATATGAAAATGCTTTCTCGGCAAAAACGCCAGAAACGTTTATATAGCGAAACGATTGTGAAATCGTTGGCGGGAAAATACTGTTTTATTTTGCTTCACGGAGATTATAATTACGTTACTGTGTTATCGCGTAAAGTAGCTTCTTTGAGAAGCGCTTGGTAGACAGGACTTTGCGAATTAAACCTTTGCTGCATTCTCGATTTTTCGTTCCTCGGATCTGGGATAGCGTTAATAATAGCTGTTGTTTTCTCGCTGTTTTCATATCCTCTTTTCGTATATACCGAAAAATAACAATAATACTTGCTTTAATTTCCTCTTAGCAAAATGCACATTTCAATAATAATATTTTATATGTACACGTTTTATTTACATAATTATATTCTACATACTAAAAATGTAACGATAAGAAGATGGGAGTGCGAATAATTAATTATATTTTGCTTGGTGAGATTATAAAGTTGCAAACATTTCTCTATAATATTAATTAGTATCGCGAAAACGGATATCTAACATCATAATCCAATTATATTATGCTTCGATTAAATGCGTTTCTTAGTCGTCTCAAAAATGTTGTTCTATTGTTGTTACTTGCTGAAAGTTAAACAAGCACGCTAATAGCGTCTCTTCGAACGCACCTCTGTCACAAAGAGAAACTGTTTACGGATGACACCTGCAACTTATACATATATATGTATATGCGTTAGTGTATGTAGAACGCAATGGTTGTATCGTGGAAAATTGGAATCTGGTCAAGCTTTGCTTTTATCGAGTAAAGAGATTGAACGCTATCGCGTGTGTAAGCGTGCTTGCATTCTCGCAAGAGATTGCTTGTAAGTATACTGTGTAATCGAAACACTACGATGTATTTTTGTCTTTTTGCAATGCGCAAGAAGTCGCCGACTCGGATATTTTTTATTTCGCGAGTAAACACGTGTGTGGGAAAAGTGATATTACCGGGACCTTTATATTTTCTTTTTGAAATAAATAATTCAATTATCATTTTTTAATATCTTAGAAATAAAAATAAATTATAATTAGATTATTTAATTTAAAAAAATTATAATTTTATAAAAAATTGCGAACGATTAAAGCCGCCAAATTAACTTTATTCAAATCATAATTTAAATTCAGAAATGTTTGTTCAGCAAAAGGCATGGATCAAAATGTACATAATACAATACATAAGAAAAAATTATTCTTATAACATTGTTTAAGTTAATTGAAGTGGATGATATTTAAAAATGATTAAAATAAATTAAAATCTTTTTATATTAATCTGAATATATTAAAAGAAAAGAAAAAAATAGTTTTGTGATATAATTTTATAATTGTGCGCGTCCCTTTTAAGATCCTGCATAAAAAAATTATTTATTAAGCTTAACATAAAAAAAAATATTAGTTCTTTGGAAAGTGTTATGTTTTCTATCGAAACATTGTATCTGCTACTTTGTAATATTTTACAGAAATTTTCGTAACGACGTGTGCGTGATATACGCGAGTGTAAGAAATAAAAATCCCAGATTATGTTCCCTACCTTCTTCGCACCGTGTAAAACAGAGTACAGAGATCTTGCAAGAGAAGATCTTCTTAGTCGCAGGAACATGTACATGCGAGGTTGCTCTCTTTACTGGAAATCCACGGACGGAACAGCCATGCGAGTGCATACATGATGGGAAAGCGATGTGAGTGAAGAGAACGACAAAGCCTCTCTCGGTTTTGCTCCTCCATCCGCCACATCGGAAATATGATTTTTGTCGCGCACGGATAAGCATGATTTACGTCCTCAAATATAGAAATTTTTCAACGCGATGGTTATTAAAAAAAAAGCTCTCAACGAAATCTATAAATGTAACGTAAAACATAGAATTTAGAGAGGCGTTATTTTTATTCCCAGATCCAAAATTTATACTTTAGATTTAGAAAGTGCCTTTAAAAAATTAAGAAGAAAAGTAATTTCTGAAAAGATATTAAAAAATACATACCTAAGTTCTTGACTTTTTAATGTTTTCTAATATTAATAATTAATAAATAATTCATAATTTATGTTTTATAATTATCTATTCTTAGTATAGTTAACTTAGTTGAAACGGATATACTTAAAAATAATTAACACATATCAAAATCTTTAATTTAAAAAAAAAAGTATATATTATATATGTAATATTTCTTAAATATTTTAGCTATATAAAATAATTTTTAGATATATCTAAGTGCCTAAAAAAATGTTTAATATATGAAAATTTTATAACGGTTTTATGTAAAACGCTTTTATGTAAATTGAAATCTTTCTTTTTGGAAAAACTAATTCAATTAACATTTTTTAATATCTTAGAAATAAAAATAAATTATAATTTGATTGTTTTATAATTTAAAAAATTATAGTTTTATCAAAAATTGCGAACAATTAAAGTTGCCAAAAAATTAATTTTATTCAAACCATAATTAAAATTCAGAAATGTTTGTTCAGCAAAAGGCATGGCTCAAAATGTAACATATAAGAAAGAAAGCGAAAAAAATTATTCTTATAATAGAGTTAAGTTAATTAGAAGAGGATATAAAAATGATTAAAATATATCAAAATCTTTTCATAATTAATCTGGTATTAAAAAAAGTAGTTTTGCTGTATAATTTTAGAATTGTGTGCGTTTTTACTCTGGATAAAAAAAATTATATATTTATTAAGATTAACATAAAAAAAAAAAAATTAGTCTTTAGAAAAGTATTGAAAAATTCAGCCGGAATAAATCAATGGTCATAATGCGACGATTTTCACGATGCTCAGCGATTTTCTTGCAAACACGATTTACTTCGCGACGTATCCGTTCGCTCACGATACCCGATGAATACAAGCAGACGAGAAGATGCTAGCTTGTCACTTTGGTCAGGATGGATGACACTCGATGTCCGACACCATAATTTATGATACGACGCGCGAGAGGAAAGAGCGATATGCTTCTTATGGCCAAAGCTCGGTGAAATAAAAGTCGCGACACGGAGCTTCGTCTTCCTGATAAAAAAGAAGGGAAAAAAACGGCAAATTTTTGCGACACGCGCGACAACGAGTAACACGCGGGAATATTTCCTGACGGACATTTATCCTTGGCGCATACGTAATCGTAGAATTACAAACGTACGAGAGAGCGAGTTGGTTTTTCGTTAATATTTCCCCGAGAAACTCAAGAACCGGCTATGACAGATCAGAGTTCCGCGTCCAACGACTGGTTTTTTAGCAAGTTCACCCTAATTACGGACTGATAAAGCGCATTCTCTCGTAAAAATATAATTTATGACGTGACTCGTTGAAAATGACACTTCTTCGAGACTACATTTGTTTCAAAAACTACGATAGGGAATTTGGCGCATTATAATTGATGATTTATCCCATATTACTTGTCATAAACTGATCTGTAAAACAAAGATGAAATTTCATCGACCGGAGCAAATTAAAATCTTCTTACGCGCCTGTATCCTCTCTCTTTTCTTTCTTCGTTAAAATCTTTTTTACAAACTTAATAAACTTTTATTAGTAATCTTTCCTACAGTAATATAATGTATGACACACCGCAGAGAACATCCCATCAGTCTAGAACTTGAGTGCCGCTTACAGAAAAACTATGTCAAAGATAAAACTCACGTTCTCTATATCGTCTAGGGTTAAGGTAGGTCAAGAATTCCATACACACGGCAACGATCCTGTTACGAAATCTCAAAGGACTTATAGTTCTTTCACCGACCCATGGGGCGTATGTAATTGTGCAGAGACATTCTAGAAAACTGCAATATAAACGTGGAAAATTAAAGTACATAATTAATCAATGAAACAGAAAAATATTTTACGAATTTTATCACAGATCAGCATCAC
Source organism: Anoplolepis gracilipes (assembly GCF_047496725.1). NCBI lineage: Eukaryota > Metazoa > Arthropoda > Insecta > Hymenoptera > Formicidae > Anoplolepis > Anoplolepis gracilipes. Next base: position 751,304 of record NC_132970.1, on the reverse strand, counting down.
TCTTAAAGTTTATGAAAAGACGTAGCGAGTTAAGAAAATATATTTTATATAATCGTTTGTATATTCACATAATTAATATCGTTTTATCATTTTTGAAGAGGAAACATTTTTCAAGATATAACTATATTAATAAATATGATATGCAAGAGCAAGGGAAAATTTCAAGGGCGTCTTTCGTTCGAAAGGATTATCGAAGATACATGATATAGCAAGCTGGAATGCAAGCCGGAAGCCGTTACGACACGCAGGAAATTCTGGGATTTTTGTCATCCCGCGTTTCTTGAAGCAGCGCGCGCGACATAAACTTTGATCTCGCGAGCTTCACTTAAGGGAAGAGCTTCCTCTCTTAGCTTCTTCCCCGAGCTAACAACTGACAGCACTCGTGTATCACTTAAGGTGCCAACCTTTAAGCCGCGACAACGTGTATGAAGACGTTCCTAAGATCTCTGAACGACGCTTACACGGCTGCATATCTAATGTGTAAGACGATACGTATTAGAAAGTTGGTCGTTCTTCCGTAGCAGCTCTTTGTGAAAATCAACAACCTTGTTTTCCAATTAATACCGTGAGAAAATATCTGATTACATTACGTCATTATGTTCTATTGCGTCAAAATTTCTCAGTAATTTATTCCTCGTTTTTTTTTTTCAATTCACGCGCGTACAAAATTATATTAGACTACATGTAACTAGATTTGATTACAATATAGTCAATCGAGCGACGAATTTAACACGCACGGTTTAAGTAATTTCGAAACGTGGTGTCGCGTATCTTTTAAGTTCCGGCGTAAATCACTCTGGAAGTTTTTAAAAAGTTATTTTTATAGTCGGCGATATCGTAACATATATTGCGCAAAATTGCGCATCCACTCGTCTAAAGTGAGGCAATATTATTTGGCATTTTCATTTATATACATACGCCGATAAATATCGATTCTCTTTTATGCCAAGTAGTTGGTCGACTGTGCATGTGCAACGGTTTCTTCGAATATTCCCAGCCTTCTGCTTTTTCGGTGGAGAAATGTTTCGGATTTTTATTGACAATATCCTCGGCGGTTAAGTGACAATATCGTACATATGGTAGCAAACGAGGCCGCGGTGTAAAAAGAGAACTGACCTGGCTTTTACGCGGTAAACGTTTTTTATTTGCGTGAAACGGGGAATACCGCAGCGCGATGCTGTGCCAAAGTATTATGGGATATTTGCGGATGCAATTATATAGCAAGCTTTTATCGGCTGATCCTCCGATCTCGAAGAAAATACGAGGGGCATCGTATCATTGTTAAACGCTGCTTCACGAAATTGTTAAAGTAGAGGTATCGATAAGAAGACTGTAATTTCTTTTAAATAAAATTATCATAGATTTTGGAGACCATAAAATATCTTCTTGTAAATATTAAAAATAAATAAAAAATCTTGCTCTTTTTTTCGACATGATGTTCAAAGATAAAAATTTTATAATAAAATGTAGATGTCTGAACCGATTCGGATGATTTAAATAATAAACGAATAAATGAAATTTATTCTCTTTCGTAAATACATTGACGTCTTAAACGTAAACATTGTTTGTTTACGGAATTGGAGATTATTGAATACCGGAGAGGTGATGGTACTACGTGCGCAGGAGAAGATCTAAAGTTTTATTTATTATTTATTGTTAGTTAATCATCAACCTCTTCAGCCGAGGAAGATCTGAGAGAAGATTGAAGCTAGTAATACTAGTAATATGGAGATTAATCCTTTACGAAGAGCAACATATAAAATAAGATTACTTCTTTCGTACGATAAATTTTATCGATCTATTTAAAGCAGAATACTTGACGAATTTGCGAATTGAAAATATTTCTGTTTACAGTGTTTGTTATTGCATTTGCGTCTCGTAAATTTTTATGATTAGTACGCGAATACTTTCATAAAATTGTATCGATTCTCGCATATCGTTTAAACGAATGAGTCGAGATTATGCTACATAAAGATATTCGAATACACGATCCGCTGTTTATAAACGAGGCTTGTATATATTCGTCGTGTTCTCTGCTTCATATCTAGAGGACGCCTATAGGACACTTTGTCAATCTACTTGTTTAGCTAACGACAACGAATGGAACAGCCTATCGTACTGAGTGAATGGTTATCACGTATAATTGACGAGCGAGTGAATTGGCTATGGATCAAAGCTAAATCGGGAAGTGGGAACGGAATACCCTCGAGAGGAAGTTAATGTCAATCAATAAACTTGACCCTTTCGAAAAGTACTCATTGAATTTCATTCCGCCGTGTCGCTAAAATAACGATGATAACTAATGATGATAAATTGAAATTAATTGTGCGATTAAGTCCGATATTTTTCTCTATTTCGGGCTATGAAAAAGCCTCGCCACGAATAAATCTTTACACAAACAAATGTTTAATTGTATTTAAAAACAGAAAACGTAATTTGTATAACGTAATTCGATAATAAACTTTCGACAATTTTTGTTATTCGAGAAAAAGTATGTTTAAATTAAACAGTCTCAGGGGGCGAGACCGTATATGTATAAGCAATTGAGAATTTTATCGATATCCAAGAAGGTTGCAAAGTGGAAAATTATATATTTTAGAAATATGCGATAAGGAAAAGATCTTCACGTTAAATCCTCGGTGCGATTTTTTGTCCGCAAGAATGTATGAATACAAACTTTGACAATTTGCGTGATAGTAGTAAGAAGTCACAGGGCTATTGAGAACAGCCCTCGTTTGAGAACGTAGAACGGCAGAAAATATCTCTTCGGAGGAAGAAAAGCCGTGCTTGTCGTGCTTTCCTCGCGGGAGGCGGCAACTGGAAATCACAAATGACTGATAAAGCTCGGGCGGCTTTTCTTCGCCTCTCCTCGTCGTCTTCGGGACGTCGTTCCGTTATCCGGCGAGTTTGTGAAAGCTTTTCCCCTTATCAAGCGAAGCGACTCATCTTCTAGTCGTTAGGCATTCTTCGCCCGCTCTTTAAAACTGTGCTTTCCTTCCACGACTCATAGTCTCCGGCCTCGTTTACGACTCGCTCGTTTTCCGCGAGTACTCGCGCGCGATCGTGTATGGCGTGAAAGACAGATTTGAACACGAAAGAGAGGGAAAGAACTTGATTATTACAGCAGTTCGATAATGATCTGACGATATTGCGGTGATGATATTTCTTTAATATTTCTGAGACACATTAAAGGTAGACTAACCGCAGCATTCTCATATTTTTTAATATTACGAGAGACAATAAAGGCAAAATAATTTACGTAGAATGATAAAAGATTCGCGTAATCTCAAATAAGATTATTCCACGTTTGCTTGCCATTTGAATATTGGAGGAACCAGACCAATGATGGCGATTTTTAATTATTATCTAGTTATAAATAAAGACGTGAAATATATACTATGTAAACAATTAAAGGGTCACTTTCTTCTATGTAAAAAAAAACCAGTTTTCAAGTAGTTGCAACTTAAAAGTAATCGGAATAAGATCAATAAAAAACGTTTCAAAGTTTAAAGTTTCTAGTTTTAGAATTTTTAAATGCATTTTAAGTCTTTCTTTTCGTTACAAAATTACATTGTAAGAAAGCGACGTCCGTGGAATAAACAAATTTTTCAAAAATTTATTAAAGAGAATACCGAATTAAAAAAAATCCCAGTACGATTTCATTAATTGAGTGTTAAAGAGCAGAGTTTTAGCTTTAATTTCTTTTTTTTTAACAAATATTCTATGATTTTTTTTCGCCGAGATATTCATTATTAAAGCAAAATCGAGTTATTGACTTTGAACGCATATAACTAGTGAAAACATGATCGTACAATAATCATTAAAAAAGCAATTTAAAAAAAAGTTAGCACTTTAAAATATTCGTTTTTTTTTTTTCAATCATTATTCATTTTTCAACTGTAACAGTTATTTAAAAATCAAATAAAATTGTAGTTTTATCTTTTTTTATTTAAATCAATGAAAGTTAACGAAAAACCGCTAAAATTTTCATAAACCCTATAAAATTTACAGGTAAAAAGCATTCCAGTTACTCGTACAAAAGGCCGAAGTGTTAAGTTTTTTTTCTGTACATTTCAAAAACTTAATGATTATTATACAATCATTTTTTCACTAGTTATAAGCGTTCAAAGTCAATCGCTCGATTTTGCTTTAATAATGAATATCTCGGTGAAAAAAAATCATAAAACATTCGTTAAAACAAGAAATTAAAGCTAAAACTCTTTAACACCCAATTAATGAAATCGTGTTAGAATTTTTTTTTTAATTCGGTATTCTTGGACAAACTTTTGAAAAATTTGTTCAATCGACGGACGTCGCTTTCTTACAACGTAATTTTGTAACAAATGTAAAGAATTAAAATTCATTTAAAGATTCTAAAACTAGAAACTTCAAGCTTTGAAACGCTTTTTTATTGATCTTATTTCAATTATTTTTAAGAAAGTTGTATTTACTTGAAAATTGACTTTTTTTTTATGGAAGAAAGTGGCCCTTTAATTTTTTTGCGTAGTGTATTTATATTGAAGTCGGTGTGACATTTCGCTTACAAAGTTTGACAAGTTTTGGCACGATTCGCAAATCGCGATAGGTAATTATCAAAGCTACGACATCGCTTTGCTTCAACTTAAACGTACTTTTCAGAAATGTCTCACTCGGCTGCAATTAGAACGGTATTGCTTTTGTACCTGCAAAGCTCGGCGCGATAATTGGCCTTCCGAAAGTTTCGACTCTGAAAGACACCGCTATCCGGTTTTCTTATCCCTGTCGTCCTCGCCCCGTCTTTCCTCCTCGACGCGAAACTTTCTGGCGAGACGACTCTCAAGTAACGTCAAGAATCATATTTTATGCGGACTCGTTCCGCGGCTTTATAAGCGAACAATAACGCGTCGCGCTTGTAACGACACGAAGAAACGCGAGTGAAAGAGAAAGAGAGAGAGGAAGAGAGCGAGCGAGCGAGCGAGCGAGCGAGAGAGAGAGAGAGAGAGAGAGAGAGAGAGAGAGAGAGAGAGAGAGAGAGAACATGAACAAGAAGCAGACCAAGGTGCAATTGAACTTGCAACCCGCAAGCTAGCTGGCCTGGTCTTCATGATTAATAAACTTGTTGTTAATCATCTACCTTCCTTCCCTCCCCATCTCATCTTGAGCGCGACCTGCTGCCGGTTAACACTACCACTACTATTACTACCACCTAATTCTCCGCCATGACCTTTTTCTGCCTGCCTGCGCACACGACCTGGGCTTTCCCTCACGTGCGATGAACTCCGCCGGAATTGCCGTGCTCACCGAGCCGGATGCATCGCGCGCACTTCGTATAATTGGGTGCAACGGCGATCGCGATAGCAGCGTCACGCATCTGTTGCCCAGTGATGTCAGATTCGGAACGCGCAACATTCCAAATCGTAATAGAAGGGATTAAGGAAAACGGACATTAAAGAAAACACGTAAACTCGGTGGTCTGAATAGTAGAAGAGAACGGACTGTTTTCTGTCTCCTTCCTATCAAGTCGGCAACGAAAGGCGACAGTGCTTCGCTTTTTGATACGCGTAGTAAGAAACGGTTTTTTTTTTTACAACTTTTTTATACTACATATTTCCCAGAAGTGTAGAAAAATACCGATATATATTTTTTTCATACAACATACATGTATTAAAATATATTAAATACATTAAAATATTATATTCTCGTAATATTTTTCGATAATTTCTTAATTTAATTATTAAAACATTTTATTTATGTAAAAATGGATTTCGAATTTATATGTTGAGGAGGAATAAAACTTTGATTTAAGATGTATTTTTACACGAATAAAAATTTTTAATTGTTCATATATTATATAATCCACTGATATGTCCACACATATGTATATATATATGGAGAGCTGATATCTTTATTTTCACTCAAAAATTCTGTTTGGCGAAAAATCTGTCATTGGAGAGAATTTTCTGTGCTTTTTGTTCAACTATCAATAAATAAAAAAGACAGACCGATGGTTTCAATATGTAAACTCTTCAATGCTCAAATCACCATTAACGCACATCCCTTCTAATATAATTTGGCGAGTAGCAGTTCGAATCTGGTAATATTGCTGCTGTGAGTAATTATTGCCATCCCTCGCCCGTTTTCTCCTTACGAGAGAGTCCTTTCGTTTTTCTGTCAGATCAAACATTCCGCGTGCCGTCTACAGAACCGTGAATACTAACTAGTAGTTACTCCTCTCCTCTTTCTCGCTCGTGTCGTTTGATGACGCGCGCTTTCACGAGCTTAATCCCCTCCTCTTCCCCCTTCATAGCTGTCTTCTATAATTTATTAGAGGAAGCAAAAGTTGGTTTTATTTCGAAACCGACAACAATGACCACCAATAATCTTACGATATTTTTCTCAATAAAATCCTATAAGGTGCTAAAGAAAAAAAGCGCAGGTTAATTTTTTATTTTTAATTTTCTTGCACTACTTTGTGTCCGCAAACTTTGGTCATTTGACTCGATTTAATTGGGAACCGTTGAGAACAATTTTTGCGCGCGCGAGAGATAGCAATTTAATGTTTAGGATGTTGCATTTTTTGCGGATGCATTTTCACGAAAGTTTTATGACGCTCGCGTAAACTTTATGTTAATACTCTACCGTCTTAGTAGCAACGTAGCGACAAGTTATTATAAGTAGCGTAGTTTGAACTTTGTTCGTGGAAAGTTCGATGGATTGTCGTCAGCGACAGAATTACGAAAATGGTGCGCACGTTCTAGAAAGACGTGCATAAGGCAGACGCATATCTAATGTAACAAACAAACTTCTGTACTTTGAACGATTCCCGATCAAACTGCTGAAAACTTTATTCGCTGATTGGAAATCCAATCGTGGTATCCGATAACGATTCCAAAGAGAATCTCGTTTAAAGTGTCCGTGTTATCTTAAATTCTCTCGTTCATTATCTCTTTCGCGAGTATCGCGTAACGTGATAGCATTTTAAATACTCGCTCTAAAAAAAAAAAAAAAAGAAACTTTGCTTCTTAGGTCTTTGCTTAGTTTTTTTTTTTTTATTTGATTGAAATGATGGAATTATTTCATTGATTTTAATAAAACAATCGTTTATCAGGACAGAGAGGTAGAGTCGTTGAAATTTCGACAAATCGAATTTCCACTCAATCCAATTTGGCCGAATTGAACTTTTCACGAGTCAGCATGGAATTCTTCTCACCTTATTCTTTCGAGGTACAAATCGAGAGTCGATCTTGCCTGCATTGTACGCCACTTTCGAGATCAACGGTAGCGATACCGCATCTCTCTTTAACATAAGCCAGCGTCAAAGAAAGTGAATCGATAGAATCAGATCTCCCTCTTTCGTTATCATAATAATATGATTCTCCCTCTGTCATCCAATTCGTAAACTATAAGTATTATCGGCTAACGTTTGGCTCGGAATATTGTGTCGAATAATAGCTCTAGAGCAGATCTCCTGTATAACTTACAAAGCCTTTAGAGCGCTTGCGATTTTATTTATTAGCCATGAATAATATACCCTAAGTAGATCGGAAGCCTGGAATTTAATGCCCGTTAGGATCAGCTTTGCCTATCGTTTCACGGATGTAAAATAGATCCTTATGTCATTTTTAATATATTTAATATATATTTACTATATATTTTATATTTTTAATATTTAACATATTTTATATATTTTTAATATATTTATCAATTTTTATGTTCTACTTATATGATGATACCTGAGATGAAAGGATTTTTTAATGCAAATATGTAATTTGCAGTAAATATATTTTTATTAAAAATTACGCGAATGTGAAGACATGAAAACTGCTTGGTAAATTGAATATAGAAAATTATACGCGAGCACGTGATTTTGTTTGAATTAATTATGTAAGCAAAAAAAAAAAAAAAAAAAAAAAAAAAAAAAGTAATTTATATGAAAACCATGATTCGAAGATGCAATACGTGTTGAGATTGTAATACCGGTAATGAGCATAATACGCGAGAAATTTTCAGCAATTTGTAAATGTACGAATAAACATGTCTATAAGTGATATTCTTGATACGTATATGTACGAGTAGTTCTGCATTTTCCTCTTTTCGAAAATACACATTTCCTGCGGTACGCTTTTGATGTACCGCGAGATGCATCTGGTGTTAATCCTATGGTGCTTCGCCGCGCGTGCGTATTATTTAACTTTATGAGCGACAAATGAAATTGTAGAGCGAAAAATCATGAGGAAGACTATACATATGTACATATATCATCAAATTAACATTTTTCAGTAATAACGAGGTAAAAAATTATTTCACGCGAAAAGAAAGAGGAACATTTTTAATTATATTTGATACAAAACTAATTTCTCGCGCGTGAGTAATAATATTTAAATTTCATTTTCGCCAAGTTATAATGCTGTGAAAAACATCCTCTACACATAGTGAAAGAAGCTAAACGAATCCGTGACCTAAAAAGATTCGAAATTACGAGAAAAAAGCATTGATCTAATCATCCCTATATATATATATATATATATATATATATATATATATATATATATATATATATATAGGGATGATTAGATCAATGCTTTTTTATATGTGTGTGTATGTACCTCGATATATGGAACTCAATGGACCAAAGTTCAAACAAATTTTCCACAATCCCAACTTTATTTTTCCCTTCATCTCCAATTTCTTTCACCAAAATAAACTTTGTCCCACAAGGACAAGCAGGCAAATGTAATATTTCGATGTTTATGCGGGACGCGTAGAATTCCATTTGCCGAGATTTCTACATGCTATCACCGACCTGCGTTCGTTGTTTTAGCGACGTACTCGTGCCGAGTTAACGGAAGGAAAACGCGAAGCTAGAGCGTGTGTCAAATGGTAAAACAGCAGATGTTCTCCTCCCCAGGGGCCGCGGACGAAGAGGAAGGGGAGGAAACGAGGATCGAGGAAGCTATACTCGACGCAATCACGAGAGTGTCCCGCGCGATTACGTCTGCGCAAAATTCGTCGGGGGCAACGCGGCCGTAAAGCTTCCGGTGTCATCCGCGTCGTGCTTATGTTTTCCACCGCGCTCGTCCAGCGCGATATATTCAACAGCGTAACGAGCCACGTGAAACGGTGCGAAAAGGATAATGAAAAGAAAGCCGAGGTTGGAATATGAAGGACGTAAAGCGTCTTTCAGTGTCGCCATAGCGTACTTGAAGTGTGTTAGAAAAAGCCTCTCTCTCTCTCTTTCTTTCTAATTTCATTAATGTACACAGGAAAAAAATGTTAATTTTAACATTTTTTGCATGTCCCAGAAAGTCCACTCTTTTTAAGTTAAAATAACTCGTTTATTGTGCGTTACTTACTGACAAATTAAAATGGTTAACTAATTGATACAAAACTTTACATTTATTTTTGTTATTGTCAATTTAAGTGTGATGTAAAAATAACATAGAAATTAATTTAAAAAACTATATAAAAGAGTAGTTTCAATAACTTGTAAGAAATGTTGATAGAACATTTTAAAGTTCATGATTACTCGAAAATTTATTTTAACTTTTCTTAGAATGTTAAATTGATTTTGAAACATGTTGATTGTTTGAAATGATTGTTAATTCTGTGTTAAAAGTACTTGAACTAATATTCCATTTCTAAAAGATATACACAAAGTGTTAAGTTATGAAATTGACATCATAAATGTAACACATGAAAATGTTATAAAAATAATAACACATCAGCTGTATGTTAATTTTACATTGAAGTAGTAATCAAAACGTGGTAATACAAGAAAATTTTAACATATGGACGCACAATTTTTTACTGTGTACCGAATAATATTAAATTATCTTTCAATAATTAAAATTAAATGTTTCTAATTATTAAATAATAGAAAAAAGAAGAATAAAAAAATTACATCTAAATCAAACCGATAAATTCAACTACTACGTTTAAAGTCTACCTAATTATATAATTTAAAACACTCCCATGATGCTTCACTAATTTTGAATTATTTGCTATTGTATAAACGTGAGTTAAAAAAAAAATTGTGGTTTTATTTTTTTCATTTTTCTGTAAGGAAATGAAGAAAATAAGATTTTATAACTAATATCAAATTCTATATTTATTTGTATAACAATGTATATTTTTAAAAAAATTTCTAATTTTGGCGTGTCTTAATTTAAATTCTTGGTCTTTAATAGAAACGCATACTGTTCAAATTAAATGAATATGAAAATGTGTGTAATAATTGCTCCTTTTCCGATTAATTGGTTATCGAGCTTGGACAAATTTATTTTATCGTAGTTCTAATATTTCGGCATAGCAACGAGATTCTCATGGCAAACATGACGCTTTGTTAGTTTTATTATGCCTTCTCGCATTGTATTCGCTGAAAGTAATGGGCAATAAAGATTTGCTCGTTTGCGAGCGCGTTAACTTTAATCCAATTTGGCTGTCTACCCGGCGCGATAATACGTAATGTTTCATTCGTTGATGAAAAATCCATATTTTTAGCCATGTTGCCGCCCTAAGCAAAAAAATATATCCAGGACTGTGAGGCGGAGATACATTTCAACAGCAAAGTTTGATCCTTTTGATTACGCACGAAAAACTTCGAGCGAATCGACCTTGTCCTCGCAAAGAAAGAAAGCTTACCCTATTGACTGACTAACAATAAGAGCTCTATTTAAATTTTTCCTAAGAAAAATCCATTAAGAATAAAGTATAAAATTTTGATAATATGTATAATATATATATATATATATATATATATATATATATATATATATATATATATATATATATATATAATACTTGATATATAACTTGATGAGAGACAGGGAGAGAGGGGAAGATGAGTTGCGTTTCTCTCCTCATTTCCGTCAGCCATCTCGGGGTCACTTCCGATCGACTTGATGCTACTTCCGTCGCCAAATGACCGATGTTTCATTTATAATACTGCTCGACGTCGATGCTATTATCGCGTTGTCAATAATAAGGAGAATATTCGATATACGATGCTTTAATATGGATGTAAAAACGTTAGATAATTGTTAAAAATCTCGGAAGTAAACCAAATATCGATTGTGTGCGATTGTTGGAGCATTTTGTATCACTAGAAGAAATATTTTTCAGAGAAATTTGATTTCAGTTACACACATATGTATAAATGTAGAGAGAGACAGAGAGAGAGAGAGAGAGAGAGAGAGAGAGAGAGAGAGAGACGCATATCGCGATCCGAATAAATATCAGCTGATATTTTCTGGCGCCCGTACAAAAGTTCTCCAATATTGTACCGATGAAATGAAAGAAAAAGCTATCGCTCTTTAAAAGCAGAGCTGTTTAAAGCGTACGCCACGGTGGGTTTACGGTGAAAGCATCTCGTAAAAACTTCATCGTGTATATTTATGTAAAACATATAAGCATTATCGAATATTATGCCGTGTTATACGGCGCATCGGTTATTATCTTGCATATTTTTACGATTCGACAATTGATTTGTATGCGAGATGATTATGGCCCCTATCGGAAACCCATAATTAAGAGAAACGTATACAAATCCTGCCGATAGATAGAAATGCACAAAATAAATTGGACGCTGAAATTTGCGTGTAAAGAAAATTAATTTGATTATACAAAATTGTATTAGATGAATGTAAATAAACGAGCAATATTTTAGTGCGATCTACATATTTTCTCGCGAAGTCTATTGACGGATATTATTGGAGTAACTGCTGTTTTAAAAGCAGCTGTAAAATTTATGTGCATCCGCTTTTATTTTTGGGTAATAATTTCGAAGTAATGAAAAGATTCTTTTGTCAATCAGTTTCGTCAATGTTAATGAAACAAGCGCCGAAAATTGAATATGCACGAGTAAGGATATTTATACTACAGAGCATGATTGTTATGTTTTAAATATTAATATTTAAAATAAATGTTTAAAACATGTTTTAAACATCACACCAAATTAAACATGTTTTTGTTTTAAACGTATTTAAAACAAATGTTTAAAACATGATTTTTTAAACTGTGGTTTTTAATAATATATTTACAAATTTTTTAAATATTTGATTAAAAATTATTAAATAATTTTAATTTGTGTAATACAATAAAATTTACTTTATGCATAAAACACACATACACGCAGACATATATATATATATATATATATTTTTGTTTAATGTATACATCATATAAACTGAAAATAAAGTTAATATAATATAAATAATATAAAGAAAATAGAAAAGTAAACTTTAAAATAAACGTTAAAATAAATATTATTTCTAATCATCTTTAATTGAATTGTTCGAATTTAAAATTTTCATACTGTAGAGGCCTCCCTCTATCTATTATGAGAACAGTTCAAAAGATGAATAGACATAATATTTATTAAAGTTTACTTCTCTATTTTATTATAGATTATATATGTGTCATCTATATTATATTAACTTTATTTTTAGTTTTATTTTTATATGTAAAATTTTGTATAGTAATATAATATCGATCGATATAAATATATAGAAATAAATTTAAAGATATCATATTTTAATATCTAGAACATAAATAAATAAACTTAAAAATTTTTTTTTAATTTTAAACATGATTCTTTTTAATGCTGTTTAAAACATGTCTAGAACGTTAAAAATATGTTTAAAAAAATATATAATTTTGACTAATCCTGCTGCAGAGTTGAGTTGTTAAACGCGGAATGAAAATTATAATGTTATAAACAAAATGTACTCGACTATGTATGATATTCTTGAATAGGATGTACGTCGCGTTTCTTGAATTTGCAAGTTTTTTCCGAAAAGTTTGTCGGTCGACAAATCCGAGGGAGCGAGAAAAAGAGGGAAAGAAACTTTCCGATCTCCTGTGCAGAATCATCGCCCGGTAAAGTCGACGAGTAATAATCGATTCAATATACCCCCGAAATTGGCGATTGAAAGCATCGAGAACTAAGCTTTGGTCGTGCGATCAAAGCTCAACAACCTTATTATTACAATCGCCGGCATCCCAATAGTTATCGAAGTCTACCGTGAATTATATGATAATAGCCGATTCGAGCGTGAATCACTTGTACGACCTATATTCTCATTAAGCCATCTCGACAAATGTGTCGATCGAATTTTTTTTCAGCCCCTTAAAGAGATCCTAAAGCTATTCTATATTACTGACAAAATCTGACCTATCATGACAATATATTTGCTTAATATAAAAGTTAAAAATTATATCCATAAAATAAAATAGATTGCCACTGTAAGAATTACAGCAAGGAATATTTGTAAACTTTTAGAAATGAGTTTAGTAGAAGCCTAGTAAAAACATTTTGCTGCTCTACATTTTCTTCAACGCAATGTTTTTTATCTAGGCTTCTAAGCATATCTAAAAGTTCAATAATATTTCTCCATGCAATTTATACGTGGAACCTATCTCATTTTATTGATACAAACTGCAAAACGTTCGTATCAAAACAATTATTGTTTACAACCTGGCTCTAGAAGCGGATAAAAAAAACTGTAATTTCTTAATTTTTTTTCTTTAACATAAGATTGCATAAAGTTTTGAAAAGGTTTCGGTGCATACTTTTATCGTGGAAAAGAATTTCTCATTCTATACAAGCAATAAAAATATCGATACACGATTTAGGATCCCCTTAAACGCGTTCGGTTTCTCGAATTTATCTCATTCGACTTTACGAAAGACGCTTGGGTAAACAGATTGCGTCGGACACATCGTCGGACACATCGTCGGACACCGACGCTTCCTGCTAGAATCGTGCAATGTTTGGTAAGTAAGTAGAGACTGGTCGGACAATGTTGTTGGAGGGTGTAGCAACTACTACTCAGAATACTTAGAACAGGGTGAAAAGGATTTACAGAGAAATGCATTTCTGTGCCGTCGCTGCCGTCGCTGCCGACGCAGATGGTCGCTGCCATGTAATTACATCGCTCTTTATATACGGAGAAGCTTAGCATGACCCTTTGGTGCTTTGTATGCGAGCGCAAGGGTTTTCGTAAGCTACAAACGCGTGATCCAAGTAATTAAATCTGACCACCGGAGGTGATTCCTGTGCGCAGACTGACCGGCGCACTGTGTGCGTAAAATGCATTAATAACCTTCTCAGCCCTCGTGAGAGATGAATTTCGTATTCGAAATCGAGAATGTAATCCACGATCTACATTTAAAAATTTTTCAATATCCTGAAAAAAAAAAGGCGCGCGAGGAAAAGATTGAAAAAATTAAATCGCAGACAGATGACTCGGGCGTACAACTTCTACGTTTAATTTCAGTTTCGACACAGCGATGACACAGCTAAGTTTCGGTAATTTCGATTAAAGATTCAATGTCGAGATTAAAAGTTGCGGTGTTCAATTTTGTGCCTCGCGTAGCTTCGAGGAAGCGGCGAAGAGAGCGAATGCGCGGTTATTAAATCCAAGTAGCGTGGAAGCATCTCAGGGAAATCGTAGAGAAGCCGAGTTACGAGAGAGGCAGCAGCTCCTGAGCTTCCGTCCTTGTGGGCGAGGACCTATTTTGTCCGCGAAGAGACGAGAGAGGACTATCTGCACTTTCTCGTCGCTGGATATATGAATAGACGCCGTCTCTCTCGTTCTGCGCGCGACTATATATTTCACGTATCTACCTACTTTTCGAGAGATGATCCTTAAAAACTCCCAGCGAAGCTGATCTTCCAAGTATACTAGGTAAGAACCGAAATTGGATCTGGAAGAGTCGCGACTTTTCCAAAAGCCGTATGTACTCTGCGAACTCTTTTTGAAAGAACGTACGAAAATTATTCCATTCCATTCCATCTACTGCCGGTGTAAGAGACATTTGTGTAATACGTATTACATTTTCGGAGATTTTCACGTCATTAAGTGCCTAAAGCCAGGAATTTGTCCGTGGAAAAATATTTTTCGACGCCGTTCTTCCTTCAACCGTCAATTTTCTCACACGAATATGGACGATTCTTCGTTTACCTTTTAAATCCGATTTTTTTTTTCTTGTCGAGCAATGCTTGATTTACATCGCGCAATCGTATCTTTATTATAGCCTCTTTAGTAGTGTATCTCTGTACTACTATACCAGCGATAAAAGGACAAATATCATTTTAAAAATACGTTACGTGCACATAGAACTTTGTCTAGTAAATCACGCGGAAAGTCAGCGATAGGCGCCGACGCTTTCTGAATAAAATTTTCATTCCTCGGATAAGATATGCTGACGTTACTTTCAGTTCTTATCTAAGGTGGCTTAACAATACCTGGTAGATTTAATATTTCTCTTTTCGTACGTAATATAAAAAGATATATGAATACGATTTTTCTCATTATAAAGTTGTGTAGATAATATAAATTCTTTAATGCAATTATTTTATGACATCTACAGAGAAATAAGTTTCCTTCTCTTCTCAGCTGCACAATTTGCTTTCATTTCAAACCGATTTATTTTCATTGTCGCTCATACATGAAATAAACTATAATCAGAATATTTTTTTCTGTGGATTGAGAAACTCAGATTTATTATTTTGGGTAAAACTTACGTACATATTTAAAACGATCGATAAAGTTATAAAAGAAATAGAAAAGTGAAATATTACATATGAAGAAGTCGTGTATTACGTTGCATTATATCGCGTATTAAATTACGATACTTGTTACCTTCCAAGTTTCTAGTTTTCTTAGGTAACAGTGGCGTTGTAAAATACCGCTGGATTCTGACATCTTCATCGTCGTCGCACTCTCTCTCTCTTTCTTTCTGCGCCGTGTCTTCTGGGGCCCACGATTAAAGTTTACGCGATATTTCGTCGACGTAGAAAAATTTAATCTCGCTAAATTCCGAGGCGATCCATTGTAACTTCGCGCGTTATTACAGCCCACTTTCGTTACGTAATGCATTTCGAGACGCCGAAACGGCCATACAATCGTTCGGTTCCGCGCTCTTGCAATTTCCTTTTAAACGCGATCATATATGTATATGAAAACAGATGTGTGTGTGTGTGTGTGTGTATATATATATATATATATATATATACATTGCTCTGTGTGTGTTGCACGAGAATTTGCTCTCGTGGATGTAGAACGATGTGGTACACGTTCGTGTCAGTAATGATCCGAATACGCCTTTTGCGGCGGGTCACGCTACCGCGATAACTTGTACCACTGGCGCCGTAATTATTTTTGCTTTCCTCTTGTCGTAACTAGCTTATATCACGGCCATGTAACCACACCGTTCGTTTCGCCTTTGCGCATTCTTTGGATGACGACGGAGCTTTACATCGCCGTTGTTCGCTTTTTCTCTCCCTCTCTCTTTCTCGCGCGCGCGCGCGCGTGTGTGTGTGTGTGTGTGTGTGTGTGTGTGCGCTTCTTATTACTTTTAGAAAATTTAAAAATTCTTCGCGGCGACCGCGAGGTAATATCGTCTTCTAGAAAATCCCGATTATTTCTTAAAACTAACATTTCCAGACTTTAACATATAAGATGCCAAATACTTTTTTAATATAATTAATTTTTGAATATATTAATTTTATACGATATAGATAGACTACTGTATATATACATAGAGATGATTAAGAAATTTGGATCAATTATACGAGTAATATCATATTTGACACGTAAAATTTCTCTTTATATTTAACGTTGATCGCGACTAAACTAAATTTTCGTTGGTAAGCCGTCCTTGATAACGAATCCTCTCGTAGATTAACCAACTTAACGATGATACAGCTAATGGATACGGAATGGATGCAGGCGTGGTTCGTTTCATCGCCGGTCGATGGGTCGAGTTATTATCGAGAAAACGTGATGGGGAAGCCATGCGCGCAAAGTATAATCGGTTATCGCGCGAGGCCATCGATTCGCCAATATATTCTAGTCGCGACGGTACAATTATTTTCAACAGCAACGTGCCAATTTCGCCCCGCGCGATTACAAGTGTTATGTGAGCTTTCGCATTTGACGCGCCTCGAAGAAACACTCGCCGAGGGGATGACGTGCACGTTAGTAATATTTTCTCTCCCCGATGCAAATTCGTCGTGTCGACACGATATGTATTTGTCTTGACGAATCTACAACCCTCTCCTCTTTCGTGGTGCGATACTCTCCGATAATCCTTTATCCTTAATGTCCGCTCAAAAAAATAATCTCTCTCAATTTGAATAAAAATTGTCTAGATGTAAAAAATTAATTTAGCAAATATTGTTGTACTACACATACTATACATATATATTTTGTATTTAATCAATTTAAATACAAGACAGAGACAGAATTTATATCTGTACTATTAGCGTAATTTATTGTTAGACAGAAAATTTTTCTGTGGTGCCTATCTTTAAGGCCTATTGTTAAGGATAATTATATTTGTAATTAATATTTGGCAATGCTGCTACAAATTCTATACGCGACAAACAATATTCTAAAAGACAAAAAGTAGCAATAAATTTTTTAATTGAGATATCTAGAAATCTATCTATTAGCAAAATATGTTTTGGGTGTACTCGCGCGTTTTTATTTCTTTGACTCGCACGTGAAATTTGTGATATTATTTCATTATACGAACAGATATGAATAAGTCTGTCTCGTTTTTCTCGGGATACGTCACGGAGACGTCACACTGCACGAAAATCAAAACCGCAATTTCGTCCTGTTCAATACGATCTCTCGTTGGCTTTCCTTTCGTGCAAGCTGTGGAACGAGCATTGCGATGCAACTGAGTTGCACAAACAACGGTGGCGATTGCACGAGACACCCCAGCATCCGTAACGAATAAATTCCGCAGTGTGCTGTGAATTTTGGAGTTATTCCAAAAGAATGTCCGAAAAAAGTTGCGCATTTTTATTAACAAAAATATGCGGAGCAAACGAATAAAGTTACCCTATCAGAGATACATCCTAACGATATATTTTAAGTTGTATTTTAATATCAAAACAAGGATAATTCACAATGAATACGACACATATTTAAATAAAGAATCCAGGACGAGCCACACAACGTTTGTTTGTCACAAGTTGCGATGTAAATTTCAATGTAACTTGCCCTCTAATGTACAAATAAAAGTACACTTTTACATACGTCATAAAGTACCTCGTGCAATTGTTCAGCCGTTTAATCGTTCGCGAAAGGCTTGTTCGTGTAAATTTCGTCAATTTGATAAGAATTTACGCGCGTAAAAATCTCGTATATACTTTCTTGAACGACGACGAGCACTGCGGTAAAAGTAACTTCCGCCGCATCGATGGCACGCTCCGATATCTCGAGCGTTACATCTTCCGAAAGCGGGATCGTAAACAGAATTCATGAATCCGCCGCAGTTCCGTCCTGTAAGTTTAAGCGTTCGACACGTCCTTGCGGTATATTTTACGAGCCGTAGTACAGCCGTATTACGTGCCAACATTCTCGTGTGGCTCTCGTATTTATTAGATTGTTACGGGTGGAAAGATCTCCTCTCTGGAAAGCTTATGCCTTGCAAAGGTCTTTGTAAAGCAAAAGTCACGATAAATAAATGATATAATTTGCTAATAGTATATCTTGCGCATTTTTCCTTCTCGACAAATATTTGTCAAGCCCGTAAAGTGACAACACATGAAAGAGAAATATAGATACAACATTAAAGTTGAAGATTCGAGAAAATCGCGTGAAATCGATATCCGTCTTTGCCCACCCATATCTGGCATACTGTGTCAATTTGTACGAAAATTTTCGATAAACGACGTCGTCAAACATGTTTACACAGATGGAAAATCCTATCGGATAATCCTATGAAAGTATTCAAGGATTGTTACTCATAAACCTGAGTTACTCGCGTTTTTCTACTATTTTTCTACTCGTTACCCTTCGCAATATCAGATCGTAAACAATCGCCCCATAAGTTCGCGGTCAATCTAGTGGCACGAACCCTCGAGATGATCCGTGGAACACGTAGGGTATTCCACGGTATATGTTAAGCAGTTTGGGCGGAAGAATCGCGCTACTGTCCAACAATTGAGAGCGGTGCTCTCGCTTTGAGAGGGAGCGTTAATGTCGTTTGGACGTATCCCAAGTTTCTCATTGCTTTCTCCCTCCTACCATTTCTCGTATTTTTTCGCTTTCTTTCGTGATTACGATCATATTTTAGCGATTTTCTTAACGTTAAGTCAGCTTTTTCTCCATTTTCGCAACAATTCTCTATCCTCGTAAATCATATTCTTCACTTAATACATAAATATATTATATATATATATACATATAAAGAGTGTCTCATATATGGTATACATATAATACGTACACAATACAGTTGCTATTTCCAAATATTTGTATAAGGATTTTTAATAATTCTATCTAATTAAGTCCGCCGAACGTAACGGACGCAACAATATATATACATTACATATAAACATCTATTCGTTTTCATCAGAACCTAAAAACACACTTTGTTATCATAAAGAAATTTGTTTTATATGCGCTCAAAGAGAAATAAAATTTTTTCAAGCCTTTTATTAGAAAAATTTAAATATTAGACTTAATTATTATAACAGAATTAATTAAATGTTTACACGAAGAATTAAAAACCAGTACAAAAATGTACTGCATTAATATATTAAAAAAATGAAATATGAAAAAACATTACTGGATAAATTTTGTTAAAAAAGAAAAGATGTTTATTTTTTAACAAGAAATACAATAGCATCAATTTTTTTTAGTCTCCTTTATGTGGATACTTTTTGTACACATATGTGTTTGTATGTGTATATATATGTGTGTTTTCGCATATTCTTGTTAATTTATTTCTAATTTTTTTCTATTTTTGTATTTTTCTGCACTTAAAGGGAGAAAGCCTCTACTAGAGCATCTCTTTGAAGTCGACGTTTCTCTCTCCGGGCTGTCTGATGCTGTCCGTAACTACTGTGCACAGAAGAGGTTCGCTTTAACAAATGTTTATCGTAGAAGTGGGTTCTCGTCGTAATTCGTTTGGTTAGTAGAATGTTGGCGAACAGCGCTAAGTGCAAGTACGTTGAATATTTCACCAATGTACACACACACACACACACACATAAACCCACTCATCCACACACACATACACCTACATATATCGGGTCAAAATATTCAGGCTGCAGGTAATCTGCGCAATTTCTCGAAGCCTCGAGATCGGCCGCGGTGGATGTTGGTGCGATCCAATCGATATTAATCCAGGTGTTTGACATCAACATCTTGTACGTGCGGAGGGGAAACGCCAATCCCGGAGTGTTCCGCAGACGGCGCGATGACAACAGGATGCCGATTAGCGCGGTTGGTTTGATAATTGCTTGCAGCACCATAATCAGACTACAAATACTCCTACTACATGTACGTGCGCGATATCTCAGTGGGCTGTATTTAATTGGCGAAACTGTCACTGATCGGCGTTCGAGCGTTCTTAATGAGACTGACATCATTCGCGGCTTTGATACGTTAATTATCGATGTTATTAACAATGTTTGGAATTGCAAGAGGTATAACGAAAGATATTTTCCAAAGAAATATTTGCCGAAGAGAATTTTTCTGTCAAGATATTCTGAAAATACTCTGGAAATATTCTTTTCATCTCAAACACGCCCGTTAAAATCAATATCGAATATTAATAAAAGAAAAATAATTGTGTAAAATATTTATTCTCAATACTCGAAACAATCTCTAGAACTTTTAAAAATTTTCTATCGAATTGTCAATTATTACATTTGACAAATCTTCTTCTTAAACGTAACATCTTGAAGAGAATATTCCAATTATCGATGGTAAATATTTTAAGTGTTATTTATATAATATAATCTTCTTATGTTATACAATAATCTCTCGCAAAATCTTTTTTTTTTTTTTTTTTTTTTTTAACAAGAAGCGGCGATAGGTCAGCGGTTAAACTTGAGATTGAAGTCTACGCCAGATAATCTAAACTTAACACGAACAAGAACGGATCTTTGCTTCTCCCTAGCAAACTCCGTAATTAACTGATCTATTATCTCTTATTTGTTTTGCCTTGCCAGATTGTTTTGCCGTTCGGGTCTTTGGCATCTCCAAAATTCAACGTGTACTTTCGCGAGGCAAAATTGTGCCGGCAAAACGTACACCTGGATAGTCGTGAAGGGAGTATCTCTCGATCGTGTTTACGAGCATCGGAAATGTATCGGTCCCATGATTCCACGCTGGTATTGCGAATACGGCGAGCAATTTATCAACGTAGTTCGCGCCGGAATTTGTTTCGTAGACATAACGGGACGAAAGACACGACGAGTTATTTCCGGGATCAATGAAACATTTTTGTGTCAAGTGCCAAGTATGGATAGCACGTACATATTGAGTGTATTTGCGAACAATCTCGTATGACAAAGTCATGTAACGTATGCACCGATTAATATAAGTAGTTCTGGTCTGCTGGAAAAGACTAGATGATAAAGCACTTGTGTGGAAAGAGCGATTGTGTCTTCAGTCAAAATCAGTAGTTTTTTCGCTCATTTTTGGAACTAATTTGTGTGCCAAATGATATCTTATGATGAGACATCAATCACAAACAATTTTTAAGTTGAAGTACTGATAATTGCTTTAGAAATACAGAGGATCAAATTAGTCAAAGTTCATTGACGCGTCAGCTCATCTGCTGTGAAACACAAAATTTTGTCAGCCTAATAATTCAAAATTTCATACTCGACGGTTTTTCTGAATGCTGATATTAAAATATGAAGTCGGATTTTCAAAATTCAAAATGGCCGATTCAATATGATAAACTAAAAATTTGGCAATAATTTAATTTTCGTGATGTAAAAATCAGTACTGGAAGATTTTTCTCATGGATACGAAATTCTGATACGAAATTTGTGGCTCAAAGAGTTACAAAATTGATTTTCAAGCCCTAACGAATTTTTCAAATTTCTTTAAATATACTGTAATATATATATATATATATATATATATGTATGTATTTGGTGTAATGATAATAATCATTATAAATATATTATTATATTATAAATAATTATTTTAATTATATTAATTTCATAATTATTCTCGTTTCGTTATCATTTTAATAATAAAAATAAACTAACTAAATATCAATAGCTGCTTCTATTGTTGATTTACAGAACAGAACAATTCGACATTGTTACAAACAGAGACAAATACAGATAGAGATAGTGACATAACAGACAAAGACAGAGCCACAGAAACTGATAGAGATAAAGATGGAAATGGATAAACAGAATTAGATAAAAATTGAACAATTTTTAAATATTCGGTCCATAGTAGGTCCAAATATTCCACCGTACTAGGTCAACCATTTTTTTCTGACGATCTGACTTTAGATTTATAATCAGCGATTCAAGAAATGATCTAGATATTAAATGTGTCATAGAAATTAAAACATTTTTTTAATATATGGCCCGCCATATTGGATTGGCTATTTTTAATTTTGAAAATCTGACTTCAAACTTTGTTGTTAGCAGCCAGAAGCCTCCGCGTATAAAGTTTTGAATTATCGAACAGATAAAATTTTATCACGCAAAAAGGATAAGCTGACGCATTAATGAATTTTGACTACTTTAAATCCCCCATATCTCTGAAACCAATTGTCACCTCAACTTAAAAATTTTTTTGTGATTGATATCTCATCATAAAGTATCATTTGGCACACAAATTAGTTCCAAAATCGTGGGACCAAAAATTTTTGTGGTCGCTCTTTATGTAATTTACAGAAACAGGTTCGAGATTATTTTCTTTGAAGACATTAATGTACATTCCCATGCGTGTTATGTCGAATCCTAATAAAGACACAGATTGTGAATAAATATGAAGTGACAGAGAAAGAGAGAGAGTGAACAAGCGAGAATTTCGCGGCTGCGATATCTCGTCACCGAAACGTCTCGCATTAGTCGGTTTGCAAAGCGCGGTTAATTAGCCCCTTCCGGACGCAGTGACTTCCTGATGTCAGAATGTGTTTCTACATAACGCAATTTGCTGCAAAAAACGGTACATTGAATGAGCTCGAAAGAAAAAGAGAGAAAGAGATAGAAAGAATGTGGACCGTTGCACCCAGGAACTGCAGCGAATTGGCTGATGAGGAACGGTTGGAAGGGGGGGGGGGAGAGAGCAGTTGATGGCGACTGGAAGGGGATGTGGTAAAAGAAAAATGAAAAATAAATGCGCTCGGGGCAACACGCTGCACCGCTGAGCTTGCAATGCTTTTAACTTTCCCCATAAATTTATTTACCGTCTTTTTCTCTCTCTCTCTCTCTCTCTCTCTCTCTCTCTCTCTCTCTCTCTCTCTCTCTCTCTCTCATTTCTAGTCTATCTCTTGTTCCGCGATACCGCTAAAGTTTCGTCAAGGAGCAGTCCTCGGTTCCGTTTGCCTCTGTTTCTCCACCGGTGGCCTCCATTCGCCCTCTTACACCCTCCCACCCCCTCTCGTCTTCCCATCCTTCACCATCCGTCCAACGATCTCCTCTATCTCGCGACCTCTTGTTTCTTGACCATCTGTTTCCTGCTTCTTCCCTCGTAGCTTATCTCTCTATTGACCTTCTTCCGCTCTCGCTCTCTCGCTCGCGAGCTCAAGAGTCGAGCTCGAGATTGCGCTTCGATAGCAGTTTCTTAAGGTCCTAAAAGATGTATTAAATATATTGTGTACCAGGGAACAAGAGCTTGCCGATAAACAGGAAAATATTGACGCTATGTCAAAAAGTTAACTTTGGAGAAACTTTAAACTCCGCCGTGCTCGACGAAAGGAGCTGGCGTAACGAGGAATTTCGTGGCGTTAAATCATCTTAACTATCGCGTTACACGATGAAAACGTTCGACGATGGCGAGGCGAGAAACAATTTGAATCGCTGATCCTCTATCGGCCGTCGTAAATTCTTCGACTTTGCGACCCGCCGCCTTTCACTCTTCCGGTTCCTTCTTAATCAGGTTTATCTGCTGACTTTCCTCCCCCTTTTTCGGAAAACTTTCCATTATTCCCCATAAGTTCCAGGGCTGTGCTTTATACACACGAGGAAGATCGGTAAAGCGCGCGGCAAAATGGTTGATAAATTGTTTACGACGAGTAAAGAAAATGTTATCATTAACTATTACGGTCGAGTAGTTGTCGAGTTTCTGCTTCAATATTAGTCGCGCGGAGAAAATTCAATGGAAAAGATAAACGTTGATCGCGCTGCAAAGTATCGATCGTTTCTATCTTACGAAAATCATTCCGTCGTGCTAAAAACGTCAAATCAAAAACCATCACTGATTTGCCGATAATTGTTGAAAAATGCATCTGACTTATTATAATATTGTCAAATGAGAAAATATTTAAAAACAATACAGTCGATTTAATAACATTTCGTTTTATTACGCGAATCTTAACTCTCGTTTAATTTTACGAGCATTTGAGTTTAAAATCGATGGATCATATGATACAAAAAAACCTTTAGAATTTCTGAATAAAATCTCTCTCTCTCTCTCTTTCTCTTTCTCTCTCTCTCTCTCTCTCTCTCTCTCTCTCTCTCTCTCTCTCTCTCTCGATAGCACATCTACTCGGATTAAAGGATCAAGAATATCCGATTACTCGAAATAAATTGCCACCGCTATGACAAGCTGTGATCCAAATATATTTGCCTAACCTGACAAATAATATGATTATATTTGACACGCGATGGCATCATCAATGGCGATCCATTTATTTTCTAGCGCAAAGAATATGATTTAATATTCATGCAACCTATTTACATCTCTGCCAGAGAAAAGCTCTTAATGAAAAAGCACTTTTGATTGCATTCAAAACTATTTATAGTCAAAAGATAAATGATATATAATATATATGTAGACTAAAAAAAGCTCTTTTATTTTCTGCTATCTTCAAGATGATTCCGAATGATTGATTCTGTACAAATAACACTGTTAATGCTATAAATATAATAAAGACACTTCAAAAAATATATAGAGGATAATGTAATATGATGTATAGTATAATAATAATAATAATAATAATAATACACGCACATAAACACACAATTACGATAAATATGTAGTCCATTACAATTAATTTTATACTTAAATTTAGAGTCGCGTGACTTTTCATCTGTCAAAACTCGCTGCCGAAAGGAAAAAGCGGGTATATCGAAAAAGTTACAGAGTCATCTCCCATATCTACTTCTATCCCCGAATAATGCTTTCGCGGATAATTTCTAACGCGGATCTTCTCGTGGCGGTTTTTACACGACTTCTCACTTAACTCCGAAAAAAGCCGTGGAGTTTGAAAAAAACGCTCCGGACTTCCCTTTCATTCTATTCGCTCATTTCTTTCGCTTTCTTCCTTTTTCCAAACCGCGATTTTTTTTCTTGACTTGACCATACGACTGGTCGAGTATCCGCAACGGGAACAACGGCCGCAACGGGATTACCGGGAGAGAGTCTGCATCCGCCGCTTCGGGTTCGTGACCGAATCGCGCTCGCTACAAATAAACCCCATTTCCCCTTCCTTCCCCCTCGCCAAAGCTTGATCCTGTAACCTGGTCACGTGTTACACCGATGACGTCTACGGCAGGCTACCCACCTCTCACCGATCGCTAGCCGTCGCACTCGCGTCGTACTCTCGTCGTTCGGTCACGATTATTTTATTAGTGGAAACGAAGCGTATCAACGCGACTCTCTCTCGAAAAAATACTAACGTTTTGCGCAAAATCGAATTGACTCGGCGACGTGGGTTACTCGGCATTGTTTTTTCCGAGAAGCCAATCGAGTCGTCAAACGACATCGCTACGTGATTGAAAGATTGTGAGAAAAGCAAATGTTTTTCTCCCTTTTTATTGGACAATTTTGGTCCTAAAGCAATGTAGAGTATACTGAATTTTTTTTAGAATTTTTTCAATACTTTTTCTGTACAAAGAATATTTGACATCAAAATCAAAGATATCAAAGACATTTCGACATTATTTAATTTTTTCTCGTTCTTTTTATTTGTTTATTTCAATTTTTACTCTGTTCTGTATTTTTCTGTGCGATATATGTTTTTTTTTTATATTAACGATTTTTGTGTGCAATTTTATAGATATTATACAATATAATATATATATATATATATATATATATCATACACTAAAAAATATTTTGCTATGCAGATAGATTTCTAAATTAAAATTTATTGTTATTTTTTGTATCTGTTAGAATATTGTTTGTCACGGATAGAATTGATAGCAACAATATTCTAGCAATAACTCTAGAAAATTTAGATCCCATTGCCAAATATTAATCACAGACTTAATTGTCCTTAATAAGATAGATACGATAGAAAAATTTTCTGTCTAAATTACATTAATAGTACAGACACAAATTCTGTCTCTGTCATTTAAATTGATTAAGTACAAAACATATGTGGCGTCACAGGATTTAGTAATTATTTATCTGAGTTAACTTTTCGCACCCAGAACATTTTTGCTACAATTGCAAGGCTATTTTTTTAGTGTAAGCAAAATTATTAACTTTGATAACATATGTCATTCACGTGGAAAAGGGAAAAATCAGTTTTAGATAAAGAGAGAAGGCATTTTAAAATCTAATCGCACAACTACACTAAAACTCATTGCGCAGGTTTTTCTCGTCGACATTACACGTAGACTTATGCAGCACCAGAGTTCGAGTAAAGGCTGTCGCGTCGCATACTCCCCGTGGTGGACGGTATTTATCGTGTCGGATGATTTGTGAGCGGAACGGTGGTCGCGCTGTGAAATAAACTTGGGTGAGTCTGTTTCGCAGGCCGGTCACGCTCCCTCTTTCTCAAAGTCCGCGTTTTCTTCCAAACTCCGAGTGACACTCGGGCATCCCCTGTACATAGAGAAGAAGAGAGAGAGATTCTCCCTCTTACCTTTCCATTTCGCTATGCGTTACATTCTCGCGTGATCGTAAAAGTTGCAACCGGTTCTACACGAGCGGGTCGTAACGACGATTTCCACGTCGTTCTCTCTAAAGAAGTTTGCACATCCCGCGTCCTCCGGATAGATTCTTCGATTGCATCGCATAGTGTTTCACTTCTTTGCAGGACGAGAAACTTTCGGATCCACGTTCGAATTGGAAAGTTAGACTCACGCGCGCATAATACTGTCAAGATGGTGTTACAATATCAGAAAAGTGTTAGAAGAATGCGCGCGTGTGACTAAATTGAGTAAAAAGGAAAGATTATTTCTCCTACCTTCCCCTTTTCATTTATATTCATCTCTTTTAACATTTTTGACAGTCACCCTTGCTTTCGTTAAGGGATCATGCTCAGTTAGAAAGCCGAAAAAAAACGTGATTTTTGGGAACATTTTTTTTTCAAAAATTGTGACTTAAAAAAATTTTTTTATATTGAAAGAATATATTTTTATAAATTTCACATAATTGTTTTATGAAAAAATATTAATAAATAAAAAAGATTTAGCAATTCTTTCGGAGGTCCTTTTGAAAAACTTGTTTTACGGTGACCACTGCTGCTCGGATCGTCTAACATGAGAAATTCGGAAAGATTTATTTCATATATTAAATTATCTAGTTTTTCGTTAATATTAATTTGGAACAAAATGACGTTTAAAGTTGAACTTTCAATTTTCGATGAAAAAAATCGCTTGTTTTTCGTCAATTAAAAAAAACCATATATAAAAAAAAAAAAAAATTCTTCGTTCAAGGACTAGGTTTTTATATCTAAAATAAGTCTGAAAAGTTTGAAATGAATTTCCGAGCTATCTTGGTCACCGATTTTACAAATGCGGTTTCGAGAAAAATACGTTCAAAGTTTCAAAACAGGTTTACGCTTAAATAAAATGTTCATTTTTTAACTTATATAGAATCATTCCAAGCCCGTATAATAAATTTTCGAAAAAAGTTGGAGCCTCTAAAACATTAATTTGATTCTGCACTATACTTGTTCCTAACAGTCGAGCGCGGAGCATACTTTGAATGCCTGTAACTCCATCAATTTTATTCGGATTAACTTGAAAATTACAGGGAATATTATCCAAATGTTATAGTTACAGAAAATGTCAAAATTCAAAAAACGATTTTTTCAACATTTTTGACTAAGCACGACCCCTTAAACTTTAGTCTACCATTTTGTTTCGGCTTGAATGTGCCAGAATTTCGAAACGCCACGTTTGTAATCGCTTTCGAAAGTCTGACAATGAACATACATGCTTATGACACACACACATGCTTAAGCTTTCATCCTCAAAGCATCTACGTGCTTCAGTGACGACGCGTGACCTTCGATCGACGCGTGTATACAACGGAGCACGATGTCGAGGGTAGATTCATGACCGCCATCGAAGCGCCAAGTCTGCCATCGTGTAGCCGTGTATAGGTAAGTACTCAGAATTTTCCCTTTACCATACACCTGCTCCGGAACGCGCGTTATAGCCGAGGAAAGAGAGTCCTTTATCTACGAGCACGCCACGGTATAGGGGGTCACAGTTAAGGGCTCAGGTGCCCCGATAAAGCGGTCGATAAGGCGCTCATATCTTTGCTCCTATCTCTGAAGCGCACGGGCGCGTCTCTGTGCAAAGGGTAGCACGTGTGTGCGGAAACCAGCGTATTTTCTGCCAGACACATTTGTAGACAGAACAAAGGATATCGAACGTCTTCGAAATTAGTTATCGGACGATGGAAAATATTTTTTTTATATGATATGCCAATACAGTCGAGTAACGATTGAAAATTCCAAATTATTATTAAGGAAAAATATATCATTAAAGAGAGATAAATAAAATAGTTCGTGGCTTGTTGTCAAATCATATATCGGATTTGCAGACATCGTCTTGAATAATTATGGAGAATTTAAACACAGTTATCAGTGAAATATCCTTTTTCTAACGGTCCGATACTAATGTTTAACCTAGGTTTCGAATAAAAGCAATTAACGAGCTATGTCTCTTGCACTGTATGTAAAATTGACTCACAATCAGCGTGATTGGTAATTCTATTCTATGTGGCTTCGTTTGCGGAGATACGGCAATTTAAAGTATTATTGCGCAGATAAATGAGAGCGAAAACACTGCGCGCGAACATAGGGTAGTTTGCGCGTTTATTGAAAAGGACATTTTCCTCGCTCTCTAATGAAACAATTATGTCACATTTTGTAGCTTATTGATCTATCGGAGTCGACAAAACCGGACGACGGAAACACGCGACTGACGTGTATACGTGATTATCTAAAAAAAGCCATCACTAATTTATGTATCGCAACTCCTGTCAAACACGAAGATACTGTTGACTATTAGAAGACTATTAGAATATTAACTAATAAATTATTAATTTTTACGCTGGCGGCATTTTTTCATTAAAATAATGGTTTTTTTTCTACAAAATTTATATATATAATTAACAACATATATTGCGCAAAATTTCGAGCTTTCTTCCAGAGCAAAAAAAAAAAAAAAAAAAAAAAAAACAAAAGGCTTTCCGCCAGGGAACGGAGGTAAAAAATTTAAAAAATTTTTATTTTCTCAAAAATAGCGTATTTGGGGGTTTTCGATGCCATTGATTCCAATTCTGAGCACTGATTTATAAAATTTCGAGTCTAACAGCAGTATTGACAATATGAATAAATATAAATGTATAGGCTTATGCGGAAAAATTAAAGGTATATTTTTTGAAATAAATAAAAAAAATTTAATAATCATATTTTTGTATTGTATTTTTTGTTTCTATTTACGGAAAAATTAATACGTTTAGAATTTATTAAATACCACCAACTTATTAGCACTCAGAGCCACAAAAAAGTGGCTTTCCGGCATTCTAAAGGTTAATTAATAAATATTAATTAATAAAAAAAAATGATAAAGTTATCGTGCGTGTTTTATACGTCCCTTTACAAAACGAGAGTTAACTTAATTTTTTTTGACAGACGACAAGATAATTAAAAATACCTTTGCGCTTAAAGTTTTGAGGAATTATATCAGAAGAGATTACGTGCTAACATTACTAAACATTACACACTTGGAATTAATGGAGCTTGCATCTTGATCGATGTACTCCTTTGCGTAAGAGTTATGTGGGATCGAGTGAGGATTGAAAGTAAGATGTGTCGCGCGACACAAGGGAGCACTATCGTAACTACTTTTCGCGATCCGAGTTGCTTACGGTAGCGAGGCAGTTACATAAATAGATTACGTTCCATTACCTTCGCCGTGTGCGACCGAATGCGCGGAAACAAGCTCGTATGCGGTGGACGGTGAATTAGTTTCGTTAGCCGGATAGCGGAGATTTTACGTTGTCTCGTGCGGTATCGTTACGGCGGATAGCGCGTTACGTGACCGAAATTTCCAACGCGTCTGCTCTCATAAATTTTCCCGCGATTATTCCGGTGAATCCTATCCCGAGGATTCTTTGTCCTCTCGGCGGAGCGAGCGAGAGACGATAAAACCGGCCCGTCCGATAGGAAGCAACGCTATCTCTTCCACGGATGAAACGCGACCTTCTCCCGCGATTTCTTCTTCGACCATCTCCTCTCCCTATATATATATATATATATATATATATATATATATATGTTTACATATATGGAATGTCTGAAATATTCTCCGTGCTTTTGCACGATGAGACACGACGAAACGTCGCGACGAGACGAAAGCTCGAATTTACATTTCATGCACTATGGTACACTAGATATGTATACTCCTTTTCTGCATGCAAATATAATGTTTCATATTTTTGTCATTTCGATTTTGCCGGTACAAATGCAAAAGCCGCACTGAATTATCGTCGTTGTAAAAAAATGAAAACGCGAATGCGTTATATAAAGTGACGCTTTTGTCGCGATACCAACGTTCGGTTCTGCGTTTGTGAAGAAATCAGAGATGATTTTTTGCACAAACGTGCGCGAAAGCTCGAATAAAATTTTCAACATTAAACATTTTGACAAGCGAGTGTAAAAAGATAAAGATCCTGTTAAATTAAAATACCTTGAAAAATTCAATAGATTAAAAAATAATATTTTCGGTGTTATCAATTTATTATCTCTTTGAACCTATCGCTGAAATTCTCTCTTATTTATCTGCAATCATACCTCGTTGTAAATTTGATGAATTTTTTTTTTTTTTTAAATCTCACATACGTGTATTATACATTTTGCGTATATTTAGTATACAGTTCCCCCTCGTCGCCGGAAGGCTCGATAATTGCACGTTCACGCGTACGCGATCGCTACGACGTTTATATATCCATAACGACTTCATAAAAATAACTTGTCGCCACTGTACGACGACGCGCGCTTTTAGCTCTAAAGTGCTTTTTGTTCCTACGGCAGGATATGGGTTTCTTTGTGCCGCGGTCAGACGTTGATACCTTTCGAAGTCGCCGCTTTTCATCGACCTCGCAAGCGCCCCGAGCTTTTATGAATTGCTACAGCACGTGGCCAGAACTCGGGGTTCTTTTCACGAGTCGTTTCTAGTAATTTGACGCTATTGCGAAATGGAAACGAGCGTCGCTGAAATATCGTTGAACAATGTGCAAAGAGAGAGAGAGAGAGAGAGAGTTTGCGTCTCGCTTTTTCCCCGATTCTTAACCGTATATTGTTCTTCTCATATCGCTGCCTCGTTTCATATTTCTTCCTCTATCGATCCCAATTGGCAAAAAAAAATATTATATACGAACGTTACGGGAAAAAAGCATTTTGCAGGATTTGAATATACATACGTATAAAGAGGATCGCGTAACGCAAAGTTTTTTTTAGGAAAAAAATAATTTTTATCTTCGACGACGTGTTGACGTATAATTAACAGCTACGTAAATGGAAGTGGTACTTGAAAGCTCTCCGTTAATTTTCAATTGCGCGGCAATCGATAACGGTAAGTTTGCATACAAGTAACTAGCGCAAAAAGTTTAAACGTCAAACTGTAATTTCCGGCAAGCGAAGGACGTGTTTACCGATGCTTGGCGGTATGTTTGCGCAGCCAAAGTCGTCTTGACGTCGCGCGGATGCGTTTTATTACGCGACGAGTTTAGGAAAACGCAACGAGGACACTGAATAACCTATTTCGCCAAAGTAGATAGGTAGATAGGTAGATAGGTATTGAAGGATATCGCGATAAATGTCGACCGATATTCATTGACGAGAGATATATATTCGCGTACGAGTATATAGAACACGTGGAACACAGAGCACCGAAATCAATCACGATCGATTCTAATGCGATTCCCATCGGCAAGCACTCCGGTCTCTCCGCGAACCGCACACACAGATTTCCTCTATATCGCCGCCATCAAAATCGACATAATTCTATCGGCAAAACTACGTGGAGAGCGAGTAGCCTTCCACCAAACCTGATAACAGAGGGGGACTTTCACTTAGCAGATTGGAGTATCCGGTAACTTGGTTTCTCTCGCTGAAATCGGCGTCCCGGAGAATTCGTCGTCTTTCCGGTCGTATCAATTCGATGTAATAAAAAAAAAAAAAAAAAAAAAAAAAAGTCTCGTCAACGAGATGCTATTATTGGATAAAAAAGGTATCGAGAGAATATCCGAATTGTACGCTCCGGACCGTACGCCGCATATTGTGGCGTAAATCAATTTGCGAAATACAATGAATTTAAGGAAAGATATACGATTATCGATCTGTACGATATACACACGAGATGTTTTAACGAGTTTCTCGCAACTTGACATCGTTCTTTTACGATTTATTTTAAGAAATACTTACACATCTTCGGGGAACTTATTCGATAACGAAGCGAGCTAATATCTTAAATCGATAACTGATTCTTTCTTCGAAAGAGTACAAAAGAAAGCTAATTCGAAGAATATTATTTTTCAATTTCGAGCTTTGTACTATTTTTCTGTATCCTGTTTAGACGGATGGTTTGTTGTTAACTTTTTCTACCTTTCATGGCATTGTAAAGGGAGAAACTTTTAATTTCATGTCAGATCGATAGAATCGCGCGCGAAGAGGTACACGTACGAATGTCAAAATGTTTCTACAATGTCGGGGATTAAAATAACGCTACTAAAAAATTGCATCCTCTCCGATCCGTTGAAGCGCTTGTGTACATACACCCTTCCTATTCTCCCTTTCCACTTTCACGGCGAGGAAATGGACTGAATTTTTCGCTGCTTTTTTTTTTTTTTTTTCTCCCCTTTTTTAAGGACTCGGCGGTCCATCGATCGCAACGGGCGTACGTCCCGACAAACAGCGACGGGAGTCACGCTCTCCCAGAGCGCTCCTCTTTCCGCCGGTAGCCGTAGCTTCCGCGCCGCTTTTGCTTGTTCTCTCCGCATGACACTTTGGAAATTAAATTTACGAGAAATAGCGCTCACTTCGTTCCGGGGGCACGCGCCCGGAATCGTAACGAACGAGTTTCGTGCGAGCAGTTAGTGTCCTCTACGCGAGGACGACGCTAAACTATTTTCCGCCCGGACTCGTTAAAGGCGCGAAAGAACGCGCGCTCTCTTCCTTCCTTCCTTCCTCCCTTCCCCCCCCCTACCCCGCCCCCGCCCCGGAATCTTAACTTTTTTTCAAAGTAACCTTTCGGCAAAAAAAGGTTGATCGGTATCTTCTTTAGTTCCTTTCTTTCTCTATCTGAAAAAGAAAAATGATTCTCTCCAAAAGAGCGTGAAAATAAATGGTTCGATTTAAGCGAAGCGCGATTAAAGTAATTACGATAATTACTCTGGTCTACGCGCGAGAGTTTCTTGAATTGCGTTTACAATTATTTTTCTTTCGCGCAATGCATTTCGATCGCTTCTCTCGAAGACTATTTAATTACTCGCGTGCTTTTAATTATGCCCGCGTACAAACTCATTTAAAAGAATTTCAGTTGGTTATTTCATATCGAAAGATATAGAGATTAGAGGTCGCGCCGTTTATTAGTTACATTAAGCGGCTACGAAATAGCGAATATTGCCGCGAATATTGCCGCGAATATTACCAGCAATATTTGAATTCTCTTGCAAGTTGAACTGGGCTTCGTCAGCAAGGCGGAATTTTATCTCGAAGAAATGTTAATAAAGTTTAGCCGACTTTGGATAGCGGCGAGCAATTATCTCGAATCGACTATATTTAGCGTAATTATTATACCTCGTGAAACTTATATCAGTCTTTGTATGCATGTGTATCTAACATGCAACATACTAATACCTGTAATGAGTACGTTTGTGAAAAGTTGATAACAAGCGTAATTTATAATTGCATTTTAATTAATCAAATATAAATATTTACTAGACTAGAAATCATAAAAAGCACTGTGTGTTATAATAAACACTGCTGTATTATATATTATCTTATGCATCATAAACGCTTGTCAGAATAATATCACGAAAAAGAGATATAGAAAGCGGCTACATTTTGTTGTATATTACTGGGTATTTTGTCATAAAAAGTATCTCGCTCATGATATCCGATATTTTCTCTCCGCGCGTCGCATTTCAGTAAAAGCGGAAAAGGGAGATATTAAACCGGAGGTTTCGCATATTGCTGGAAATGCTACGGCCTTTTGACAATATTCATATTTGTCAGACGGTCCAATAATTTATCCGATGCAAATAAACTTGTCAAATTATACGTAAAATTTTTGTACCTTGCAATAAAGTTAACGACATTAATCTTGATTTCGAGAGATAGAATTCATTTTTCTCGTATACGCGAAACTTTCTCTCGGGAGATATCACAATGTTATCTTGATAATAACATTTCGGAAGAGATTTCGGCAATCCAGGATTTCCGGAAAAGCTCGTATAAACATTTTATGCATACAACGGTCTGTTGTTAATACATACTAGTCTTCCATTTTTCGAAGGAGATTACATTCATCCGACTTACAATCAGAATCGTATTATATTGACGGTTTATTAAATAAGGAGCTTTACGGAATTTTTGAGAAGAATATTGAAATATACCGTATCGGAACATCGCGAGGAAGTAGTGACCATATGGCCAGAAAAATTGTGCAGGCATTGCCAAACGGGGAGTAGTATCCAAACGAGATCTCTTTTGACGAACTACATATGTTAGAATGTTGCCCCGGGGCAAGCAAGATTTTACATTGGAATGCTTTATTTTCTTTGAAAGCGCAGAGGAAGGGCAAGGCTCAGTAAAAGAAAGTAAAATGATAAAACCTTGAGAGGAAAAAGGAAAACGTACGAGAAAAGCAGGACGAGTTACACTCTCTGGCTGATATTATTTGAACATAATCCGATATCGAGAAGAAATTCCCTGCTTCCTCGCGAATACCATCGCGTTCGTGCAACTATTTTCGTATTTCGTAAATGTATGCATATATGAACCTTTTGGTGGAAAAAAGATATTTTATATCTATTTATATAATATATCTTCGATGTTCCTTTTTAATATACATTCTTGCGCATCCAAATAGTTATACAAGTAAAATTTTATGATCGTTATACTGTCTCTCCTTTTCTCTGTCTAAAATTGGACGCATGAATAAATTATTGTTTATTTCCTTTAACGCGATAATAGTAATATTTATAAACCGCGCATCTCTTTTTCAAGTATGTCATTTCAAGTCGGTATGACGCACATTCGCGTTTCTTACCTTCAGACTTGAACGGCACGACAGTGCGAGGACCGAAATAATGCAGCCACGTTTGTGAAGGTACAATAAAAGAAGAATTTATTTCGGAGCGATATAAATAGGAAATGGTCGCACGGTTGAACCGGGTAATCGATCATATCTTTGAGCGAGACGGAACCTTCTCCACGTTTATTGGCACGTTCCACGATCGAGCTAGAGTCTTGTCATCTCGAGAAGGCTCTACGTTTCCCAAAGCAATCAAGTAGACACACTGCAATGCTTCCCTTCTCGCATGGAAAGTAGATCTATTTCTGATCATCGTGATGCAATCGGTAGGTGACAAACAAAATATCCCTTTATATAATCAAAAATCAATCGAGGGTAAAAAGAAAATTATTATTAATTTCGTAGAATTTATTATAGAGAAATTTCCAAGGGATCTCTTGTATAATCAATTGGTTATACAAGATCCTAAAGTTTCTGCAAATGATTTTGGTCTCGACCGATTTTTGGCAAGCCGTGCCGAAATAGCGGGTATCGTACGGTATTAATTTCCACGGAATGGCGTGATTAAAATGACGTTATGTCGCGATTAGATGAGAGAGGAAGCGGGCGAAACGTCGAAGAATTGACTGGACATCGAGCGTCCGGTGATGCACGACTTTCACAGCGCGAATCCAGGCTCGAGAGACGTCGGTTTCCGCGCCCCGTTTTTCATCGTAATCATCGTCACCGATTGCGCGACATGACGTAACGAATGGCGACACGGCACGGCATAGCGGACGTTATAAAGTCCGGCCGCGCGTCACGAATGACATACGTGAAAAGCGTGTTTAACACGCGTGTCGCAACTCGACTCGGGTGTTTGCGTTACATCCTCGAATGTGAATTGAAAATATTCGAATGTATATCCGAAAGCCGTCAAAGACTGCAAAGCCTACCCTGTCGATGCTCGATATGATTCGCCATCCTCGTAATTTTGTTCCCGAGAGTCAAGATTGATGCGTCAGCGCATCGACGAGAGTTCATATCTCCCACGCTGTTTCGCACAGCTTGCAAAGTTAAGCCGCTTAATTTTTTTTTTTTTTTTTTTTTTTTTTTTTTTTCGATTATTAATAATCGCAGCTATACACTTTCAGTGCTCTCGTGTTCACTTTTGCGCGCAAACTTTCTCGATGACGTCGTCGGTGAATAATCGAGATCGCGGGATAACATCTCGAGCCGGTAATTAAACGACGTCCGGCTTGCTTATGAAGCCGGTCGCATGATGCATCGCCGCGACGACGTCGTGCGAGATTATTGACGTCGCTGGGAAATCGATAGCCGCGTTTTCTGCTTCAGGTGATAGATGAGCATGCTCGGCATCGGATTACACGGTGCGGGTTAGTCGAAACACAGTTTCATGACGATGTGATGATGATGATGATGATGATGATGATGATGATGATGATGGTGATGATGATGATAACATTTACTTAATTCATTATTTCGAAAGGTATCTGGAGGACCTTCGCGTGAATAAGAGACGACGCCTCCAGAGAGACGCACGTGTTTTCTTCAAATATTTTCATCGCATTTAGCGAAAAACGCTGGGGAATTATTTTTCCATGTTGTGAGGATGCAGCAAAATTTAATTAAATGTATATCACGATACATCAAAGGTATATCCCTGTGATGTTTGAACGGAGATATCTAGTGGTTGTAAATTACACGTATGAGAGGAGTACACGCGCATACTCACGTGCATAATCGTGACGTGTGACAGCAAGGGCGACACGTAGAGAGATTAAGCGCTAGAGAAGTATTATGGAGATTGATGGATGCGCTTGTGATATCAATACGAAAGTAATTATCGCACAGTCTTACTACGGTGTAGTGGACTTTAGTAACGAAATAATATCGACACCGAGAGAGAATTTATCGCCCGTGTTAACCGCCGTCAACACTCTCGACGACGCAGGTAATTATCGCGCGCCCTGCTCGGGCTAAATCCGGTGGCCATTACTAAAAGCCGGTTCAAGTGACAATTGCGTTAATCTTCCGTGCAATGTCGACGCCACCTATCACGACGGACGTCGCGTGCTATTTTACCATCGCGACACGCGCCCAAAAACCATTCATCTCTTTTTCCATTATTCCGTTGTTCCTGTCGTGGATATTACATCGCGCGTTTCGTCTTCCCGCTGCGCTCGATGGCTGCGGTTGCTATAATAACGTCACCCTCCGTTATGCAAAGGTAAAGATCTTCTCAGCTTTTACCTTCCTCTGTGAAATATATTGGACAATATCACCTTTGTTTTATGCAAAGAACGACAAAAGTTCTTTTAAATATTTACATCTTTCATATTCGAGAAAGATCATACGTGTGCACGTCTGAATCGATCGAGAAATTAAAATTAATCTCATTGATAGATTGGTCGTCAAAGATAAACAAAAAGAGATCAGAGATTCTCGTTGTTGATATTCGATCGTAAGACTGCGAGATAATTTTGTGTATTCAGATCATTGCAATCACATTGGTGACGTTATTATATGTATATACATGTATACAATTATATCTAAATTTATACATATAATATAATATTTCTTAGATAAAAAAATTATTACAAACATATGTTTAAGTTCAACTTTTTTTGTATTTTGTGTATCCATATGTGCTTCTAATATTTATCTATCGGAAACAAAAATAGTGTTATATGCAACATTATTCGACGATTGCAGTAACAATGCATTATTGCAAATTCATAACATTACAATTATTGCTACGATATTTCGTTGCACTCTTCCTAAAGGCGGACATTTTTAACGTTGCTGTAATTCCACAGCAATGATGCAGCAACATTTCGCAATGAATTTGCAATATTACAATATTGCGGTGAAAGATTGTTGCAATGTGTATACAGTCTTTCTGTGCTCTATGGCTCTATGGAATTAAATATATCCGCGCGCGAATTGATTTGACACGTATATATTTATCTCAGAGTAAGCGTTCGATTTGAGAAACACTGGTGTGGACGACAGTCGCAGTATTATCGCGTCTCGCAAGATCAACAAATATGCTGGAAACGAGAGAGAGAGAGAGAGAGAGAGAGAGCGGCGGCAACATGGGCGGCGTTAAACCGAGTGAGTTTTATTTAAAAAGCGAGCGAGGAGACGGTCGAGAATGAGCTTCAATCTCGGAACGCCGTGTAAACACGGCTATAGATTCCTTTTATCTCTTGGCAAAGGGGCTCCTATTTTTCCTTCTTCCCGTATCGAACGACTTTCCACGATGCACGCGCGCACGAGCCGACTTCGTTTACCCTCCGGCCGGATACGGTTTCTTCTTCGAGAGGGCGACCCGCGCGCGCGCGCGTGTCTGAAACATTTTCCCAGCCATCCGCGTGATGATCATAAACATTCGGTGCGATATAGCCAATATATGTCTTCGTGAAACGCGTACTCGCGTGAGAGGAACGAAGAAATAAGGAACGCGCGACGGGATCCGACAAAGATCCTTGTTTTTCCGCGAGTTTCGAAATTTTGCTCCAATTTTCAATTGCAATTTTTTCACGTTTATAGATTCTACAGAGAGGATTCCGATAGGCTTAATTTATATAGAAATTGATCTTCTACTTTCTACTTCAAATACACAGTAAACGAACAGTTTTCAATTTAGAGGTTTAAGAGAGGAGCTTATGATCAAAAATATAGAGATTAAATGGTTCAAAGTTTATAAATTAAATATTTCAAAAATTATTTGACTCTGCTCGAAATATTAGAATAGACGTTAGATTGGAAAATGAGAAATCAAAAATAGGAGAAAAGTGGCAACTCGGGTCGGGTATATATTCGTCGAGAATGGAGACAGTCTGTATAGTCGTGCGGAAATTATAATGGCATAAACTTGGAATTCAAATTTTCTAAATGTGGTCGGATCTCTAGTACGCAATTAGAATCCCGTGCATCATTAAACACGAGATACGAAAATATCTGCGCGGATCAGCTTCATGAAATCATCTCATCTTTCGCAAGCTCGCGTAAAGATATTGACACTGATTTAAATTCCTCTCTCTCTCAGGGAAATGAATTATCTAATTACACTTTTTTTGGACATTACTGTGCAACATTAACGTACCCGCGACAACTTTGGAAAGTGTTCGGGGAAAGGGAAGAGAATTTTGGTTTAATGCAAGATACTTTGCGCCCGGACATCACCGCGGACGCTACTGCAAGCAGTTTTGAGGGATGGGATTCCCTTCCAGAGGAAAGTAAATTAACTAATGGAAATGCAATCCTAGTGATTCCCGGCTGCTGCGCATCTTTTTTCCACACAACCTGCTGATGTACCCAGTTATCAAATCTCGTCCGGCTCTCTTGCCTCATCCTGTTTTGGTACTCGATATAGTTTCTGATTTCTTTTTTTTTTTTTTTTTTTTTTTTTTTTTTTGAGGGCAAAAAGCCGCGTTACCCGCTAAAAAGAAGATACGAACCATTTACACGCGCGCTAGAAGAAAGCGCTTTCTTCCCTTTGAAAACTTCGTCTCGGTTTTCGCACCGAGATCTTCTTTCACTCCTCTCTTACGTTACGCGAAGCGAATATAACGCGACGCATTATCCTGCGATATCAAAGAGCTCGTGTGATTTTTATCAGAGGCGAACGACGGTATCGATCGGCGTAAAACTGGGTTGAATGCGCGAGCGAGCGGATAAATACGAGTAGGAGACGAGCGGACGAGGTGTCTCTCCGCTTGTTTCTCTATTGGAAATCAGCCCATGATAATCCGTTGAAATGATGCGGGCTACAAAATACTATGTACATGGACACGAGCTGTAAATGTATATTTAGAGAAACTATGATGGCAATAATATCCTCGAATTATTCCCGATATCGTATTTAGGTCGATATGATTATTCGTATCGAGGAGCGTAGATATTTTTGCGGAATTTATTTTGCGATTCAGTCACAATAATAAATGCGTTGGTGAAAATCTCTAAAATATGCACACGAGCAGAAAAAG
The DNA here is from genome assembly GCF_047496725.1 of Anoplolepis gracilipes. NCBI lineage: Eukaryota > Metazoa > Arthropoda > Insecta > Hymenoptera > Formicidae > Anoplolepis > Anoplolepis gracilipes. Next base: position 710,879 of record NC_132970.1, on the reverse strand, counting down.
AGGATTTTGCTCTTGCAGCACAAAATGGTCCTATTACTGCATATTCGATATAAAAACGATCAAATTTTACTACTATAACCAATTAAACAACGATATTACAGTAAAATCTATTCTGTATTGGTGAAATAAAAAAAAAAATTATTGAATAAATTTTCATACACAGAGAGAGAGAGAGAGAGAGAGACGCGAATTTGCTGCTAAAACAAAACGGTTCACTCCTATCAAATTTATTTTGCTGTTGCAACGAAACCGTGGCTGCTTTGATGATGGAATAAAAATCGATTAGTTATAATAGCGAGACAATTTTCAAGTTTGACAACACTATTTTTTTCGACAAATAACATTAATATATCATTTTTTAACAGGTTTCCTATATATAAAATAACTGAAATTCTTGCTACTACGAGAGTATAAAATATGTTGCGTCCGTAAATATTTGTCTTTTATATCCGAGCAAAAATTTCAATGATTAAAAAAATCATTAAAAATAAAAAAAAAAAATCTAATGCAAAAGATAATACAATAATACAATAAATGTTCATATATATAAGCATCAAAAGTTCTCTATATATACGCTGCATACAGAGAAATGAAAATATTATTTCAATCTCTCCAGAGATATATTGAGGTTAAATTAATTTATCGCGCGTTACTCCATTTACGAATTAAGAACACTGAACACAGTCATGCAGCAAAATTTAACAATGTAACAGAAAATATTTGAATAACAAACGTAGTAGATAAATAATAAACTGTACAATAAAAAAAAAAAAAAACAAAAAAAAAACTGGAAACAAGAAAAATATGAAATAACGATATAAAATAGAAGAAAACAAATATTATCTATATATATGTAACATTAATCGATATTAATGTCGGATATGTGTAAGAGGAAAACGCGTTTATGCGGTGTGATATATGTACTTTTCTGATAAATAAAGTGGCTGCAATTAATCGACGAGCACTTTACGCGAAATGAGATTCGCGCGTGATAATTTATCACTTGTTACTCGTCGAGTGCAGTTTTTTTTGAAGATTGATTGAGGGAATCGAAATACACAGATATTATTGTATCGCGGTTCTCGCATCATAATGATTAATTATTACTGATCGATTATTACTCGCTCACTGTAAAATCACTAGTGGATTTAAAGGACAAAGTGCGTTGGATATTCGACGGTTGGCAAAAATCAACGAATAAATTCGTTGTGCGATGTAGCATTTAAGTGATTTCAACAGAGGGAGAGAGGGTGGAGGAGGAGCGTGCATGGATGCACATGGGTACTGTTGGCGCATCAATTCGCGACACAACTTAATTGTGCTTTAATGACTGACGAAATGACCGGGTGGGCGAATACGGTTCGCCGCAGAATAATGTGTAGTAATATTTGATGACGGCAGAACGAAATGTCACTGTACAAATATGAGGTCACACGCTGGCGATCCCTTCGGCGTTTACGACACACTTATAATTGTAAAAATATTCCTGTTAACGAGTCGCCCGATTTTCATTACATCCAGGTCTGACGCATGATTTGTTTATCGATAAACGAATCAACGTAAAAACTCGAGTTATCTGTTATTCTCAGAAAAGATCAGTTAAAAAAATACTGGTATATTTACACTGCAATAAAGATTCGTGGAGATTTCCCTCTCCATCCAGAAAATTTCATGATTTAGCAGATATTAATTAGGCGTCTAAAAAAATTGTATTAAACAGAGTCCGCGTATGTGCGTCAGTGTAACAGTTTTAGAGAAACGAAAAAAAAAATACCGAGAGATTCGTTTGACCCCCAGCCGTAAACTCTCTTCTTAAAGATTAACTCCCTCAACTTTCAAATTTTCAACATTAAATATCTCGATAAGAGTAACTCCAAAACTAGGTTCCTCCTATCGAGGTAAACTCTCTTTGAAATTAACTGGAAATAAAGTTTCGTTCTGCTCTCTTGTAGCTTGATTCATCGGGGGAATTTTAGTTCTATAATTAGAACATTGTTTGTATCTCCCTTTTTTGTCCTGGTAATAAAAAATTTAATGAAAAGAGTAACACTTTTGGACAAATCTTTCATTTTCTCACAGGCAGTCTGCGAATGACATATTGGTGACTATCGCCGTCAGTGTCAGTTCTCGTTATCTAATCGCGCACAAATTGGACCGCAACGCGAAAGGACCAAAGCAAGAGCCATTTTGCGATTCGGATTATCCGAAATTAACCGATTTCGTTGGAACCCGCTCGCGTTCGATGAATGAGCGCGGTTGAAAGCTGGGTTCGGCAAGCTCCGCCGACCGCAAATAATGTGACGGCAATTAATTGAGATAGTGCGAGGCCCGATTACGCGAGGACAGAGGGTACACCGCCGAGTGTGTTCCACACAATATATCCCTGACCTTAATTTTAACGATAGATTCTCGCGCGGCCGATTAAATCACAAAGCCATAAATTCGAACGGAATTTCCCTCTCTCGCAGAGACCTTTAATTTTTTTTTTATCGTGATTGTTTAATAAATTAATAAAGCGCATGACACGCGAGAATGCGACTGATTTTTTTTCACATTAAATGGGATTTTCATCGGAAAAAGTGTCCGTGGTATACGAATTTATAGCAGGAAGAAAAGCTTTCGTTAAATTAACGTCGGGCGTTATCGGACATCCTATGTATATCGGCGAGCGATTACGATCGGGATTCGAACAGCAGCCGGTGCAACGCGTGCGGATGCGACGCTCGTTCCGCACTATTTATGCAAATTCGCGGCCGCCCCTAATTGAGTCCCGCCTGCTGATGAGCAATAAAGAGCCGCGTTTGCGATGCGCGGTTTTGTTTAATTGCGTTAAACGCGACGCGTAACAGCCACCCGGAGAGCTTATTGGGACACTAGATATACGCAGACATACGTATCTCTTTCTATACGAATAAACGGCATTCTGTCGTTGACCGTTGCTCTTATATATTTTTTTATCGGACGCCGGATTTCACTTTTTTTACGCCCTAACGTCCTAATTTTGGATCAATTTTTAAGTTACATTCCCATTCGCGTAGAACGGATACGCGATGCAGGGTAACATCTATATGTTATCCCTGCAGATATGGTCAACCGCAAATTTTAAACACGATTGCGGTGACGATTCATCGTCCATATCGTAAATATCGGACTAGTCGCTAGGAATTAACGTTGTTCGCCTGTTCGTAATGGAGGGTTGTCAAGTAACGATATTGATAATGAAACACGTATGTTTATGCAATTGCACGCGCGTACGTGTTACGTGTTGCTTAATTCCCCGATGCCCGTTTTGATCAAATCGATATATAAAGGTTGATCGTCCTCTAAAAAGCAGATGAATCGCGATGAATGGCGATAAAATAAATATTGCGGTCAGGAACATGAAATTATATAAACTAAAAGATAATTATATAGAACCCATTCCGAAAAAAAAAAAAAAAAATTTTCTTTTTCTCCAGAGACTCTAAAATGTAGCAATTCTAATTTTCATACGATTCACTCAAAAACATGATCATGCAACTTCAACAAAAATGTTCTAGGTGTAAAAAATTAACTGAAACAGAAAAATGATTAACGAATACTGTATATGATACTGCATATGTTTTGTATTTAATCAATTTAAACGACAGAGACAGAATTTATATCTGTACTATTAGTGTAATCTTTAAGGGCGTTAGTGTTAAGGACAATTATATTTTTGATTAATATTTGGCAATGGGATTTAAATTTTCTAGAGGTATTGCTAGAATATTGCTGCTATAAATTTTACACGCGACAAACAATATTCTAAGATACAAAAATAACAATCTTAATTTAGACATCTAGAAATTTATCTACATTAGCAAAATATTTTTTTGAGTGATTGTTAGGATTTTTAATTGAATCAAATATATTATCTGGTATTTATCAAATATGTATATTATCTGATAATGTAAAACTACGCCACATTACTACATTCTCTCACGTGTGTAAATTTTGAAGAAGATGCAAATTGAATAGCGTGTCAAAGGATTAAGCCGCTTACGTCACGAACCGCGTGAAATCGAGGGATTCCATGCGTTGCTATATAATCATGGAAACGTCGGTAGAAGGAAATACATCAATTTCCCATTCTCTTGTCGTCACATGACGTTCGTCTCGGGAGAAGCCGGTGTCAAATAACTACACAGAATTCTTATAGTAACATCTCTACAGTTGTATCGAGGTGTGCGTGTAACCTCTGTACTTTTCACCATCCTTCTTTTATACGGCTGCAGTGGCGTTGTCACGAATCATGTGCAGAAAATATACACTTGCTACGGTATACGGTGCGACTATATCGATAATACCCCGCAGTGAAAGGTAATATTGTACCGGTAAAATTGTAACTATTCAAAAGACTTGCACAATAGCATCTCGCTGGAAAATGGAAATTGTGAGAGTTCGGGATTATTACGCGTGAGAAATTTTATCTTTGTGAAATTATACTTTTTACATGTGTGTGCGTGATTCAGAAATACAGTTACAATATTTTTCGTCGGCACCCTTGATGTAAAAATGTACAATAAATACGTAATTGTAGAAATATCCAACGTAGACTTCACGAGCGATCCTTTGTTTCTGTCTCTTTACATTTCTCTGTATAAAGAGAGATACGTTTAAATTCTCTCTCTCTCTCTCTCTCTCTCTCTCTCTCTCTCTCTCTCTCTCTCTCTCTCTCTCTCTCGATCGTAAAATCGAATCGCGATAACAATAACTGGGATTCGCTTTGCAAACTCTGGTATTCCTTCGAATCGATAGAAATAAGTCAAAGTTGTTAAAGCATACATATGACGCACGATATGTCAAAAATACCTTTTGTTTCGACGCGATGAAACCGGCGAACCATGAGCTTGGAAAGGGATCGTTTGTGCTGTTCCTAAGAAAAACCGTGATGGCAAATCGGCCCGTAGGCGTAACGGGAAAACTTTTAAGTTGAACACACTTTAAAACTATCCTAACACAATGCGGGATCAAAGGCGGCAAAAATATCGAATACACAAATAGACCGAGGGCTACACTAGAGTGAACTTATATTTTCATTCTCTCGGTGTCTCTGTTTCTTTTCTCTCATATTTTTTACTTTCTTTCTTTCTTTATTAAAATCACTTTTAGAACATAATTAAGCATAAACTTTTATCGTACTGATTTAGCAAACCTTGCGGCACAGGTAATTACGTACCTTTTCCGCTTTACATCCCATTATGCACTTAGCGGTGCTTGAGAGAGAGAATACAGAAGATAAATATTTTTCTCTTCTTTTTTTTTTTTTTTTACCCTTTATTTCTTTGTCGAACGCCGCAATGCGGTTCTTCGTGCGCTTTCTCGGCCACGACGCGTCCATGTTCGGAGCACATATAAAGTCGTAAAGAAATAGAAATTTACGGACCACTCACTTGCCTGTGTATGCAACGTGAGAGGCACGCGTGTCGCGGCGCATGTACACTTTCAGCGACGACGGAACGAAATAAAAAGGACGAAGGCGAGATATAAAGTTTTTCGTACTCGCAGCTTTCATGATATTCCATTTGCTGTTTATGCTATATGGACTCTATATAGTCACAATGAGATGTCAAAAAGACGATGACTTTCTTTTAGTACGAGAAGATTACAAGAAAATTATGTCGATTATTCAAGATTGTCCATTTAGAAATTCTAAATTTATTCCGAAAACAATTACTTTACAATTAATAGATACTGCAAGTTAATATTTTTATATTAGTTGAAAAATGATGTTATTTACAAAAGAAATATAAGGCTAAAGGTTTCGCATTTTTTGAATTTTCTTATTATAAGAATTTGACATTTTTAATATATCGTTTATTTAAATATATCGTTTTCTATTTTAATATGTTTTATAGTTATGTGTTTTAAAAGTATTCTTTTGACAAATTATTCTATTTGAATTTTTAAAATAACAAATAAGAAACTTTGAAAACTGAGCGATTAAGTGTCAAACGCGTATGGCAGTGCGTCGATTTCGCGGAAAATAATTTTTCTGTGAAATTGATAAGTGTACAGGGCACATATTTTTCTTGGTGTATTTACCAAGATTTAAATTTCCATTTTTGAGAATTTTATAAACTCCTCTTTTACCCCCCCCCCCCGCCCCCGCCTCCGAAAAGACGTTTTTAAAATAACGTTTAATTTTTATCTTCATAACTTTCTTTCTTCAAACTTGATAAGATGGAGTCAACAATTGATCGAATCGATAATTTTTCTCAATGTTCCTGTTATGTAAAAATCCATCTTGAATCTGTTAAGATGTTTTCTTTTTTTTTGAAAATTGAAATATGTCTTGTCCGTACCTATGACCGATATTTATAGTTCTTAAATTCAAGAGCGTCTTCTATTCGGCCATCTGATTGGCTGAACGTAATCTTACGTTGACTAAAAACATGACTTAAGATGATCTTACACATAAGAACGGACTATGCATATCGGTCTATACAGGGTGTCCCAGAATTCGCGGACACGGAATGCACAGCGTGATTGTCCGTGTCAAAAGAAGCAACTTTTTCCTCAGCGAAAATATCGAGAAAAGTTATTATTTTTTGCTAGTTTCCAAATTTTGCTATTATATATATATATCTTTGTAACTAAGTCTCAAATAAAAATGTTAGTAAAGTAATAAATTCCATCTAAAATTAACTGAAGAATATAATTGTGTTAATTTTTTAATTCTACAAAATTCGGTTTGCGAAAAAGCCGTCTTTTTCAATTGCTTATAACTGGAAAATTATTGATGCCTCGACATTTTTGCTTCTTTTGACACGGACAACAATCACGCTTTGCATTCCGTGTCCGCGAATTCTGGAACATTCTGTATATGCAATCATCAAAGATCTATGATTTTTGACTGATATTTGCTAACAACAAATTATTCAAGATCGCTTTATTCATCAAATAGACTGTAGATTCATACAAACATCAGAACGTTTAATCAGAAGCCTGAAGCCGTGATAGAGATGCTCGTTAATTAAATCCAATCTGAATGCGAACTCGTGAAACGCATTGGCCGCCTCCGGCGCTCTCCAGAACGTATCTTTCTCGATCGTTTTCTAATTTACTACATCTTGAATTGCAAATTGAGCGGCGCGCATGTCCGGCAACGACATCGCCAATTGGTCTTTCCTCGGTGAATTACTACTCTGTCGCAGAAGTTTTAAGCTTGTTGCTCGCATTTAAACACAATTCGGTTGCGCCGATATTTTACGCCGACTTGTCGGATTTTTTCACTAAAGAAAAAGACGGAAAAGTTAGCGTGAATAAATTATTCCTCGGGAATTTTCCCAGGAAATATATGAGTCTATGTATCTTAAGAGATTTCGAATTAAGCCAAGGTATTTCCACGACGTTTGTTGTTTAAACAAACACGTTGCAATTGAAAGCAATTTCGGTGCGCGCAAGTCTCGAGATGTTCAACATTGAAGAGCGGAATTTTGATAAAGATGGAGTGACACCTAGCAATATTATGGTCCGAATTCAAACAAGGGAGTGGCATTAGCCAATTGTTCTACCGTGTCGGTCGCCAGCCAATCATCTCGCTAAACAAGGAACTAACTTCTGCGGGTCATATTATGTAAAGTCTCTCTCTCTCTCTCTTTCCCAACTCCATTTTAACTTTTTTATTGCTAGCTCTGAATTCGAAGAGAAATGCTGACTTTATTAATAGGTACTGAAAGTTAATATCTTTATACTAGTTGAAAAATGATGTTATTTATGAAAAAAAAAAAAATATATATATATATATATATATATATATATAAAACTAACGATTTCGCATTTCTTGAGTTTCCTTATCGATAAAATTTGAAATTTTTAATATATATTAAATAAATCTTTTTCCATTTTAATATGTTTTATAGTTATGCGTTTTTAAAGTATTATTTTGAACAATTATTCTACTTGAATTTTCAAAATAACGTTTAATTATAACTTTGATTCTTCAAACTTTTTCCTATGAATATAACACTATGAAGGAAAAACTTATAACTGAATACCCGATTAAAAGAGTAATGTTATTACAAGATGTCAAAATTATAAAGCCGTTTTTGCACTGACAGCGTAGAATCGCTATTGTGACTATACTAGGAAAGTTTCCTGAAAATTGAAGGAAATTACTTCAAAATGTTAAGCCCGGGTGTTATGACTTTCTCTCATTTTGCGCTTCGCGAAAGTGCTGCAAAATGATCCAGAGTACGAGCAAGATACGAAACTTGGGCGTATGAATCTTTCCTAACTTTTCATATGAAGAATTTTTCTTCATATGAAGAATTATTTTCATATAAGGAAGACTGTTACATATGAAAAGCCATATCGTCCTCTATCATTTATTTATAAATGCATTCACATTTCGTAAAGTAACGCTCTCGAGAAATAATGAATTGACGATTAAAGTAGGTACGCATATCATCATAAATTGTGAAAACACACATAAAAGAAATAAGTAGCAAATCAAAAGTTATATACTCGCATATAAACGCGTTCATTGTATATATTTCATATTTCATAACATTTAAAATCTTCTTAGAAGAATTTAAAAATTTTAAATTTCAACAATATTATAGTCTTATTTCTATACTATAATTGTCATCTCAAGAATACTTGTTAAAATTATTTTAACTATAAAAATATTATAATCTTCGATTCGAACTGTGTTATTTTCTATCCAATATTTTTTTCTTTCCATTAAAGAAAATTATTCTTAAATCACAAGAATATATTTTTCTTGGTTAAACTACATAAAATGTCTTCATTCAAGCAAATTTTCAACGCAATATAATCTCATTTCAAGATTTACATTTTGAAACTAAATATATTGTCAATATAAGAATATTCTTTTTTTCTGTACACGATTTGACCGCGACTTTAAAATATGCTATCAAACGCATGCTGCCAAAACACACACACACACACACACACATATATATATATATATATATATATATATATATACATTTGACGTTTTCCATTCAGCAACGGAAAATGATCTTACGCTTAAGCTGGTATCTGGTCGCGGGCAACCTAGCGTAGAATCGCCAGTAACGACATTGGTTTACAATTATGACGAGCAATCCGTGAGCTTATCGAGTTTCAAAGTGCACGAGAGCGAATTAACCGCACGGGTTGGTCCGGCTGGCAGAAATCCCCGAAAACTTGCGGTCTCGGAGACTCCGATCCAATCTCACGATTGGATCACCGCTAATAATACACAATTGTATTTGCCCATCGCAAATACCGATTAGAAATAATAATGCAATTTAAGAACACCTTTTTTGGACACGTTGACCCGTCCGCGTTTGGATATAAATATCATTAGTCCATACATAGAGATTTATTTTTTTTTCCCGTCTTGATAATAATAATATTTTCGAAAATCGATCAATTGAATGTATACGTTTTTGTTGCATCGTTTATGTATATGTATTTTTGAGAAATTTTTCGTTTCCGCACTCGTATTGCGATCAGTCAAAGACGAATATTCCGATATGCACGTATTGATTTGCCTATTGCGAATATGGACCAATAACCGGTTTCCCATGTATCCGAGTAAATAGGAAGGTTATATGCATCTATTGGAGAAAGCCCGCGCACATTGCAAGATATTGTCCGCTCTCCTGTTTATTGGACTGACTGATACGTCGTCTATCATCCTGTGTCGTCCGTTTGATACGTGTGTTGCAAACTGTTCAACATTGCACGTAATCGTTGCTGCTATGACCTATACTATGGGGATTTAATCAAGCGAGTTTAGCTAACGGCCGTTTAACTCTTTCTTAAGCTGTGTTACGCACTTTAAGAATATAAGCAATATATTTTCCCCTCTTTATCGTATACAAATTGCGTATTATATTTATATTTTTTCGAATCTTTCTTCTCTAACAAATTCAAAAACCTCTTAGTACTTATTGTTAGTATGTTCATCACGCGAAAATTAAAAAAAAAGAAAACAAGTAGCTCTGAATTGTAAATTATTTAACTTTCGAATTTGAGTACTTAACTTTTTATCTCGTCACAGATAGCAATTTAATCTTTTTCCGCACAGAGAGAAAATATGTAAATGTTTAGTACTTTTTTTATAATAAAATTGTATGCCTTTGAAGTTGAAGAGCAAAGTTTGAAAGTCCAAAAAAAGCAAAAAGATTTTAAATAAGTAATTCTACTGCTAAATACATTCAAATATTCTTAAGTAGTGAAGAAGGCACAGTTATACTTAGCAATTTCTGCTGTAGAAATAATTTTAAACGATTACAGAAACGTAAAATGTCAAAAATATGTATAATTTCCAGATTTATTAAAATTTTATTGAGAAAGATACGTAATAAATTTATTTAGAAGATATTTTTTTTAATAACATATATTATAGAAAATAACAATATTAATTCTATATTAATACTAAAACTTGAAAATTACAGAAAATAACAGATAATTTTTCTCATAACCAATCTTAAATTTTAATATAATAATCTTGTAAATTGTATATTAAAACTTATTTCTTAATATTTATAAAAAATTACGTATGTAATATATCAATGTAAAAAATTCAGTATGAGAGAGATTATATATTTGTTTTAATTTTATACGTGAAAAAAAAGAGAAATATATACATGTATACATAATATATAACTAAATATGTAAACATATATATATATATATATATATATATATATATATATATATATATATATACACGGGTAGTTTTTGCTTTTGTAGAAATATATCTATATATATATTATTGTAAGAATATATATTTATATATATATAAAGATATTTTTACAAAAACTGTCCATACATATATTTATATATTTATATGTTTACCTATTTATTTATATATTATGTGTATATTATGTATGTGTTTCCCTTTTTATATAATACTTTTAATATTAATATTTATATTATATAATTAATATTAACATTAATATTATTAATACTGCGAATATAAGGCTCTTAATATTTACAAACCAGCAATTATAAATTTGATGAATAAGAGCCAAAAGCGGATGTTAATGCGTTGATTTCGAAGAAAATAATTTTTTCTGCGAAATTGATAAGTGCAGAGGGCACATATTTTTCTTGGTGTATTTACCAAGAAATAGATTCATTTTTGAGAATATCGAAGTTTAATAAACCCCTCCTTACGCTTCTAAAGAGACGTAGGCAAGGAAAACATCGAGAAAAATATTATTAATATAATTAATAATCCTTTTTTTATTTCTGCAAAATTCTACAAGAAATATCTAGAAATATCAGAAATACGTAACTGCAGATTAACTAAGATTATCAGTAAAATAACATAATAGCATAATGTAACATCATTACAGAAGGAAAACATCGAATTCCACATTGATATTATGATTGACTTGGTCTCAATTTTATCAACTGAATTTGGAAGCACTTTGTACCATTTATTGTTTATAAAAAACATTACTGGCAGCTTAGGATTACAATCAATTTTGGTGCCATTATGTATTAATACACGAGTTATTGACGTTAAGAAGACATTAAGATTGTGAAATGATACAGGTAGTTCGTTGTAACAATATTTTGCTTTTCTTATTGTCACTTCTACCGGTATACATTTTATAATATATGCTACTTCACCTCTTACCACAGCCGTGTAACCAGGTTTTTTCATTAAATTATAGGCAAATATATCTGGTGAAATAGCGTTAGAAAGATAAGCTGCTAAAACAAATCTCATATTTTCTCGTTCTATACGACACTTATGCAATAATACATCATGATATAGCAGTTGTATTTGTGTGTTGATATTTTTTAAAATTACATTTGGATAGATAAACTTATCATCGACATACGCAAATATACTAATGTGTTTAGTAGTTGTTTTTCGTTTTACAGTAAACGACGATTTTTCATTGGTTTCGAAAATTAATAATTCTGGATAATCTGTCGTATGAACAGTACGATCACATATATTTTGTTGTCCTGTACTTCTTAGTGCAAATGTAAAGTTTTTCATAATGCCGGCGAAAACTGGAGGATAAGTAGAATTTTTCTCAACAAATTTCTTTCCCACTCCTTCGTGCAAAACATTATACCGATCAAAATAACAATCATCAATAGAAACATCGTTTTCAGATATTCGTACAAATTGAAGATATGGTGTTGAAATTATTACCGCCGTTCCTTGGGTAGTACACTTTTCCTTCAATAATGACACTGCATCAATTTCTGTTGGTATCTTATTTTTAAATCCACAAATATATCCTGTTAATCCGTGTGTCGTATCCCAAAGTATAATCAAGTTCAATATTATAAATGTTATTGATATAGATGTCATCTAGAAAAATATTTTTTATGTTATCTTACTTTATCATATTTTACATTCATTTTCTAAAATGCAATTTCTAAAATAAATTTGAAAATAATAAAAACAGTAAATTGCAATATTTTTTGCCATTTACATTTTTACACATGGTATGAATTTACAAACGCGACATCGCTGTCTTCTTTAAAACATAGCACAACGAGCCACCTGAATTTTAAATATTTACTTTTAAAAATGGACATATCTAAGAGAAATTCAATCTTTTTCTGTTTCTATAATTTCACAAAATGTATGTGTGTGTGTATGTGTGTGTGTGTGTGTTTGTGTGTGTGTGTGTGTGTGTGTGTGTGTGTGTGTGTGTGTGTGTGTGTATAAAATTGTTTTTTTATTTTATAATAAAATTTTTATTTTTTTTAAATATTTATTTTGGGAAATATATATAAATGTTGACAAATTATAAGCAGATTATTCTGTATTTGTATTTTGTATTTTCGTTTTATTTGTCGCGTATGCGGTTACTCTGGTTTTACGGATGCAATTAAAAGTTTGTTAACTTTTTATAATAATCTAATAATCAAATAAATAATTAGCCTTACGAGTTTTGTGAACCATTGATAAACATCAACATTCATTTCTCAAAAATTAAAAAAATAATATACTCACGTTATATGATTACTGTATAATTAGAATAACGAAAGATGCACTTTCCAATTTGCTGTTACAAAATCTGTACGCTATAAAATTCGTTATTATTTGCTATTATAAAATCTGTTCGTTATGAGGTTCGTTTGCAGATCTTTATGGATGGTATTACTATATTTTTTTGCTGCAAGCACATTAATGCAACAATTTTTGCTTTTCTGGAAAAGAAAAATTAGAATTAAAATATGGAAAATAAATATAGATTAATAAATGGATAAGTAAATTAAACGAGTATTTTTCTATTTTCTAAAAGATAATTTTGCTTTATAATTATGTATACAGAGTGTTTCATTTTAATTAATATAGTCTAATATATAGAAATGAAGGAGTTTAAAAAAAAAATGTTTTAGACAAAAATTATTTTACTCAAAGGAAGAGAAAAGATAGGGACATTAGATCAATCTTAAGCGTAGATAGGTGCCATATAAGGTTATAAAGATTGATCTAGGTTTTTAAATGGAACCGACCTATTTTTTTCATAAATGATATATAAATCGATTCCTTGCAATATTTCACGAAAAATGTTATAAAGGTATTATGGTTGAAAAATTGAATAGTTAAAGGGATCCAAAATTACCAATAGAACATGATGAATTACAGATTTTGAAATTCTTTTGTTTTGTTACGAGGATTGATAAATCCTTCTCCACAATTAAAGTACTTATAAAAACAACACGCAGGAGCTAATAATTTCATATGAAAAAATGATAAAAAATTAAAAAATGACAGTTATGTCGTAACAATATATTTATTTAATATAAAAAGTTCTACGGTATGTCCGTGCAAGAGATATAGCGTCCGCATTTAGAATAACAAAACAGAATATTAGTAAACTTTTGGAAATGACTTTAAAAAAAGCTTAATAAAAAAGATTCTAAAATCTGTAAAAAATTACTCTCGTGTATCTGTGAGTGTGCGAGATTGAAACATAAATTCTCACGTCAGACGTCATTTCTAAAAGTTCACAAATATTCCTTCATGCAATTCTTATAGTGGGAACCTATTTTATTTTATGTGTATAAATTGTAACTTTTATATTAAGCAAATATATTGTCATGTTAGGATAAATTTTGATTGGTAATATAGAACAGCTTTTGGATCCCTTTTATACTTTATATTATTTTATACTTTAATTTGACATAATTTTATATAAACTATGAAATATCTCTATAAAATATTTAGATTATTTTACCTCAATATTTTTATGCACAATTAAAATAATAAAAGGAATCAATAAATAAATTCAAAAAAGGATTATAGAAAATTATAATAGCTTAAACATTTATCAAATGGGACGATAAGCAATCATATCATATTCAAACTGATGGCTATTTTATAAGATGTGTGTTATTAGCGATTTTTTAAAATGCCACTCTTATTAAGAACGTTAGTTTTTTATGCTCTTTATGTCAATTTTGTTTACTATTAATTGTTTATTGCTCTTACTATTGTAATACTTTTATCCTTTTTCTCTTTTTGAGCCAAACAACTTTTATTTGAAACATTTTTTCTAAAATCTCTTTATTTTTTGATATTTCTATACTAAAAGAAAAATAAAATATCCTGTGCGTGTATACACAGACACTTACATATATATGTATCATATATAGTTAATACTTCGAGTTTTTTTTTGTATTCTTATTCATTAAATATTACATTTTTTTAATAAAATCTTTGCTACAATATTTCCATACGCTTTTTCCTTGAACATCTCTTTGATTATTACTGCTTGATAGAAAAATTTTTAAAGGTTTTTTTAAAGAATATATAGTCTACTCTCTACTTTTTGTAAGTTTGACAAACAATAAATTCGGAGATATTTTAAACGAGATATATTTATAATGCAAATATTAAACTATACTTGTATCTAACCTTTCTCAGTTGAAAATAAATTTTGATTAATTTTATTGAAAAGGTAAGAAAGATATTTTAAAACTTTTCAAGAAAGTATTCTTAAGAAAGCATGAATTTCGAAAGATTAATTAAAGTTAAATGAACATTTACCTTAACGAAAAACAAGTTCTATAATTTGTACACAATTTGTTCTAGAACTGTATTCTTCTCCTGCATTCTTCTTTAGACTCTCGAGCAGTACTACACATTGCGACACAATGCGGAGCAGTTGTTAGATCGTAATGGGAACCCCCACCACTTAGTAATATAGACGTATCGTGTGTCTAAGTCATAGAGTTTATATTAATGAAAAGTTTATGTGCTGACGTAGAAGGGTAGGTCAATTGAAGAATCGACAAAAAGGATATATTTTATCTTTCCTTCTGTAGTCTTCTTCTGCAGTCCAGGTTGTTTTCATCAGAAAAAAAGGACAACTACTAGTATAGATCTATCATTGTTTATCATCCAATGTTTTCTGCTTTCCTATTTCAGCGTGCCAGAGCTCCTCCATTAGTATAAGCTCTACGTAAGTGTAGCCTGCCAATGCCAGCAGCACGCTATGTCTGTGTTAGTAAGATTAGTTTGGTAAATGATGGGAGTTTCCATTTCCCACAATCTGGTAACTCTGTACCGTGAGCGACTAATGTTAACTGTGAATCAGAATTGCCAAATTGTGGGAAATTAGAACACCTCCTACTTACTACAGCTGTGTTGCAAAATTCACTGCCAGTACTGCCAGCATGTTGTCATCTTTGTCTAGTATTCAGTGAACAAGGATGATGATATGCTGGCAGTACTAACAGTCAATTTTGAAACAGCCTATGAAAGCTGATGGTAGGCTGTCTGCTACACGTACTAATACACACGCTACGTTTGCATTAGTAAAGCTCCAAAGTAAGTGGTGAGGGTTTCCATTTCCTACGATCTGGCAACTCTGCTGTGCACTGAAGAGGCTAAGGCCCAACGCACAATAAAGAAAATATTAGGAATAAGAATAAATATTAAATAATAAAAATAAAAAGTTGAATTATTTCATGTTAAAGCAAGAAGAGAAATGGATTAATACAAAATAAATAATGATTTGAGAATAATCAATCCATTTTGTTTTCTCGTTTAAAATAAAGTTATTCCAAACTGTTCTTTCTAATATTTAATATTTATTTTTAATATTTGCTCTACTGTGCGCTGGACCTAAAGATCGTTGCATATGAACAATTTTAATTGTAACCATAAAATCGTAAACAAATCGACCACTCAAGCATTCTCACAAAGTAGTAAAAATATTTGAGTGTGATTGGTCTCTTTTCTTATAGTTTTACAAATACAACTAACACGTTTTCATACGCAATGGCCTTAAGGCAAAGTGAGCGTATTTTAATCTTAAGAAAACTTTCTTTATCTGAACTGTATGTTCATTCGCTAGTTATCGCTGGATCACGTCATCCGAAATCGATATTAGTAATAGGAATCTGTTTCTCAATGATATGATAATTTTTATTTAAATAACAAATTCTACGATAATAAATTTTCGAAGAAAGTTATGCTTATAATGAATAATGCAAGAAAAACATTATCACTATTTTATTAGAGATAACATACGACACAATTATTCATTACTATTGACACATAATTATATCAATGACAGTAATACTTAGAAAATTGTATTTTTCAAATGCAATTATTCGAAGATTAAAGAGCGATTTAATTTAATAAATACAATTTGAAAATAAACTTAGTTGCAAATCAGATCATTAGTTATAATATTGGAAAAGAATCCTTAAATTATTACAGACAGAAATATTAAAAAAAAAAAAATAAATATTGTATAATAAAAAATTAAATTACTATTTAAGATGCCTAAAAAAACTTGCCATGTTAAAATTTTCATAAATAATCCTTAATCTTAAGCCATTTATTTTTTCATTTGATAAAAAAGCGTGAACACTCGCCGATATACGCGTAGAAGAAGAGTTTATTTTATTTTCTCGAGAGAATTTTTGCTCCATTTTATGACAGTAAACTTTTCATCATTTTTCGAGCGAGGAAACCTTGAGTCTTATCTGATTATCTGATAGGCATCTGGCAACGCTCTAACTCTTTGATGCCGACAATTGTTCTCTTATGACTTCTCAGTAGCTCCCATTATTTGATCCTCGAAAAAGTTTACGGGATAATTTTTCGAAGGTAAACAAGTCCGCATTTATTTAATAAGAATGTTCGATCCAAAATACATAACATAGTATCGTAAAGCGAAAAGATATTGGTAGCTGTATCGATGATTGATTAAAGTAGGAAGAAAATATTCATTTCACGATACGATCTTGTCGCGTGAAATTCGTTGCGCGAAGTCGAAATGTAATCTCGCCGTGCATTTCGCCGCTCTTGTGACGAAGTGTATACTTCGCCGATACCTCGAACATCAGGCAGACAGCTAGGAATTATCAGTTTCCTGTCGACGAAGCGACACACGTCCGCGTCTTCGGCAATCGCGCCGGTCGATCGGGAAATTGCGAACTTCATCTCGTGTGCGTGGCATAAAGACGGCGCGCACGGGAAAGCCCGCCATTGTATCGTCGCCGATACCTATTTCGCTGCCACTTGGTGCGGTCGGTGTGAAAGGCCGGTGTCAACGACAGCGGCTGAGTCGTCCTCGATCAAACGGAAATAACGGCCGAAGAATCGGCGACCTCCCTCTCGTCGCGCCCTTCTTTCATTTACCCTCCTCTCTCGTATCGCGTACCTTCGACAGGAACAGGAGGGGGACAAACGGAGGCTTTAAATCACGAAAATTTAATAAGAATATATCGCGCAGGCTCTCGATCTCGATGGTTGTATAGTTTGGCAAAGCAATATTCAGCATTCGGAGCATGTATGACATAAATCATGTTAATGACAGATTTCGCAATTTTTGGGGGTTTTAAATAGATTTGACGATACAAAAAAGAAATTAAACAAATATATAGGGTTAGGTCCGGAAAATCGCCCGCAGTACCTCGGAAAGTGATTAGGGAGCCAGTTTTATGTTAGAAACATCGTATTTACAAATATCGAAAAATTGAAAAGGAAATTAAAAAATAAAAAAAAATTAAGATTAAAAATTTTTTTTAATTAAAAAAGAGGAATGCCAAGCGGACTATTCCTCCACGTAGTGCATCTAGGGTAACGCCAAAATAGTCCGAAATGAAATTATTTATGTTAAAATAATATGAAATAAATTATGATTATTATAATTAAGAAAAATAAATTACGACGGTTTTAACATAAAAGTGGCTCGAAAACGACTTATTTCCGGACCTATGTTTTCATAGCTTTTTTTCCTTCTTTTTGAATCGCCGAATCACTTTCCGAAGGACTGCGGGCATTATTTTCCGGACACTGTGTATGCATTTGATACAAGTTAATAATAGTTATCGTTTCCTACCCGCTTGTGTAGATTGCAGAATCTAACAATAAGTAAGGCAATACCGCAAAATAATTGAGTACACTGATTGCAAATGTGCCGAAAGGCACGAGCTTTGTTTATTATGTTCTACATTTGCGCTGCTCACGTTAGCCGCCCACGTTCATTTACGCATATAGCATAAGCTGCTTGCTGCTGCACTAATGGAATGCCTTTGTCTTTCTGCCTGCGCCTGGCACAGGATTTACTTCGCGAGGATTAAATCGCACGGACCGCACGGGATGTCCGTCTGTGAAGAGCGAAACTCGGAAGGGAAGGGTAACGACGTAGGGGCTTCAAGGGGAGAGAGAGAAAGAGAGAAAAGAAAAAAACGTGCGCAGGAGAGAAAGTCTGAACAAAAAGCGGCGAAAGGGTCGGGTGGATTAAATTTTCAAACTGTGCACAGAGCCTGGGAGCACCGTGCATTGTGGGTGGCCCCCGCGTGCTACGATCGCTGAATTAAAAACAATGGAAATGCTGAGTCCTCGCTAGTGCGGCTCTTGTTACGGCGTTTGTTTTCCATAGCGGAAAATAATAATAAAAAAAAAAAAATGCATTAATCGAACCGCCCGTAGCCGCCGGCGATGACACACGAATGTCGTCGACAGGGCAAACCAGAAGCGAGAGACTGCCAGGAATTATCGAACATCGGTTCCCTGGATTTACTCGATTTCGTATTACGAGCGCGCATCTTTAGATTAGGAATTTAACTGTACAGATTTTTTTAAACCGCAAATAATATACACATGAGAAGAGAGTTGTATTATAGTTTGACCGGCCGTTTTTAACGCAATTTTCGGGAATTTATTAAATAAAAATTTATAAACTTAATATATATGTAGCGTTTTTTATACATCTTTGAACATGTTTTAAAGTAAGAATTTTTATAAACAATGGTATGTATGGTTGATATCTCAAAAAACCCTCTCAAAAAATGATAAAATGATGGCGCTATAAAAAAACTCACTCTTCGCTGAATTTTGATAGTTTTTGGCTAGATAAAAAAAATAGTTTTTTTTCATTGTTTCTGACTAGATAAAAAAATAGTTATTTTTAAGATAAAAAAAAGTTTGAACTTCCAACCATAGCGACATAAACGCTTATAAACATTAAAATAAGCTTTGGTTTTCCAAAGCTTTTTTTCAGATGACTGCAACGGCTGGAAAGTATGCGTCCTAGAAAAAAATTTTGTTTCGCGTAATAAATTTCTGAAAAATTACATTAAAAAATAAAACAAACGATCAAACTGTAATATTCCCTTAAATCCGTCTCGCAGGGACTAATTATCTTAATTAGACATTCAGAGACTCAAAATTCCACGAGTATCGCATAGTTCTTTTCTATCGTATATATATTCGTTCCATGTTACATTCTTTAAAACACAAGAAAAGATAAAAGTTTCGCGCTGTGCTAGGTACATAGTTTACAACAAACTGAGAGAACTCTTGCGAGAGCAAACTCGATAACGATTACGTGACGGTAATTACACGGCGTGGAAAAGAATTTCGTCATAACTACGGTAAACATGCCCCCTCCCCCCTCTCGTTGCCGATAGAAGGTTCGAGGGGATAAATCAACCGAAGAAAAGTTGGTTAATCTTCATCGAGAGAGCGGTAGAGACTTGTCGGATTGTTTTCATACGAAACTTTCGAAGCGGTTCGGTAGACGTCTGCCAGACTTTACCCGGGAGGTAGGGATCCGCGTTATTACGAAATATTCCCACGTTCCTACGAACATCCCTAGAGGGAGGGGAAAGGGGGTAACTTGATTACGGCAGGATCTTACGAGAAGAATTCCTACAATTTCTAGAGTGCCGACGCTTCGCCAATCATCTTTCCCATATGGTGAATGCAATCTCGATAATCCTCATCTTTTAAGGATAGGTGTAGGGATGAATAATCATAAAGTAAAATTTACTTTTCAATAAGATTGAAATTTTTATCGAATTTGTATGAAAAATATTCCATTAAAGAATGAATAATAAAAGGATATATGAGAAATTAATAAAATTATTACACAATGAATAGTCGTTAATGCGCGAATATATGTTTATAATTTCACTTTAATTCCCTATAACATAATAATTGAATTTTCATCGATTTTGAATAAAACATATTCCATTAAAAGTGAATAATAAAAGAGATGTAGGAAAAATTAACGAAATTGCCACATAATGAATAGTCGTTAATGCGAAAACATGTTTACAATCACTTTAATTTCACAATAACATAATAATTGAAAGTTGATCCTTATTATTACAAACATGTTATTTGTATTTTATAATATTTATATTGTTGAAAAAACATATATGCAATATAATTTACATTAATTATATATTTTATCATAATAATATTATATAATATTTTATGGCCATTATTATTGGATCCATTTTTGTCTGACAATAAGCAACGAGCTTATTATACATACATATAAGTAAATGTAAAACAAACAATGTCTACGTGCAGAATTGATAAATCAGTTTATCGTCAATCTCTGAATTATATAACCATCGCGTATTGTTTTAAATTGAGAGATTAATCGACATTTTTAATCATATTTCGTTTATCGCATTCCAACAAACAAATCTAGTATATATTTCCATAATGTATAATCTTTTAGATTGTCGTACATTTCACGCTATATTTCTACCGAATATTCATAACACAATTAGGAAATTTGACAGCTTCCTAGCAGGAAGCTGTCAAAACTCAAAGAAACCTTTAATGTTCATAAATATGCGGCTTTGGTTAGGGATCTCTCTCTCTCCCTTTCTCTCTCTCTCTCTCTCTCTCTCTCTCTCTCTCTCTCTCTATCTACCTATCTATCTATCTATTTCTTCTCCTATATATATATTCGAGTAATTATCTCTGACTGGATATCTCCTTTGAAGTGCGAAGTTATGTTAGATTATAATTAGCATACACAAGTTGTCTGTATAAAAGCAGCATACGTAACGAATACAGTGTCGCGGAATAATCGTTTGCTTTTGCAAACTCATTTCGTACGACGCAATTTTCATAATGAACGTTTGATCGATAAGTGTTATGATAAAATCTGCAAATGTCATTTATTAAAGTTCGCAGGCAGAAACATTCTTGCTTACAGAGATTCGGGAAAATATGTATCTCAGAATATAAGTAATAAAACAATTTCTTCGCGTTTGCTTCGTACGCTGTTGGCAAAAAATTTGTTTTCGCGAATCAATAGAAATATCTCCTGTCATACAAACGATATTGTCCTTTTCGACATTCAGAATCGAGTTCACTGCAATCGAAAGTCTATCTAATGGAATTAGATATATATATATATATATATATATATATATATATATATAAACTTAGGTTCGGATTTAAATAAAATATTATCAAAAATAATAATATACAAAAATATATATTTTTTTTAATTTAATAAATACAATGGGACCTTTATATTTCTTTTCACAAAGTAGAAAATTTGATTATTTATCTTTTCTAAATTTTTTCCAATTTTTAAAATTTTTTGATAGAAAAATTAATACGAAGTACGGATGTCGAGAATAAATATAGTTAATGGAACAGAGGCGAAACGTTCGTAACATTGAGAGATCCAATTTCGAGTCTGTGTATTCTAATACCGAGATTGTGTACAATATAGAACCCGCGGATAAGATCTGCCGTATCGCCTTAAGTGAAATAAGTCGATCGTAGTTGAGAAACTAACTGGCGGAACAAGTTGAGCGAATGCCCGCTGGTGAAGGCAACACGTCAGCTCGTAGATGTTACGCTTTGTCTTGCGTCACCTGAATACAAGTATTTACAACTTGTACTACTCGCGATCATCGATCGAGCTATTCTGATCGAATAATTCTGATCCAATGCGAGCGAGAAGCGAATGGAAACATGAGACGTTAAACGTGTACGATGATCTTCTTACATTCTCGCCAACTATTTCGCATCAAGTTCCAAGTCTCGAAGAGACGAAGGAAGGTAGAAAAGAAAGACATTCGATTTGAATGCGCCTAATCAATGTTAAGGCAGAAATACTAAAGCGAGGAGAGAGAGAGAGAGAGAGAGACTATTCGGTTCTTTCAAGTTCCACTTAAGATAAAGCGAAGTGCATTTTACCGTGAGTATCCAACACTTTTCTCCGCGAATAGCTCTGCCAGATCTCAAATTATACCCGATAAGAAGCACTTGCGACTAATGAAAAAATTACTTTCAGATTGCGATCGTACCTCGCGACAGTATACCATATAATTTTCAACGTTGCAAGACCGCACGTGATGAGCATGAAAATTTCGCCACGTCAAATTTGACGAGATTTTCTTTTTGATGAGCAGATTAAAATTATTTAAATTATAACATCGTTTTCATACACGGTATTATAACTCAATTATTTTCTTATTGTTAATCTTAATCATTTTTGAGAGATGAAAATAGTTTTATATTTTTAAATTATCTTTCGTATAATTTCCTCTGAGACAAGCGACGATGATCTCGACGGCGATTATTCATTATTAATTGCCGCGAGAAGTCTCGCATGTTCCGTCGTAAAGTATTCCGGGCAGTCTGCGCGAAAGTGGTTTATGGCCGGTTCACAACGGGTATCATTACGAGCTTTTACGCGCTCGTAAAGGCAGAAATGGAGTGACGGAGGGAGAGGACGGCGGCTTGGTGTAATAGGGGTAACAGGAAGGCATGGATATTGCAAATTTGCGAGTGGCATTACCGGAGAGAAAGCATTTATAGGCGCGCGGAGGAGGCGCTGGAGTGAAATATGAGGCGATGCTATCCAACCGCGCGACGTCTATCTCGATGAAATCCAAGCTTAACGCGTTAATAAGCGATGCCGGGTCGTCAACGTCCTCATGATTGGGAGATATGCGTAGTATCTTAGATACATTTTACTTATCTTAGAATGATACGATATTTCTAGAGAAAAGTTTCATTATCAAAAAACGCCGGGAAATCGTGCGTCTACCATTCTTATCATTTCACAAATATTTGCATTTCTATCCGAAAAAAAGTCGAGAAAATAATATATTAAAAACGTGAAAAAAAAAACTGTGTATCATAATAAAAAATTGTTAACGTAAATAAGAAAAATTAAAAAAAGTTTGAAAGATTATTAAAGGTTGATTGGGAACATTAACGAGATAGATACTTATTAAATCGACATTTCGAAACTTTAGCTCGACGGGTTTAAATAAAGGGCTATTTGAAGAGGGATAACGCGATGTACAGGCGAGCGCGATGATAAAGACGTTTTATGATTGCAGGGCGAGCTTGAAAAACAATTTTTCAATGAAAAATTGGTAAAAAAAAAAAAAAAAAAAAAAAAAAAAAAAAGAGAGAGAAAAGAAAGAAGGAGAGGAAAAGAGAAAGCGGCCGACACCCCGCCGCGTGATGCTTTAACAAGAAAAATACCTGCAGTCGTCGAGCAATTTTATTTACAATGGTTAAACGAAATCTTGAAAGAATGTAAGCGGCGGGACTCGTAAATCGCACCGCGGAATCTATTGTGTCTTGACTTAGAAAAATAAACCCCGTTACATCACCGTCGTGCGCATCGGATACGCGACTGTATAACTCGAATGGTGGAAGCGAGGAGGTAAAATGAAAGAGGTAACGTTTTGCATTCTCCGCCTATTCACGATGACAGAGCATATTTTTCAAATACAAAGCGTTTAAAAATATCAATTAGTCAGTCGTGCCTGCGAGAGGAGAGACGTTAATGGCGACTATTATCAGCCGGGAAGTTAGCGCGCGTCTGAAAAGCAAGCAAGCAAGCAAGCAAGCAAGCAAATACAATCGCCGAGAAAGACGTGGCGCGAAAGCCGCCGGGTGAGACGGTAAAGTGAATGTAAATACAGCAGGCGCGGCTTAAGCTGTCGCCGAATGTCCCGGGAAACGGAAATATTTGCGGATGTGGTTCTGGTGCCGCGCGAAAGTTCAGTATTCATTTAAATGGCGATACTCTCCCGCGAACTTCTCGACTTAGTAATCAGCTTACGCGCTATCTATTCTCCGGCGCGTCGATATTAGTTTATATAGATAGCGTTGTATTTGCCGTGAAATTCTTGCGTAGGCAGCAATCTCGGAGCTTAATTGCTATCTAGTTAATGACAATCTGTGTATCTTAACAATAAGATCTTTAGACATAGAAGCTTCTCATAGTAATTTTATGATACAAAACTTCCTTCCTTAAAGGGTTATGTTCAGTCAGAAATTTTGGAAAAATCAATTTTTGAGTTTTGACATTTTCTGTAAATACGATATAACATCTGGAAAATATTCCTTGTAAGTTTCAAGTTAATCCGAATAAAATTGACGGAGTTACAAGCATTCAAAGTATGCTCCGTGCTCGATCGTTAGGAGCAAGTATATAGTGCAGCATCAAATTGATGTTTTAGAGGCTACAACTTTTTCCAAAAATTTATTATACGGACCTAAAATGATTTTATGTAAGTTAGAAAATGAATATTTTATTTGCGTGTAAACTTGTTTTGAAACTTTAAACGTGTTTTTCTCAAAACCGCATTTTTAAAATCAGTGACCAAGATAGCTCGAAAACTACTGCATCAATTTATTTCAAACTTTACAGATTTATTTTATATAGATATAAAAAATTAACTAGTCCTTGAGCAAAGGATTTTTTTTCGATGTATATAGGTTTTTTTTTTAATTGACGAAAAACGAGCGATTTTTTCATCGAAAATCGAAAGTTTAACTTTAGACGTCCGCCATTTTGTCCCTAATCAATATTTCGAAAAATTATTTGTTCAAGGACTAGTAGATAATTTAATATATTAAATAAATCTTTGCGAATTTTTTATTTCGGATAATCCAAATCCGAGCAATAGTGGTCACTGTAAAACAAGTTTTTCAAGAGCACCCCTGCCAAAGAATTGTTATATCTTTATAACTTATTAATATTTTTTAATAAAAAAATTATGTGAAATTTATAAAAATATATTCTCTTCAAATGTAAAAACATTTTCTTAAATCTTACAGTTTTTGAGAAAAAAATTCCCAAAAATCACGTTTTTTCCGGCTTTCTGACTGAGCATGACCCCTTAAATAAAGGATTTTTATCTGTTGCAATTGTACAACACAGAGATAATAGCAGTAAATACTACGCTAATTAATTTATAGATGTAATTATTTAGTTTTACGATAATACTCGCGTTTGCGCTTCCCACCGTGAAGTAAAATTAAACAGCACTCTCGTATATGTATTTTTCTGGCTAAGAATAAAAAGCGCAATGAGACTTCGTAAATTTGTCGTAAATGTATAAGAATCCTTCAAATTGCTTTACGATTGTCGTACAAGCTCATTGATCCGATTATTGAAGTGAGTCGTGAAATTTATCGGTTATCGCTTCGCAAAGTCCCGAGATAGTTATCGGTTCGATAAAAGAGCATTTCCGCGATGGTTTCCGCGCACTTTTGCGCGTTAATTCTATATAGAAGAGAATATATAACGTAGTACTACATAATACTCTATTATAATTTATATAATATAGTAGTGTATAATATAATATGTAGTATATACATATACAAGGTGTCCGGTAAAGATTGAATCAATGCTCGTAAGCAGGTAGAGCGCATTAAACTGAACATAAAAAAAAGTCCTTTACCATTTTGTGATTTTCGCAATAATTATTGAGAAATTAATTAAAAAATATCGACCAATTCGTGTGAGTATTATAGCACGTGGCTGGAAAAACCAGCCCGCTGTCACGCGGTTGCTAGTCGTACGCATAGTAACCGTGTAACAGTGGGCCATCTCTTCTCGCTTGTGCTCCTAGCGAGCAGTCTCGTTTCGCAGAGCGCTAATATATTGGCGAATTAATCGATATTTTTTAATTAATTCCTCAATAATTTTTACGAAAATCGCAATATGGTAAAGAATTTTTCTGTTCAGTTTAATGCGCCCTACTTGCTCACGAACGTTGATTCCATCTTTATCGGAAACCCTGTATAATATGTAATACAATATATAATTTGGTATTATTATATAATAGTACTACTAGATGATAGGAATAACGCGAAGAATCGGAATGGTGGTGTTAACTGTAATCGTAAGAGAGAACGCGAGCGCGGTGCGCTGATGTTATTTATCAACGACAGCGATATTCGTTAACGGAACGGCGATTACGCGCAGAGCGAGAAGGAAGAATGGCAGGAAAGAAAATTTTATCGGCGCGAGAGTCTAGATGTTGTATCTGTTGTGTAAACGCGGCCACTTCTCTCTCAGATGATGAGTAATTACGCCGCACGAAGAAAAGTACAACGTTCTCCTTCTCTCTTTTTCTTGAGAAGAGGCGCGATCAACGCGATCCTCCTCAGTGCAAGCAGGTGTGTATAGTCGTTACTCTTTAGGATCATTTGTTCAACCGTTGCGTAAGAGGGTCAGGGCTAAGAATGATAAACGATCCTCTCGCCTCGTTCCTTTTCGCGTCCTCGACGTATTCCTCCTCCGGGATCTCATTCGAGAGGAGCATAACGGGCTTCAGCGGTGGAAGAGGAGAGAAATAGAAGCAGTCTTCCCTCGATCCCTTCTTCACTTTCGTCTTAATGTAGGCGAAATTTAAAGGGACAGCTCTTCTCGGGGAAGTTTAAAGGGGAAATTCATTACCGCGACGACGAGCGTCCGTCGCGACGAGAAGAGACGTGGCGACGACGCGTCGCCCACGGGACGATTTAAATCAATTCGTTCTCTCTCTCTCTCTCTCTCTCTCTCTCTCTCTCTCTCTGCCACGTAAGATAAATTCCCAAACTGACGTTTAAGCGATCGCGAAAGTTTTTCATAGCACGCCGGGCGCCGACGCCGCCGCGCGCGGTACGTGCGATATGGCGTGGTACAAAAGTTTGCTCCTTAAACGATCCGATACGGTCGGCAAACTTCTTTCCGCGCTCGTTCGGGGGTACGCTGGAGAAGAGGGTAAGAGGGACGGGAGTTGTGATTAAATCGGGCGCTGCCGCATCGCGAATGATATACGTTCGCGCCGACCGTACGTGCGTTCGATTCGATCGGCGGGGAATTAACTTACGTAAACTCCGAGGAGCCAACTGCCACGTCATATCTTTCTCCCCCCCCCCCTCTCTCTCTCTCTCTCTCTCTGTCTCTCTCTTTTCTATCACTGTGGTGATGATAAAAAGTTGAAGAGCGTCGTTATCGAATTTAAGTTTGCTCGGTATAATTTCGCGGAAAGCCCTATCTGCGCGGGGTAGAGCTTAGCCCGACATCGGTATCAACCAATCCCAGGTGTTCAATTGGCGCTCTGCCAGAATTTAAGCTCGGCTTAAATTTTGCGCAGTCGCTGCTACCACACTACTACTACTATTGCGACGACTATTACGGTAACTAGGGCAGATTCGGATTAGAATTAACTAATTGTTGCGTACACCATCCTAATTAGGTGAAATTCCCGCATGCTCCCCGCACACTAATATTTGATCGGAACCGCGGGATATCCGCACGAGAGGAAGTTAAATCTATTTCCGTGGCATATGCAATCGCGATATTTTATAATCGATGATATGTATATATTTTTATAATATACGGGAAAGAGAGTTTTGCGTTTAATTTGCGCGCGTTTTTAGACTCATTTAATTTTTAGAATTTTGTGTGAAGTTTTCAATTTCACTTTCCCATCGACAATTTCGGTGAATGGTGGAGTTACAATGCAGCAATGACTTACCGATTACATTTAAATGGACTAGATGACTCATGTGGGGCGTCGTGGAGATCTGACACTCGTAAATACCGCTGTCCCGATGTTGCGGATATTTTATCTGGAGCGTCCAGTCGTCCGAATGGGCGGTGTGGATCGCACGAAATCGCTGGTCGTTCGTGTACGTGTAACGGCCAATTGTGAGCAAATGGACGTCTCTGTGCCGGACCCACGATACTTGTAGCGTCATCTGCAAAGAAAAATGAGGGCTTAGAATTAGGGCACGCAAAAGAAAAAAAAAAAATGAAGAAGGGAAAGGAGATAAAGAAAGGCACCGCCGTGACCTGTGGCAATCATGAATGATTTCCTAGGATGGTTGAACTTCTTGAACTCGGAATCTTTTGTGCCTAGTTAAGGGTTATTCATTATTACGCCGGGACACGTAATTAGTAGCTCGTTTGTGTCTGGCGTGCCCGTAATTAGCAAAATATCGGTCAGGACTTTTAATCACATTCCAGACCAGAAAATCTCGACACCGACACGTTATCATCCGATGCAAGTTTTTTTTTTTTTTTTTTTTTTTTTTTTTAACAAGCGTGTGTAATAGAGATGCGAACAAGTAAATGATTTTTTTCGTTCATATGTCTGAAGCAATTCTCGCGTATAAAATATCAAAACGCGTAAAACACGCTACGTTCTGTTACCGAGATGAAATTAATCGAATATCGTGAACGCATAGGTTTTTATATGAAAATTAAATTAATAGAAACATTCTTGAAAAATCAAAATAAATACAAACCGAATAATCTGCGAAAATACAAATTTCTTCGTTATGTGAAGTATTGTTATGTTTTGTTTCACATTTATACCATACATGCGCAAAGGAAATGATTCGTACATGTAGACTGATACATGGTGATTTCTCTCCAATGGCACGTGTAATAAAATAAATTACAAACAAGATCTAAATTCGGAGCAAGCCAGTAAGATATACGACGCTGCATCAGATACAACTTTGGCGTTTCTTCCTCTTCCTCGTACGGAAGAATTGATAGAGTCGCTTTGCATATCGTTGGCATGCGAGATAAAACGCCTCGAACCGCGATAATTGGACACCCAAGCGCAGCGACGTGTAAATATTTGTATCCTTTCGAGCGGGGTCGATACTCGAAAGACACGAACCTGTGCACATGCAAGGATAACGTATAGTTTAGATTATATCTCTAGAAGATCTCTGGAAGATGTTTTAAAAGCGACGTTTTTCACATCAAATGTTGCCGATCAAATTACGTGTCACGATCTAATCGAAAGCTCTAGTTGTAAATTTGTGTCGATAAGATTGGGATTAACGGCGACTTTAAACAAATTTAAAAATTCACGTTAAATATTATGCAAATATTATGCACGAGATCACGATGTAGTAGCACTTATCCGTCCTTAAATTTTAACGCCCGCTTCAATTCCCGTCTTTCATTAAGAACGCCACCGCCCGGAAATCTCGGGGGAGTCGGTATACCTTATCCCACCACTATCCGCCATCCGTTTCTCCTCTCCGGGATTCGCCTCTCTGGATCCTTATCCAACTCACTTCGTAGTTTCCAAAAGCAGACCCGGACGCGGTCGGCGAATCCTGCCGGACGAATACGAGTTGCCGCGGAAGTTTCGGCGACCCGAAGATGTCCCGTTGTTCAAGAAACTTGCAGCGATATCCCGAACAGATAAGGGGCGGACGAGGCAGGGCCTTAGCTAGATAAGGACGCTTTCCTAACAGGAAGAGACGGAGGGCAGGGGGGGGGGGTCCTCTTGACGATGAAGGGCTTCAAGTCCAAAGTAAGTGGATAGGTCTGAGTTTGGTCGAACAAGAGTCTTCTTGCTCGTCTCGTTTCTGTTTTCGCGTGTTACGCGTGTCGCGCACCGGTTATGTTTTTCGTTAATTTAACGATATGTGAGCAACGTGAAATGCCATAGTTGCGCTACCGTAGAACTAGAAGGTCCTGCCCCCGGCGATGTCTATATAGACCGTAGTAGATTCAGGACGACGGAGGTCAAACACCGTCGACTCCGGAGCCGCGTATCCTGGCTTCCGACATAGAGAACCGCATAGCTAGCTAGCTTTTGCATACCGGTTCTGCTGTCGCCGTGCGATTTATGTGAATTCCCTTTCTCACCGAAACTCGCCAAATGCAGATAGATAGAGATGGACATGGATTTATATTCTGCTTTCTGATAAAAATCCGCTGAGAATGACAGAACGTTATGTATCGAGCGGGATAATGTACGATTTAATATAAATTTTCCATTTTGTATGCGAGGCTTTTTCTAATACATATATAATCAAAACGAAATTAAAATGATCGAAGAAAATGTGATTGTTCAAAAAACCAATATCGCGTAAACACATTCTAATACAGCGATAAAATATTAATGTCATTCTTTTCGAGCAATAAAGCGGTAGTGTGTCAATTAACTCGCGTAGGTTGCTTTGTCATAAATAAATGACATTATTTGGCGGAATGAACAGCCACATATGATGAAGAATCGATCAATCTACCGACGCGTGTTTCGTCGCAATGTTACGTTACTCGACGTTTGAGTTATTGGAATCGACGTCGAGCGAGATTAGCATGTTAGCGCGTCGTCCTTGGCGAATCAAATATCGCGTACGAGTTTCCAACGACGGAAAATTTTTGATGAGCTTTACTCCGTAATGGGGTTGATCGAATTACCGATCAATTATCCGACGTAAACAAATCTCGCGTAAGAAGATTCTAACCCAATTTTGCGCTAGGCAGGATGAGATCTCGTAACACGAAAAGGCGGAAAGTAAATTACTCTCTCTTTCTCTCTCTGTATTTCATCATGAAGCACGTTGCTACGCATTCGAGAAATCAGAGAACGCGTTCGACTCACCATGGTATGCTCTACTTAAATAACAGAAATACAAATCGTTATTCACATAAGGCCCCCGGTACAACATGACTCCCGATACAGCGAATTCGATTATTAATGCTAAATTGATTCCTTCAAGAAGTTTCCGATTCTAATAATTGCTTTCATTAATAAACGATATTTACACAACATATTTATTAGTTTATATTAAAATGTTTATGCCAATGGAGAAATTTTAGATAAATATGTCGAGAAGAAATCGACTAATTATGAGTTAAAAAAAACTCCTAATTGTAAGAATCCAGCTAGTTTTGAAAAATAGAATATTTCCTTAATATCATGTAAAATTTTTTATTAATTATTTAAACAAATAGACAATTCTTAATTGTTAAAAAATATATTTTCAATAATAAAAACAAAATAATAAATTAAAAATTATTAAAACAGAAGAATAATAATGGTGTTCTAAATAATATTGCGCACGTCTGGTAGTTAAAAGTGATTTATTTTCGATAAATTATCTAAAATAAAAAAAAATAGGCATTTGTTTTTATCTTTACACTTGTCATTGTTCGCTTCGATAAAATTCTCGTTATTCTGGCAGATCGCGTCAACAAAGTATTGAATTGAAAATGAATTTGTTAAAACAAAATTGATCGAAAAATAAATTGTACACTGACACGAGACATTCGAAATTATGCATTATTCCAAGTAGAATCAGGGAGATTGCCTTCATAAATCATGTGGCGAATATAATTGCCGCGTTATTCGATTGTCTAATTTGAGAATGAGGAAACGAGATTTAACGATTAAAAACTGACAATTTACGATGCAAAATACGATACAAAAGATATATTTTTTTTATATGTTTTATTTCACATGATACGGAAGCTTAATTAAACCAATTATTATCCAATAGATAATATTACAAACACATTAAGCAGTTAAAAAAATAGTAAGATTCAATATGAATCGATATAACAAGTCTGATTCACGATTATATTGGCCGTTTATCATTTCTCCCTTTTTTATCTTCGATATATTTCAGTAATTTTAATATATTTCTCCAATTCTTTCCTTTCTCTTTCTCTCTTTCTCTCACTTCTTTAACAATTCAAGATCAAGATTTGTCAAATATTTTTTGCTCCTCTCGAAATATTACGTCTTAAAATATAATCTGTTAAATTAATGATCATTTTAAATATATCAGTCAGAAAAATTACTTTTCTATCAAACGTGACTTATTTATACAAGTTAGAGAAATACTGGATTAAAGTATTTTATTGGATTTCGCGACGTAATGTTATTCACGCGCGGGTGACACAGTTCGTCGTTGATTTTCAGCAGGTTTATCTTGAGACAATCATCCTGAGGATCAATGGGAACGAATAGTCTATCTATCCCACGGGATTATGTGCCCGTACCCACGCAATTTCATCCCGACAATCTACATTCATGCCGTCCGATCGAACCGTCCACGAGGCTATTTTTGCCTCTCGACGACTTCACGCCCTTTTCTACTTTTGTAGGACATTTCCACCGTACCTTAGGCAGAAGTGTTCCAAAGATCTTATTGTCCTATCACGTTACGAGCAATTACGGAAAGGTAGAACGTGCTTATTGCTCGCTTTTAAACGATCTTCGTCGCTTGTTTTTTTTTACTTTCTCTTTTCTTATATTATCTTTTAATAATCTACATAGTAAAAAATAAAATGTTAATTTTAACTATTTTTACACGTCCTAAAAAGTCTACTCTTTAATTTTAAAATAACTCATTTATTGTATGTTACTTATTGATAAATTAGAAATATTAAGTAACTGACACAAAACTTTACATTTATTTTTGTTATTGTGACTTTAGTGTGATGTAAAGTAACATACAATTACTTGTGTAACAAATGTTTATAGAAAATTTTAAAGTTCATTACTCGAAGATTTATTTTAACTTTTATTAAAATGTTAAACTGATTTTGAAACATGCTGATTGTTTGAAATGATGTTAATGATGTGTTAAAAGCATCCAAAATAATATTCCATTTCTAAGAGACATACAGAAAGAGTTAAGTTATAAAGTTGACATAAATGTAACACATTTAAAATGTTATAAAAATAATTATAACTATTATATATTTATATTTAATAAAATAATTAAATAATTTAATATAATTATATGTTAATTTTACATTGAATAATCAAAACGTGGTAACACAAGAAAATTTTAACATATGGACGCACAATTTTTTACTGTGTATATTTCTAGAAATTGCTTTCTAATTATTAATATTTTTCAGTCTAAAAAGACACATCTAACAATAACATTAATATCAATCAATATAAAATTACCCGTGTAAAGAGTGACTTTAAAAATTTAAACGATATAAATAAGTAACATATATACGGTAAAAAACATTTTGTATTTTTATTGAAATTTTCTTGTGTAGAAATTTTTGTGTTAAAAATTTTTAACATACTCTTATGTTAATATAACATACTGTCGTTATATTATTTTAACTTTTTTGCATTGAGTTAATATTCACCGCTTCTAAGAGTTAAAACAACACAATTAACAAGTAAAGTAAATCTTACACTAATTCACATTTTTGTGTTAATTTTTTACATAATATTTGTGTTATTTGTTTACATATTTGCCTTCTGTTAAGTTAACATTAAAATTAGAGTGGATAAATTTGGACACGAGAAATGTGTTAAATTTAACACAAAATTTTTTACCGCGTATTAATATCGTCAAATTGTGGAGCGATTAGATATTTCGAAAGAAACGTGAATCAATTTCGCAGAGAAAATACTCGTTGAAACGCGACGAGATACGATAATCACGCAGAAAAAAACAGACGCTTTTAACATGCGGGCATTACGGGTAGCCCGGACAGAAATGCGTGCATATATTAGTGCGTCCCCCCTATATATTTTTTCGCCAGTTTACGCGCATATCGTCGGCGCTAATTGCCGTTGTTGCGCTCGGCTGGGACAGGAAGAGAGCGTTGTTTTAGCGCGTACCGGATGTTGCATCGCGCGTCCCATACGTAACATATAAACGAACGCGACGATATACACGCTGTGTCCAGTCCGATAAGCCTCTCACGAGGATTACCATGTCGCGCGTGGTTCGCGTTACTTTCCCCCCCCCCCCTTCCCCTTTCCTCTCCTGTGTACTCCCGCATTTTTCATCATTCGTGCGATTTTCATGATCGCGCACGATTAACGTTACGTGAATTCAACGCTCCGTTCTTTTAACGGAAAAGATTGGTTCATCGAGAAAAAGTAATCGGCAAATGAAATGGTGATCGATAAGGGAAATTAATTTTTTTTTTAAATAAAAGATTAAAGGGGAGTCAGAGTTCAAAAATTAATTGTACAAAAATTTCTTTCATGATATATACGTTAAACTATAAAATGTTATCGTAAAACCATATGGGAATTCTAAATATTTCGTACACGACAAAAATGTAGGCGAGAAAGCAAATATTGATTGGAATCTTCTCAGCTCGGAGTAAAAACAATTACACAATTGGGAAATTTGTGTTAATACAAGTCGCATGTCCCAAACGTTTAATATACGCTTATAGTTTCACATGTCAACGCAATTAAGAGCAGGAATTATTCAAACAAATTCTATATATTGCGATGATGACTCTCTGTTGCGAGTATTATATGTCTGGAAAGACGTTTCTTCTCGGGAATAAGATCGTCCTGAAATAAGATCAGTCGCCTTGTTTTACGCTCAAGTGTCCCAAAATATCCTGAGACTTTCCAAGTCGCAAAAGAGATTCGTACGATAGTTAAGCTGCCTAACTACCGGCAATTAATGATCTCTGAGAGAGCGTAACGGATTTCCGATATCTCGATAGTTCACGTGTCGAATCACTTTCAAGGCGCCATCAGGTTTCTCGTGAAGACGCTTCTCTTCCTCGTTTGCCTCTTGACGACAAGGAAGAGGTAAGGTTTCACCTTACTCCCTTTCGTCTACTAATCGATAGATTTTCTTGCGAAGCCCTCGTTCGCCATAGTGATATCCCGGTCCGCTTAACATCGCTCTTAATTGAGTTTTCAGGATTAAACGACCGATCGATTAACTGCAGTTGACGTCAGTTGTCTCTGCATTGTTAATTGCTATAAACTAAATGTTAATCTATTCTCATCTATTCCTATTATCTATTCTTATATGTATCATTTAGGGAAGAATAACACGCAAGTAATCACACTAAATTCATCTACGTTCGAAAGACAATTGTCAATTAAGTGAAGAATTTGAGAAAAATCATTGACTCTCCTTTTTCATATCGACACGCATTTCAAAATATTCACATTCATATATATGTATACGAATTTTTCCTCACCCTAACCTGTACATATATATATATATATATATATATATATATTCTACAAACTGACCTGGGCGAACGAGGTTACGTTAATTTCGTTGCTATCACAGTCGAATAAACGCCGGTAGAAATGCTTACGGGGGCGAATTGTCAGCGAAATTCTCCGGCGCGTGCACACAATAAAATTGGAAATCGGACGGGCTTTTCATCACCACCCGGGTCGCGACAAAAGTACCGCGACCGCGCGTCGGATTACGAATCGCTAAATACGTAGATATAATTCATTGCTCGTTAGCGGCACTTTGATAATTAGCCTGACCGCCAAATTGCATTTCAGGCGTGCGGATTACGTGGCGTTTAATCGCACGAAACAAATTCGGTATCGCCGAACACTATCTCATCCCTCTTTTTTTTCCTTCTTCTCTTTCTTTTCTGTTTTACGTATATAACGCGTATTTTGTGATGAATTCGAAGGGAAGGAGAAGAAAGAAAATTAAAGCTTAATAAAGTAAAGTCATATTTGCGATAAGGTCTCTCTCTCTCTCTCTCTCTCTCTCTCTCTCTCTCTCTCTCTCTCTCTCTCTCTCTCTCTCTCTCTCTCTATCTATCTATCTATCTATCTATCTATCAATCTATCTAGTTATCTCTATAGAAATAAACTATACAGGGTCCGTCAACGAAAACTTTCCATCCCGCTTATTCTGTAACAAATTGATTTTTGTCAAAAGTGCTGGTACACGTCAATATTGTTTTTAAGGGGGCTGAATGAGTGTGATAAATTTAATCACATTATACTTCATCCCTTTAATTGGAATAGCTACCTCCAAAAAATCTTAAATAACAGTAGGAATCCAATAATTTATAATTTTAAAGGCATTTTGGTTCTCTTCATAATAGTCTCTATTTTTTTAATTTAAGTGACTTGACCCCTTTGCTACTTAAGATTTTTAGGAGGGTATTTATCTCAATTAAGGGAATAAAATAATATGGTTAAATTTATCACAATCATACAGTTCCCTTGAAAACAATATTGACGTAAAACGGCATTTTTAACAAATCAATTGGTTACAGAATAAGCGGGATGGAAAGTTTTCATTGGCGGATATTATATATAATTGTAACGTAACTAACCCGAGAGAGTGTAGACGCAATTATTGTATGTGATATTTAATTTCTACTCAGTATCTATAATAATTATTATCGCGGGTTCGACCAAAACTATGTACACATTTTATTTGTGAAAATTGCAACTCTCTCTTTCCAATGCGAAAATAAAATGTCTGCGTGCAAAATAATGTAAAATATGAAAACTTCGGCCGCCGACAAATTACAAAAAATGCAATGCGGGAATATAGCATATTACTGAGGAGTTTCATCTTTTATAGGCACTTAAACGTCGCCATGGAAAAATTAAACGTTTATATATCGATAGCGGTGGCAACGAATTCAATGTCATTTAATGGATATCATCGAAGTGGCAGCACATCGATTATTTATTCCCCTTCTCTGAAAACTACAATCATTCGGTATTTCTCATCGTTTGCGTTAATACCGCGGCGCGACATCAAATATTCCTCTAAATGCGATAAACTCGGTGTCGATCGTCATTAAAATCCACAATATATATCAAAAAAGACAATATTCGTGAAACAAAGCGAAGGGAATTAGTCGGGGAATTGAAATGGTCGCCAAGCACGCACGATTCTCGTCAACCGTCAGCAGAACCATATTTGTACCAGAGAGAGAGAGAGAGAGAAAGAGAGAGAGAGAGAGAGAGAGAGAGCAGCTGGAGACGTATGAAAAATCACGGTACTTTTTATATAAAACGATAATGCGCGCACATTTGCGTTTAAGCGACTTTCGCGAATCTTGGTGAGTTTGCCTGTAATTTGCGAAGACAGACACGCAAGGCAAGTTTTTTATATAAAACTTGATGCACGCACGTCGAGAAGAACCAATGATCATGGATGCGTTCGAGAGGCGATATTAGCGTGTGCTTTGTCCTTGTTCAACTTTCAGTACGTAACAGAGATAAAACGACACTCTTAGCGCTAATAGCGTTTCCTCGAACGCACTACATGTCTTTTATGCTCCCTGCCGCCTAGTTTCTACCGCCCTCTTCATCGTGATATTGCTGAATCGACACGTTCCATTCGATAAATTCTAAAGCGTCCAACTGGAAACCGCTCGTAGCTTATCAGTCGCGAGAGGCACTGATAATGTTCCGCGTGTTCCAGCGTTCGCTTCCGGTATATTGTATATCGACTCGACGATGTATCACACTATATCGACACGCAAATCGACACCGCCCTGCGAGCATTACCGCCGTCGATACTTAATTAAAGCGGTGCTGTTAATTATCACGCCCCGAACATCAGAGTTTTTACCGTTCTTCTCTGACCAACTGATGCAACGAATTCAAACGTGTAACGAGAGGGAAGCTGGTTTTCCCTCGATTTTCCCAAGATCCACGAATAGATTTGATGAGTATCAATTCATTATACAACTTGTTCCAGATCGTGGAATATTTTAGGAACGAATATTAAATTGACCCGTTTCTCTTGACTCGTTAAGAGAGTTTCCAAAAAAGTCATAAACATGTTTGAAGTACGTAAAAAGTAATTAAAATTAATTAAAGGGTCATGAAATCAGTCAGAAATTTTGGAAAAATCGATTTTTGGATTTTGACATTTTCTGTATGTACAATATAACATCTGGAGAATATTCCCTGTAACTTTTTCAAATTAATCCGAATAAAAATGACGGAGTTACAAGCATTCAAAGTATGCTTCTGGCTCGATTGTTAGAAGCAAATACAATGTAGCAACTGTACGCAGAAAAGAATGCTTCGTTGGCAGCATCAAATTGATGTTTTAAAGGCTACAACTTCTCCCGAAAATTTTTATTTATTCTACAGGCCTGAAATGATTCTATGTAAGTTAAAAAATGAATATTTTATTTACGTGTAAACCTGTTTTGAAACTTTAAACGTGTTTTTTTCAAAACTGCATTTTTAAAATCGGTGCCCAAGATAGCTCGAAAATTATTGCATAAATTTATTACAAACTTTACAGGCTTATTTTAGATATAAAAAAACTAGTCGTTCAATGGAGGATTTTTTCCGAGGT
The DNA here is from genome assembly GCF_047496725.1 of Anoplolepis gracilipes. Taxonomy (NCBI): domain Eukaryota; kingdom Metazoa; phylum Arthropoda; class Insecta; order Hymenoptera; family Formicidae; genus Anoplolepis; species Anoplolepis gracilipes. Next base: position 672,517 of record NC_132970.1, on the reverse strand, counting down.
ATAGTTTTTTTTTGAATTGACGAAAAAATGAGCGATTTTTTTCATGGAAATTCAGAAATCCAACTTTAGACGTCCGCCATTTTGTTTCAAATCAATAGTTCAAAAAACTGTTCATTTAAAGATTAGATAATTTAATATATTAAATAAATGTTTGGAAATTTTTTATTTCGGATGATCCAGATCCGAGCAGCAGTGGTCACCGTAAATCAAGTTTTTCAAAAAAACCTCCGAAAGAATTGTTATATCGTTTTTATTTATTATTTTTTAATAAAAAAAATTATGTGAAATTTCTAAAAACATATTCTCGTCAAATATAAATTTTTTTTTAAGTTTTACAGTTTTCGAGAAGAAAATCCCTAAAAATCACGTTTTTCTCGGCTTTCTGATTGAGTATGACCCCTTAAGAAAGGAAACAGTTGATGGAGCATTGACGAAACTTTACGGAAATTTACGTCATAAACGCGAGCAGAAAATCGGTACAGAATTTCGGCATACATAATCATTCTGCGAGAAGGTTCCATGCGAATACTTGAATACTTAATTATGCGCGACAAGTTCAATTAGCAATTATCGTTCTGAAGTGGAGCACGTTCGGTGGAACGTATAAATGCTTGATGGCCGACAGTTCCCAAGTCATCGCGCTTTTACATCCCGTAGTAGGATAGACGGGGTTAATTTGATCCCATTTGCGAATGCGGTATGCATTGCGGATGCAAAAGGTCAAAGGGCATGTTCTGCCCTGCATTTGATCGATTAATTCAAAGTCGCGATTAAGCGCGTAATAATTAAATGTGCCATTAACATCGTACAAAAATTGCAACAATATGATTCAAATACAAATTGACTTGTAT